>NC_060181.1:51462705-51825239 GCF_021184085.1 Oncorhynchus gorbuscha | reverse complement strand
AAACCCACAAGTTTTTCCCAAGGCAGCTCCATCTCATTTACACATCTTGACACCTCTTCATACAGATCATGCCCCGTAGTTGTGCCATGCATAGGACGTAAAGCCAAAAACTCCTCTGTCACGCTTAGGCTGGAGTCCACTCCGCGGATGAAAATTGACAACTGGGCAATGTCAGAAATGTCGGTGCTCTCATCCACAGCCAAGGAATATGCAATGAAATCTTTTCCCTTTTTCACAAGCTGCTCTTTTAGATTGATGGACAACTGGTCTACTCTCTCGGCAATGGTGTTTCTGCTCAGACTCACATTTAAAAAGAGTTGCCTTTTTTCTGGGCAAACGTCGTCACAAACTTTAATCATGCAGTTTTTGATGAAATCCCCCTCCGTAAATGGCCGGGCTGATTTAGCGATCTCTTCTGCCAAAATAAAACTGGCCTTGACAGCAGCCTGGCCTTGTGATTTGGCCTTTTTGAACAGAGCCTGTCGAGATTTGAGGCCTCATTTTAATTCCTCTGCCTTTTGTAGCCTTTGTTCCATGTCCATATTCTTGTTTTTGTCCGCGTGTTTCGTTTCATAATGTCGTCTCAGATTATACTCTTTCAGTACCGCCACACTTTCTCCACACAGAAGACACACAGGTTTTCCAGCTACCTCCGTGAACAAATACTCCGACTCCCACCTTGTTTGAAACCCCGGTTCTCAGTGTCCACCTTCCGTTTTGCCATTTTTGATGGGTATCTGAAAGTTAATTTTACTGTGATGCTGACAACTGCTGTGCCAATAAATATTGAAATGAAGCAGCCTACTGCTCGGTGCGTCACCGTTGCATTGTGGGAAATGTAGTATTGGTGCGTGTAAAAGATCTGCGGGCTGCCGGCTTGCTGCGGTCTGCGGGCCGGTTCTAATAATAAATCAAGATCATCCCAGGGGCCGTAAAAAACCTTCTCGCGGGCCGGATGTGGCCCGCGGGCCTTGACTCTGACATATGTGCCTTAAGGTATGTAAGGGCTGTGAGAGGAGCTGCCACTCGACCGAAATTACGAATGAAACGCCGATAGAAATTCGCGAAACCGAGAAAGCGCTGCAGTTCGACACGTGACTTAGGGACGGGCCAATCGCTGACAGCATGGACCCTAGCGGGATCCATCTGAATGCCTTCAGCGGAAATAACAGAACCGAGAAAAGTGACGGAGGAGACATGAAAAGCGCACTTCTCAGCCTTCACATAAAGACAATTCTCTAAAAGGCGCTGGAGGACACGTCGAACGTGCTGAACATGAATCTGGAGTGACGGTGAAAAAATCAGGATCTCGTCAAGGTAAACAAAAACAAAGATGTTCAGCATGTCACTCAGTACATCATTCACTAATGCCTGAAAGACAGCTGGAGCATTAGCGAGACCAAACGGCAGAACCCGGTACTCAAAATGCCCTAACGGAGTGTTAAACGCCGTTTTCCACTCGTCCCCCTCCCTGATGTGCACGAGATGGTAAGCGTTACGAAGGTCCAACTTAGTAAAGAACCTGGCTCCCTGCAGAATCTCGAAAACTGAAGACATAAGGGGAAGCGGATAACGATTCTTAACCGTTATGTCATTCAGCCCTCGATAATCCACGCAGAGGCGCAGGGTCCCATCCTCTTCCTTAACAAAAAAGAACCCCGCTTCGGCGGGAGAGGAGGAAGGGACCACGGTACCGGTGTCGAGAGCTACAGACAAATAATCTTCGAGAGCCTTACGTTCGGTAGCCGACAGAGAGTCTAGTCTACCCCGTGGGGGAGTAGTACCCGGAAGGAGATCAATACAACAATCATACGACCGGTGAGGAGGAAGGGAGGTGGCCCTGGACCGACTGAAGACCGTGCGCAGATCATGATATTCCTCCGGCACCCCTGTCAAATCACCAGGCTCCTCCTGTGAAGAGGAGGCAGAAGAAACAGGAGGAATAGCAGACACTAAACACTTAACATGACAAGAGAAGTTCCAGGAGAGGATAGAATTACTAGACCAATTAATAGAAGGATTATGACACACTAGCCAGGGATGGCCCAAAACAACAGGTGTAAAAGGTGAACAAATAATCAAAAAAGAAATGGTTTCACTATGATTACCAGAGACAGTGAGGGTTAAAGGTAGCGTTTCACGCTGAATCCTGGGGAGAGGACTACCATCCAAGGCGAACATAGCCGTGGGCTCCCCTAACTGCCTGAGAGGAATGTCATGTTCCCGAGCCCAGGCATCGTCCATAAAACAGCCCTCCGCCCCAGAGTCTATTAATGCACTGCAGGAAGCTGCCGAACCGGTCCAGCGTAGATGGACCGACAAGGTAGTACAGGAACTTGACGGAGAGATCAGAGTAGTAGCGCTCGCCAGTAGCGCTCCGCTTACTGATGAGCTCTGGCCTTTTACTGGACATGAAATGACAAAATGACCAGCGGAACCGCAATAGAGACAGAGGCGGTTGGTGATTCTCCGTTCCCTCTCCTTAGTCGAGATGCGAATACCCCCCAGCTGCATGGGCTCAACACCTGAGCCAGTGGGGGGAGATGGTAGAGATGCGGAGAGGGGGGACACTGTTAACGCGAGCTCTCTTCTATGAGCACGGTGACGAAGATCTACCCGTCGTTCTATGCGAATGGCGAGTTCAATCAAAGAATCCACGCTGGAAGGAACCTCCCGGGAGAGAATCTCATCCTTAACCTCAGCGTGGAGACCCTCCAGAAAACGAGCGAGCAACGCCGGCTCGTTCCAGTCACTGGAGGCAGCAAGAGTGCGAAACTCTATAGAGTAATCCGTTATGGATCGATTACCTTGACATAGGGAAGACAGGGCCCAGGAAGCTTCTTTCCCAAAAACAGAACGATCAAAAACCCGTATCATCTCCTCCTTAAAGTTCTGATACTGGTTAGTACACTCAGCCCTTGCCTCCCAGATAGCCGTGCCCCACTCACGAGCCCGTCCAGTAAGGAGAGATATGACGTAGGCGATACGAGCAGTACACCTGGAGTACGTGTTGGGCTGGAGAGAGAACACAATATCACACTGGGTAAGGAACGAGCGACATTCAGTGGGCTCCCCAGAGTAACACGGTGGGTTATTAATTCTGGGCTCCGGAGACCCGGAAGCCCAGGAGGTAACCGGTGGATCGAGGCGGAGATTGTGAATATCCTCCGAGAGGCCGGAGACTTGGGCGGCCAGGGTCTCAACGGCATGTCGAGCAGCAGACAATTCCTGTTCGTGTCTGCCTAGCATTGCTCCCTGGAACTCGACGGCTGAGTGGAGAGAATCCGAAATCGCTGGGTCCATTCTTGGTCGGATTCTTCTGTTATGCAGGTGAGTGAGGACCCAAAAGCGATATAACGGAAACAGAGTCTTTTAATGTCCAAACAGGGAAAACATAAATCCTCAATCATTACAGGGAAAGTCCAAACAGGGAAAACACAAATCCTCTAGTTTAACAGGAGAGTCCCCCTTCTAGTTGTTGAGGAGAGTTGCAGGGCTAGCGGCAACAGACTGCAGGTCCCTTCGGGTAGGCGCGGGCCGTAGAGGATAGAGACACCTGCTCACACGTAGTATCTGATGACAAGGCAGAATACAACTGGACGGAACAAAAGCAAAGCAAACAGCAAACAAGAATCCGACAAGGACAGAAGCAGAAACAGAGAGAGAAATAGAGACTTAATCAGAGGGCAAAATAGGGGACAGGTGTGAAAGAGTAAACGAAGTCGTTAGGAGAAAGAGGAACAGCTGGGAGCAGGAACGGAACGATAGAGAGAGAGGGGAATAGAGAGAGAGAAATAAACCTAATAAGACCAGCAGGGGGAAACGAAGAGAAGAGAAAGCACAGGGACAAGACATGACAATACAATACATGACAGGGACAGAGTAGCAGGCAGTTTACTCTGGGCACCTTATTCATCCAAGCTACTCAATACTGCCCCTCTGTCACCAATAAGTTAATTGTTACATGGTTAATTTAATCACGTAATAATAAACAGCATGTCATCACATTAACGATTGCAACGTCACGACAAAGGTCTACAGTAACTTCAACAGCACGGTCTGGGGTAGCACAATGGTGCAGCAGGAGGACAGGTAGCATCTGTCCTCCTCTGGCTACATTGACTTCAATACAAAACCTAGGAAGTTCGTAGGCCTCATCCCCTTCCATAGACATACATGGTAATTATAACCACATCCGGAGGACGTGCTCCAAACAATCAAAGCTTTTGCAGTAGAAACTGACATATTGTTCATCCAGTCATAGAATTAGGATCAGAGAATGAACATATTGAGTTGTATTGGGATTGTGCCACAGAGCATTATGGGGATTTTATGTGTTGAGAAGCTTGGTGACGTTGGATAGAGATTAAGAGTGAAAAGTGATAGTTGAGCATTCTTTGGTTATTATTCAATTCAAATTCATTTTTTCAAATTACAGGAAACTGAGGATGTATATTATACATTGTTTTCTTGGTCTTAGAACTTTATTTTTGTGTCAAGTCAGTGCAATTTTTTAAATATGCCTTGCTAACTTCAGTAGCTAGCTAGCTACGAGCGCAAGTCTGCAGTTTTCTGCACCAGAATGGTAGAATGGCCAAAGCTGCCAAAAATGCTGTGGACTTTTTGTTGAAGAACCCCTTTCATTCTCTGGGGTACACGGAAACCTGGAGTACCTGGAGTACCTGGAGTACACAACTTCTGCCTGAGATCAGTTTCATGAAGAAGGATGAAAAGGTGAGGGTGTTCAATAGCCTGATTTCAAAAGTATAGCTGGTTAACAGTGAGCCTTTCATCAAGCTGTCTGTATTTCTGACCTTGCCTAGGTTTTTAGGCATGCAAGAATTTGCTTTTAGAGGACACGATGAGATGAAAAGTTCCGCCAACAAGGTCAACTACAAAGAGCTTGCAGAGGTAATTGCACATTACGATGCTTTACTTGCTGAACATAACGAATCTTCTACTGTCTTTTCTGGGATGTCGAAAACAATTCCGAATGATTTGATAGCTTCCATCGCATCATCCATTAAAAGATTAAAGAGAGAGTTTGACACAGCGCATTTTTTCGTATGCGCTCAATTAGGCGTTCTACTTTCCTCTGGTATTTATTTTGCAAAGATGATATCACATAATCAGTCCAGACAGACACAAGAACAAACTCATAATATAAATGTTGCAGCAGTTTTAGGCTAAATATTAGAAATTTAGGCCTAAATATTAGAAATCTGACATGCTATATGTGGTGAAAACAAGATTATTTTTCAGTCTGATCAACTATAGGCTACTAATTAGAGCAGCTGCATACAGCCTATGCGCCCTGTCCATCTGGTCAGGGTAAACTAATTGGTAACGTTATGCATTTATAGTTAATTTGTGTGTCAGGAGAAAGTTTGAATGTGATAAAATGTAGTTTGATTCAAAATTGGGCTGGCTAGGCTGCCTATACATTTGTAATCCATAATGATTAACTGTAATTACTGAATCCACATAATAGTGATGACGGATGTGAGTAAATGTTTTGTAAGGCCTACAGTTGCAAACATGCATTAAGCAAGCTCAGCCCTGTGAGTTCTATTGTCTATCAGTTGTTGTTGTCTATGTGTCTGGGTGGAGGAAATTCCCCTCCTAATCTAGTCTAAATATAATGTATATGAACAAATATAAGGTAGCTGCAGTTTTACAGGATTTTCATCCCCCACTCTCAGGGCCAGGAGTTTTTTTTATCAGTTTAAAAAAATGATGTGACCTGATTAGGAAAAACTCCCATATAAAAAATTAATCACGGTCATAACTTATAGGGTCCAGAGTTTTCCTAGTTAGTTTAACATAAGGAAAAACTCCAGGCACCAGGGGGTAAAAATTTCCCTACCACTCTGGGACCTATGGTAGCACCAGTCTGCTTGTAGTTGTCAGTTATCGTCAGGTATGTGGATGATCAGGGCTTTATTCAGAAATGTTACTTGTGATACTTTGATGTGTCAAGTGGAGAGATGTGCAGTCTGGGTTGGACTTTATGAATTTTGAGATGTCTGAGTTTAAGTTCATAGAGAAACTCGTTCTCCAAACCTACGATGGCGCTGCTGTAATGGAATGTATCAGCTATTTGTATTTACAGCTAAGACCCCTCCTGTTTCCTGATTTAAGAGGTGATGACTACTCCGCTCCACTACCTTTGTCTCCTCACATGAACTGAAGCCACGTCTCATGTGCCCACTCATCCACTGGCACATTGAATGTTTCCCCTCCAAGCATTGTGAGTAGCCCCATACATTTGATCTCATTCCTGTATGTAGAGTCAATCACATACACAATCACATTATTACACATCAATGATTTTACTCCTTGCTTGGACAAACTCATTAGCTCTTTTGTCTAACTGTGCAATGTGTTGAGTTATTGTTTTTTGTCTTCCCAGTCAAATGCTGTCCTACACTGGTCAAGCCTCTGAACACCTCAAATCATGCCTCATACCCTCATTCAATCACTGCTGTTATCCCTTTCCCACACGGTGTAAGTAGCCCTCTCATTCCCATTCCCCATAATACTGTACTATAAATGTCTTTATTAAAATGTGTTTTTGAAACACACTTTGTTGTCTCCGTGCGTTACGCGCCTATACCGTGGGTCTCCCATCCTCCTCAATTGTTCATGTCACCAGCCTCCATTGCTCAATGTACTCCGGACTTTAGAGTCTGGAGTACATTGATTTTAATAGTGCGATGCCACGATAATGAAGGGGGCTGTGCTTTTACTGGTTGGTTTTCTGTGTCTTTCTCACTCAAACACCCACACGCACATCCACACACAGCCCCAGAACACTGCACCCTTCCATTACAGCTGTTTAATTTTCAAATCCCAAAAATGAGAGTTCTCAACTCCCCCGGAAAATATTAAGTTGAGAAAACAAATGAACGTGTCAATTTCTGAGTGAATATTGCATTTGCATTGGCCTCCTGTCCAGACCAGTGAGTCACAACTCTCTCTGCCCTGTGAGTCACATAAGTCGCATCAGTCAGGCTAGGACATTGCTTAGAGAGTTTAAAAAAGGGTACTTAGTTCAAGTACAAGTCGGGACAGAGCCTACTCTGGTACACCGGATTAAAATGAAATGGTATAATACAATAATTTTTTAAACAACAAAATAGGATGGGTTGAGTTCCCTGAGCTTATATATTTAAATTTTAATATATAATATATATATTTGAATACACATTTTAGTCCATGTCCTAGCATTAGTAAAAGCTACTTTGTCCTCTGGTCATTAAGGGGATAGCTATGGGGCTACAGAGCCAAGTGATGTGCAAACACCATGAACACAGTCTATTATTCAAATTATTTATATTAGTTTCAGTTGTTAGCTGATATTTGAATGATATTTAAACATTTAATTTAATCAGCTTTGATAGAAAAACAACAATACACCATGGAGTTTGTCTGCCGCAGGTCCTCCCCATGCTATCAGAATTTAACAATGACAAAATGGCAGCTGTCAGAAATCTTCACTGCTCGTCAAACTAATACCGGAGTGCGAATATCCAATGCTGAGCAGATGAACAAACCACTCCAATCTGCAATGAAGACATAAGATAAGAAATGACAATGGAGCCAATCAACTCCAGCTCCATTCACAATGAAGACTCACGGGGACACATTAAGCAGATGGACAATTTGCATATCCATGCCAGTGGTGATTACATTAGCAAGGTGTTTTAACAATAGCTTGGGGAAACAAGCGTATGTTATAAAACCATGCATTAAGGTTTAGATTTTACTGTAAGTGCAGCCTTTGGAACTAATGGAAATTTGATTAGATATTTCTGATTCAAGTTTCATTGGGCTTGCAGACCCACAATAACTTATCTTTGTCCTTGATTTTAAAAGTAGGTTATACCTCCAGGTGCAGTGCTACAATGGACAAATTAAGTCCTTTTTTGAAAGTGGAAAATTACCGCCCCTGCGGAAAATGCCGATAATAACGTTTTCCTCAGTATGGCACAAGAATAGGATAATTGGGTCTCAATGTAGGCAGTAGCCTCTGAGTTAATGATTGCTGTTTAGCAGTCTGATGGCCTTGAGATAGAAGCTGTTTTTCAATATCTTGGTCCCAGCTTTGATGCACCTATACTGAACTCGCCTTCTGGATGATACCAGTGTGAACAGGCAGTGGCTCGGTGGTTGTTGTCCTTGATGATCTTTTTGGCCATCCTGTGACATCGGGTGCTGTAGGTGTCCTGGAGTACAGGTAGTTTGCTCCCGGTGATGCGTTGTGCAGACCGCGCCACCCTCTGGAGAGTGTTGCAGATGAGGGCGGTGCAGTTTCCGTACAAGGCTGTGATACAGCCCGACAGGATGCTCTCTTGAGCATATGCAAAAGTTTGTCAGGGTTTTGGGTGACAAGACACATTTTTTCAATCTCCTGATTTTGATGAGGCACTGTTCCGCCTTCTTCATCACACTTTCTGTGTGGGTGGACCCTTTAAGTGTGTCTGTCATGTGTACGCCTAGGAGGTTTTACAACTTTCCACCTTCTCCACTGCTGTCCCTTCGATGTGGATAGGGGGGTGTTTCCTCTGCTGTTTCCTAAAGTCCATGAACATCTCCTTTGTTTTGTTGACGTTGAGTGAGAGGTTGTTTTCCTGACAGACATATTTACTCTCTCCCTATCCCAGTCTGCTATCCCCACTTGCTTCAAGATGTCCCACATTGTTCCTGTACCCAAGAAACCAAGGCAGCTGAACTAATTGACTATTGCCCTCTAGCACTCACTTCTGTCATCATGAAGTGCTTTGACAGGATACCTGTCATGTTTTGTCATTAATTATCATGTCTTGTCCCTGTGCTTCCCCTTCTATTCGTTTCCCTCTGCTGGTCTTATTAGGTTCTTTCCCTCTTTCTATCCCTCTCTCTCCCCCTCCCTCTCTCACTCTCTCGCTCTCTCTTCTCTCTATCGTTCCGTTCCTGCTCCCAGCTGTTCCTATTCCCCTAATCATCATTTAGTCTTCCCACACCTGTTCCCGATCCTTTTCCCTGATTAGAGTCCCTATTTCTCTCCTTGTTTTCCGTACCTGCCCTGTCGGATCCTCATCTATAATTCACCGTGCTGTGTCTATGTTTTGCCCTGTCGTGTCGTGTTTCCCTCAGATGCTGCGTGGTGAGCAGGTGTCTGAGTCTGCTAGGTTCAAGTGCCTTCCCGAGGCAACCTGCAGTTCTCGATCAAGTCTCCTGTCTGTTCTCGTCTTTACGAGTAGTATTATGCTTTTTGTTTTGTAAAGTTTCTTACTGGATTAAAAACTCTGTTTTCGCCAAGTCGCTTTTGGGTCCTCATTCACCTGCATAACAGAAGGATCCGACCCAGGAATGGACCCAGCGACTACAGAGGCTCGTAACACTGCCGTCGAGATCCAAGGAGCCATGCTCGGCAGACACGAGCAGGAATTGTCTGCTGCTCGCCATGCCGTGGAGAACCTGGCCGCTCAGGTTTCCGACCTCTCTGGACAGTTCCAGAGTCTTCGTCTCGTGCCACCTGTTACTTCCTGGCCTGCCGAGCCTCCAGAACCTAGGGTTAATAACCCACCTTGCTACTCCGGGCAGCCCACTGAGTGCCGCTCCTTTCTCACCCAGTGTGAGATTGTGTTCTCTCTCCAACCCAACACATACTCTAGAGAGAGAGCTCGGGTTGCTTACGTCATTTCACTCCTTACTGGCCGGGCCCGAGAGTGGGGCACAGCTATCTGGGAGGCAAGGGCTGATTGTTCTAACAATTACCAGAACTTTAAAGAGGAGATGATTCGGGTTTTTGACCGTTCAGTTTTTGGTGGGGAGGCTTCTAGGGCCCTGGCTTCCCTATGCCAAGGTGATCGATCCATAACGGATTACTCTATAGAGTTTCGTACTCTTGCTGCCTCTAGTGACTGGAACGAGCCGGCGCTGCTCGCTCGTTTTCTGGAGGGACTCCACACAGTGGTCAAAGATGAGATTCTCTCTCGGGAGGATCCTTCCAGTGTGGACTCTTTGATTGCTCTCGCCATCCGCATAGAACGACGGGTAGATCTTCGTCACCAGGCTCGTGGAAGAGAGTTCGCATCAACGGTGTTTCCCTGCTCCGCATCGCAACCATCTCCCTCCTCTGGCTCTGAGACTGAGCCCATGCAGCTGGGAGGATTCGCATCTCGACTAAGGAGAGGGAACGGAGGATCACCAACCGCCTGTGCCTCTATTGCGGATTTGATGGACATTTTGTTAATTCATGTCCAGTAAGAGGCCAGAGCCCATCAGAAAGCGGAGGGCTACTGGTGAGCGCTACTACTCAGGTCTCTTCATCTAGATCCTGTACTACTATGTCGGTCCATCTACGCTGGACCGGTTCGGGTGCTACATGCAGTGCCTTGATTGACTCTGGGGCTGAGGGTTGTTTCATGGACGAAGCATGGGTTCGGAAACATAACATTCCTTTCAGACAGTTAGACAAGCCTACGCCCATGTTTGCCTTAGATGGTAGTCATCTTCCCAGTATCAGATTTGAGACACTACCTTTAACTCTCACAGTATCTGGTAACCACAGTGAGACTATTTCTTTTTTGATTTTTCGTTCACCTTTCACACCTGTTGTTTTGGGTCATCCCTGGCTAGTATGTCATAATCCTTCTATTAATTGGTCTTGTAATTCTATCCTATCCTGGAACGTATCTTGTCATGTGAAGTGCTTAATTTTTTCTTAATGTCTGCCATCCCTCCCATTTCTTCTGTCCCCACTTCTCAGGAGGAACCTGGCGATTTGACAGGAGTGCCGGAGGGATATCATGATCTGCGCACGGTCTTCAGTCGGTCCCGAGCCAACTCCCTTCCTCCTCACCGGTCGTATGATTGTAGTATTGATCTCCTTCCGGGGACCACTCCTCCTCGGGGTAGACTATACTCTCTGTCGGCTCCCGAACGTAAGGCTCTCGAGGATTATTTATCTGTGTCTCTTGACGCCGGTACCATAGTGCCTTCTTCCTCTCCGGCCGGGGCGGGGTTCTTTTTTGTTAAGAAGAAGGACGGTACTCTGCGCCCCTGCGTGGATTATCGAGGGCTGAATGACATAACGGTTAAGAATCGTTATCCGCTCCCCCTTATGTCATCAGCCTTCGAGATTCTGCAGGGAGCCAGGTGCTTTACTAAGTTGGACCTTCGTAACGCTTACCATCTCGTGCGCATCAGAGAGGGGGACGAGTGGAAAACGGCGTTTAACACTCCGTTAGGGCATTTTGAGTACCGGGTTCTGCCGTTTGGTCTCGCCAATGCGCCAGCTGTTTTTCAGGCATTAGTTAATGATGTTCTGAGAGACATGCTGAACATCTTTGTTTTTGTCTATCTTGACGATATCCTGATTTTTTCACCGTCACTCGAGATTCATGTTCAGCACGTTCGACGTGTTCTACAGCGCCTTTTAGAGAATTGTCTCTACGTAAAGGCTGAGAAGTGCTCTTTTCATGTCTCCTCCGTTACTTTTCTTGGTTCCGTTATTTCCGCTGAAGGCATTCAGATGGATTCCGCTAAGGTCCAAGCTGTCAGTGATTGGCCCGTTCCAAGGTCACGTGTCGAGTTGCAGCGCTTTTTAGGTTTCGCTAATTTCTATCTGCGTTTCATTCGTAATTTCGGTCAAGTTGCTGCCCCTCTCACAGCTCTTACTTCTGTCAAGACGTGTTTTAAGTGGTCCGGTTCCGCCCAGGGAGCTTTTGATCTTCTAAAAGAACGTTTTACGTCCGCTCCTATCCTCGTTACTCCTGACGTCACTAGACAATTCATTGTCGAGGTTGACGCTTCAGAGGTAGGCGTGGGAGCCATTCTATCCCAGCGCTTCCAGTCTGACGATAAGGTTCATCCTTGCGCTTATTTTTCTCATCGCCTGTCGCCATCTGAGCGCAACTATGATGTGGGTAACCGTGAACTGCTCGCCATCCGCTTAGCCCTAGGCGAATGGCGACAGTGGTTGGAGGGGGCGACCGTTCCTTTTGTCGTTTGGACAGACCATAAGAACCTTGAGTACATCCGTTCTGCCAAACGACTTAATGCCCGTCAAGCTCGTTGGGCGTTGTTTTTCGCTCGTTTCGAGTTTGTGATTTCTTACCGTCCGGGTAGCAAGAACACCAAGCCTGATGCCTTATCCCGTCTGTTTAGTTCTTCTGTGGCTTCTACTGATCCCGAGGGGATTCTTCCTTATGGGCGTGTTGTCGGGTTGATAGTCTGGGGAATTGAAAGACAGGTTAAGCAAGCACTCACGCACACTGCGTCGCCGCGCGCTTGTCCTAGTAACCTCCTTTTCGTTCCTGTTTCCACTCGTCTGGCTGTTCTTCAGTGGGCTCACTCTGCCAAGTTAGCTGGTCATCCCGGTGTTCGAGGCACTCTTGCGTCTATTCGCCAGCGCTTTTGGTGGCCGACTCAGGAGCGTGACACGCGCCGTTTCGTGGCTGCTTGTTCGGACTGCGCGCAGACTAAGTCGGGTAACTCTCCTCCTGCCGGTCGTCTCAGACCGCTCCCCATTCCTTCTCGACCATGGTCTCACATCGCCCTAGACTTCATTACCGGTCTGCCTTTGTCTGCGGGGAAGACTGTGATTCTTACGGTTGTCGATAGGTTCTCTAAGGCGGCACATTTCATTCCCCTCGCTAAACTTCCTTCCGCTAAGGAGACGGCACAAATCATTATCGAGAATGTGTTCAGAATTCATGGCCTCCCGTTAGACGCCGTTTCAGACAGAGGCCCGCACACGTCACAGTTTTGGAGGGAGTTCTGTCGTTTGATTGGTGCGTCCGTCAGTCTCTCTTCCGGGTTTCATCCCCAGTCTAACGGTCAAGCAGAGAGGGCCAATCAGACGATTGGTCGCATACTACGCAGCCTTTCTTTCAGAGACCCTGCATCTTGGGCAGAACAGCTCCCCTGGGCAGAATACGCTCACAACTCGCTTCCTTCGTCTTCTACCGGGTTATCTCCGTTTCAGAGTAGTCTGGGTTACCAGCCTCCTCTGTTCTCATCCCAGCTTGCCGAGTCCAGCGTTCCCTCCGCTCAAGCGTTTGTCCAACGTTGTGAGCGCACCTGGAGGAGGGTGAGGTCTGCACTTTGCCGCTACAGGGCACAGACTGTGAGAGCCGCCAATAAACGCAGGATTAAGAGTCCAAGGTATTGTTGCGGCCAGAGAGTGTGGCTTTCCACTCGCAACCTTCCTCTTACGACAGCTTCTCGTAAGTTGACTCCGCGGTTCATTGGTCCGTTCCGTGTCTCCCAGGTCGTCAATCCTGTCGCTGTGCGACTGCTTCTTCCGCGACATCTTCGTTGCGTCCATCCTGTCTTCCATGTCTCCTGTGTCAAGCCCTTTCTTCGCACCCCCGTTCGTCTTCCCTCCCCCTCCCGTCCTTGTCGAGAGCGCTCCTATTTACAAGGTACATAAGATCATGGACATGCGTTCTCGGGACGGGGTCACCAATACTTAGTGGATTGGGAGGGTTACGGTCCTGAGGAGAGGAGTTGGGTTCCGTCTCGGGACGTGCTGGACCGTTCACTCATTGATGATTTCCTCCATTGCCGCCAGGATTCCTCCTCGAGTGCGCCAGGAGGCGCTCGGTGAGTGGGGGGGTACTGTCATGTTTTGTCATTAATTATCATGTCTTGTCCCTGTGCTTCCCCTTCTATTCGTTTCCCTCTGCTGGTCTTATTAGGTTCTTTCCCTCTTTCTATCCCTCTCTCCCCCTCCCTCTCTCACTCTCTCGCTCTCTCTTCTCTCTATCGTTCCGTTCCTGCTCCCAGCTGTTCCTATTCCCCTAATCATCATTTAGTCTTCCCACACCTGTTCCCGATCCTTTTCCCTGATTAGAGTCCCTATTTCTCTCCTTGTTTTCCGTACCTGCCCTGTCGGATCCTCATCTATAATTCACCGTGCTGTGTCTATGTTTTGCCCTGTCGTGTCGTGTTTCCCTCAGATGCTGCGTGGTGAGCAGGTGTCTGAGTCTGCTAGGTTCAAGTGCCTTCCCGAGGCAACCTGCAGTTCTCGATCAAGTCTCCTGTCTGTTCTCGTCTTTACGAGTAGTATTATGCTTTTTGTTTTGTAAAGTTTCTTACTGGATTAAAAACTCTGTTTTCGCCAAGTCGCTTTTGGGTCCTCATTCACCTGCATAACAATACCACCCTGTTGACGGGTTGGGTTCCCATTTGGGAACGACCCCTCCCACATCCAGCTGGAAGGTGGTGCATAGAACGCAAAAATATTCTTAGAAATATTTAACCTCCACACATTAACAAGTCCAATAGCTCAAATGAAAGATAAACACCTTGTTCATCTACCCAGCAAGTCAGATTTCTAAAATGTTTTACGGCGAAAACATAGCACATATTTATGTCAAACCACCACCATAGACAAAGCTCATTTCAATAGCCATTTTGAACAAAATATGCAATCAACCAACGCAGGATTAAAAGAAAAGTAATTCACTAACCTATTGAAAATCTTCATCAGATGACAGTAATAGGGGCATGTTACACAGTACATTTATGTTTTTTTCAATAATATGCTATTTATATCCATAAATCTCTGTTTCCAAAGACGCATGTTCAAAAAATGTTACTCAAATGTCCGGAGAAATGACGATAGCTCCAGCAGATAATGTCAGATAACAATCATTACACATCATAAACCTTGACTAAATATACATGTTCTACATATACATAGAAAGATACACTTCTTCTTAACGCAACCGCTGTGTTACATTTATTTTTAACATTACAGAATTCGTTCACTAGGCTATAATATGAGACGGCGCTCAGAAATGAGCATTATGTCTCCTCTATCTTGGAGTCCACAGAAACCCAAATTTACCACATGAATATTCCCTTACCTTTGATGTTCTTCCATCAGAAGACCTGGAAGGAGTCATACTTACCAAAAACAGCGTTTGGTTTTGAAGTCTGTGTCTTTAGGTTATCAAACGCGACAAATTCTGGTTGAAATGCAGCCAAAATTCTAGTGGATGCGCACCAAAACTTCAAAATTACATATTATATGTCGACTAAACTGGTCAAACTAAGTGCAGAATCAAGCTTTAGCATGGTATAAACGTGGAAAACAATCCTTAGCACGAACAGAAACACCGACATCGTTTGGTTAATCCTGGAAGAAAGAGAGCTCTGGAGCCGAGGCGCGCATGAAAGTACATGTATTTTCGCATGACCCGAAGGTTTCAGCCCGCCAAAAGTCGCGTGGGCGCGCGATTCTCACAATGACAAGCCCCATTGAAAGCAGACATCGCGCTGAAGACATAGAAACTATTCCCAGGTCTGTAGCTGCTTGGGAAGGGTGGGGGTGATGACGTCAAATTTGGGCCAACTTTTCTGATGACAAGAGAGAGTTTGGGAGAATGGCTGCCCTGAGAGTTCTGCTTTACATACAGACATAATTTAAAAGGTTTTAGAAGCTTTAGAGTGTTTTCTATTCAATAGTAATTATTATATGCATATATTAGCAATTTTGGACAGATTTTTTTCTGTTTACAATGGGCACGCAATTCTTCCAAAGGAGGAAGTAGTCAGCCCTATCTTTAACAGGTTGGATCATTTCACCTCCACCTTACCTGGCACCCTAGACCCACTGCAATTTGCATACCGTCCCAATAGATCCACCATCGATGCAATCACCATCACACAGCACTCTGTCCTATCCCATCTGCACAAGAGGAAATGTAAGAATGATGTTCATTGACTACAGGTTTTACTTCCAACGCCGACAGAGACGGCTGCTTCGCTTCGCGTTCCTAGTAAACTAAGCAGTATTTTGTTTTCTATGTGGTATTTCTTACAATGTTACACCTGAAAATCTTAGGTTTTATTACATACAGTTGGGATGAACTATTAGATATAAGAGCAACGTCAACTCACCAACATTACGACCAGGAATACAACTTTCCCGAAGCGGATCCTCTGTTTGGCCTACCACCCAGGACAATGGATTGGATCCCAGCCGGCGACCCAAAACAACAGCACTGTAGAAGGAGCAGAAACATCGATGGCCCTGAAAGAACTTCATCGGACTCTATGTAAACTGGAAACCACATATCCTGAGGCTGCTTTTATTGTAGCTGGGGATTTTAACAAGGGTAATCTGAAAACAAGGCTCCCCAAATTGTATCAGCATATCGACTGTGGTACCAGGGCTGGCGAAACCCTAGACCACTGTTATTCTAACTTCCCCGACGCATATAAGGCCCACCCTCCCATTGGAAAAGCTGACCAGGACTCCATTTTGTTGCTACCAGCCTATAGACAGAAACTAAAACAGGAAGCAGGTCTGTTCAACGCTGGTCTGACCAATCGGATTCCACGCTTCAAGATTGCTTCGATCATGTGGACTGGGACATGTTCCGCATTGCAGCGAACAACAACATTGACAAATATATATTCGGTGAGCTAGTTTATTAGCAAGTGCATTGGGGATGTTGTACCCACAGCGTCTATTGAAACATTCCCCAACCAGAAACTGTGGATGGCAGCATTCGCGCAAAACTGAAAGTGTGAAGCACTGCTTTTAATCAGGGCATAGTGAAAGGAAACATGACCGAATACAAACAGTATAGCTATTCCCTCCGCAAGGCAATCAACTGGGTCCTGGACTTCCTGACGGGCCGCCCCCAGGTGGTGAGAGGAGGTGACAACATCTCCACCCCGCTGATCCTTAACACTGTGTCCCCCCAAGGGCGCATTCTCAGCCCTCTCCTGTACTCACTGTTCACCCACGACTGCGTGGCCACACACGCCTCAATCATCCTCTGTCTCTGCTGCTAAAGCCACTTTCTACCACGCTAAATTCCAAGCATCTGCCTCTAACCCTAGGAAGCTCTTTGCCACCTTCTCCTCCCTCCTGAATCCTCCGCCCCCCCCCCTCCTCCCTCTCTGCAGATGACTTCGTCAACCATTTTGAAAAGAAGGTCGACGACATCCGATCCTCGTTTGCTAAGTCAAACGACACCGCTGGTTCTGCTCACACTGCCCTACCCTGTGCTCTGACCTCTTTCTCCCCTCTCTCCAGATGAAATCTCGCGTCTTGTGACGGCTGGCCGCCCAACAACCTGCCCGCTTGACCCTATCCCCTCCTCTCTTCTCCAGACCATTTCCGGAGACCTTCTCCCTTACCTCACCTCGCTCATCAACTCATCCCTGACCGCTGGCTACGTCCCTTCCGTCTTCAAGAGAGCGAGAGTTGCACCCCTTCTGAAAAAACCTACACTCGATCCCTCCGATGTCAACAATTACAGACCAGTATCCCTTCTTTCTTTTCTCTCCAAAACTCTTGAACGTGCCGTCCTTGGCCAGCTCTCCCGCTATCTCTCTCTGAATGACCTTCTTGATCCAAATCAGTCAGGTTTCAAGACTAGTCATTCAACTGAGACTGCTCTCCTCTGTATCACGGAGGCGCTCCGCACTGCTAAAGCTAACTCTCTCTCCTCTGCTCTCATCCTTCTAGATCTATCGGCTGCCTTCGATACTGTGAACCATCAGATCCTCCTCTCCACCCTCTCCGAGTTGGGCATCTCCGGCGCGGCCCACGCTTGGATTGCGTCCTACCTGACAGGTCGCTCCTACCAGGTGGCGTGGCGAGAATCTGTCTCCTCACCACGCGCTCTCACCACTGGTGTCCCCCAGGGCTCTGTTCTTGGCCCTCTCCTATTCTCGCTATACACCAAGTCACTTGGCTCTGTCATAACCTCACATGGTCTCTCTTATCATTGCTATGCAGACGACACACAATTAATCTTCTCCTTTCCCCCTTCTGATGACCAGGTGGCGAATCGCATCTCTGCATGTCTGGCAGACATATCAGTGTGGATGACGGATCACCACCTCAAGCTGAACCTCGGCAAGACGGAGCTGCTCTTCCTCCCGGGGAAGGACTGCCCGTTCCATGATCTCGCCATCACGGTTGACAACTCCATTGTGTCCTCCTCCCAGAGCGCCAAGAACCTTGGCGTGATCCTGGACAACACCCTGTCGTTCTCAACCAACATCAAGGCGGTGGCCCGTTCCTGTAGGTTCATGCTCTACAACATCCGCAGAGTACGACCCTGCCTCACACAGGAAGCGGCGCAGGTCCTAATCCAGGCACTTGTCATCTCCCGTCTGGATTACTGCAACTCGCTGTTGGCTGGGCTCCCTGCCTGTGCCATTAAACCCCTTCAACTCATCCAGAACGCCGCAGCCCGTCTGGTGTTCAACCTTCCCAAGTTCTCTCACGTCACCCCGCTCCTCCGTTCTCTCCACTGGCTTCCAGTTGAAGCTCGCATCCGCTACAAGACCATGGTGCTTGCCTACGGAGCTGTGAGGGGAACGGCACCTCAGTACCTCCAGGCTCTGATCAGGCCCTACACCCAAACAAGGGCACTGCGTTCATCCACCTCTGGCCTGCTCGCCTCCCTACCACTGAGGAAGTACAGCTCCCGCTCAGCCCAGTCAAAACTGTTCGCTGCCCTGGCCCCCCCAATGGTGGAACAAACTCCCTCACGACGCCAGGACAGCGGAGTCAATCACCACCTTCCGGAGACACCTGAAACCCCACCTCTTTAAGGAATACCTAGGATAGGATAAGTAATCCCTCTCACCCCACCCCCCCTAAGTTTTAGATGCACTATTGTGAAGTGACTGTCCCACTGGATGTCATAAGGTGAATGCACCAATTTGTAAGTCGCTCTGGATAAGAGCGTCTGCTAAATGACTTAAATGTAATGTTAAATGTAAGTTTGCAGACGACACTACAGTGGAAGGCTTGATTACCAACAATGACGAGACGGCCTACAGGGAGGAGGTGAAGGCCCTCGTAGTGTGGTGTCAGGAAAATAACCTCACTTTCAATGTCAACAAAACAAAGGAGATGATCGTGATCTTCAGGAAACAGCAGAGAGAGCAGCCCCTATCTACATTGATGGGACAGTAGTGGAGAGGGTGGAACATTTTTACTTCCTAGGCGTACACATCACAGACAAACTGAAATGGTCCACCCAAACAGACAGCGTGGTGAAGAAGGCGCAGTAGTGCCTCTTCAACCTCAGGAAGCTGAAGAAATTCATCACCAAAAACACTCAAACATTTACAGATGCACAACCGAGAGCATCCTGTCGGGCTGTATCACTGCCTGGTACGGCAACTGCTCCGCCCATGACCGTAAGGCTCTCCAGAGGGTAGTGATGTCTGCACAATGCATCACCGGGTGCAAACTACCTGCCCTCCAGGACACCTACACCACCCGATGTCACAGGAAGGCCAAAAAGATAATCAAGGACAACAACCACCCGAGCCACTGCCTGTTCACCCCGTTATCATCCAGAAGGCGAGGTCAGTACAGGTGCATCAAAGCAGGGACCGAGAGACTGAAAAAACAGCTTTTATCTCAAGGTCATCAGACTGTTAAACAGCCATCACTAACATTGAGTGGCTGCTGTCAACATACTGACTCAACTCTAGCCACTTTAATAATGGAACATTGATGTATGTAATCAATTTATCACTAGCCACTTTATATAATGCTTACATACTCAACATTACTCTTCTCATATGTATATACTGTACACTATACCATCTACTGCATCTTACCATCTTGATGTAATGTATCACTAGCCACGTTAATGCGAGTATAGCGAAATGCTTGTGCTTCTAGTTCTGACCATGCAGTAATATCTAACAAGTAATATAACCTATCAATTTCACAACAACTACCTTATACACACACAAGTGTAAGGGAATGGATAAGAATATGTACATAAAAATATATGAATGAGTGATGCCCGAACGGCATAGGCAAGATGCAGTAGATGGTATACAGTACAGTATATACATATGAGATGAGTAATGTAGGCTGTGAAAACATTATATGAAGTGGCATTGTTTAAGCCAGTTTCCCACAACTTTGGAAGTATGCTTGGGGTCATTGTCCATTTGGAAAATCCATTTGCGACCAAGCTTTAACTTCCTGACTGATGTCTTGAGATGTTGCTTCAATACATTCACATCATTTCCCCCTCCTCATGATGCCATCTAATTTGTGAAGTGCAGTCCCTCCTGCAACAAAGCACCCCCACGACACGATGCTGCCACCCCCGTGCTTCATGGTTGGGATGGTGATCTTCGGCTTGCAAACTTCCCCCCTTTTTCCTCCAAACATAATGATGGCCAAACACTTCTATTTTTGTTTCATCAGACCAGAGGACATTTCTCCAAAAAGTACGATCTTTGTCCCCATGAGCAGTTGCAAACTTACTTTTTTATGGTGGTTTTGTAGCAGTGGCTTCTTCCTTGTAAAGCGGCCTTTCAGGTTTGAAAAAATAATAATAATGTATATTTTTTTATTTCACCTTTATTTAACCAGGTAGGCTAGTTGAGAACAAGTTCTCATTTGCAACTGCGACCTGGCGAAGATAAAGCATAGCAATTCAACACATACAACAACACAGAGTTACACATGAAATAAACAAAAAAATACAGTAGAACAAAAGAAAACAAAAAGTCTATATACAGTGAGTGCAAATGAGGTAAATTAACTTCTTCGAGATAGGGGGCGCTCTTTTAATTTTGGGATAAAAAAACGTTCCTGTTTTAAGCAAGATATTTTGTCACGAAAAGATGCTCGACTATGCATGTAATTGACAGCTTTGGAAAGAGAAAACTCTGACGTTTCCAAAACTGCAAAGATATCTGTGAGTGCCCCAGAACTAATGCTACAGGCGAAACCAAGATGAAATTTCATAAATGAAATGGTCCAGATTTTGAATGCCCTGTGTTCCAATTTCTCCTTATATGGCTGTGAATGCGCCAGGAATGAGCGTGCACTTTCTGTCGTTTCCCAAAGGTGTCTGCAGCATTGTGACGTATTTGTAGGCATATCATTGGAAGATTGACCATAAGAGACTACATTTACCAGGTGTCCGCCCGGTGTCCTCCATCGAAATTATTGCGTAATCTCCAGGTCTATGCGCGTTCCATTTTCTTCAGAGGAGAAAGTCAACTGCCACGAATGATTTATCATCGATAGATATGTGAAAAACACCTTGAGGATTGATTCTAAACAACGTTTGCCATGTTTCTGTCGATATTATGGAGTTAATTTGGAAAAAAGTTTGGGTTGTAATGACTTCATTTTCGGGGTTTTTCTTACCCAAACGTGGTCAACAAAACGGAGCGATTTGTCCTACACAAATACTATTTTTGGAAAAACTGAACATTTGCTATCTAAATGAGAGTCTCTCCATTGAAAACATCTGAAGTTCTTCAAAGGTAAAGGATTTTATTTGAATGCTTTTCTTGTTTTTGTGAAAATGTTGCATGCTGAATGCTAGGCTTAATGCTATGCTATCTATCAATACTCTTACACAAATGCTTGTTTAGCTATGGTTCAAAAGTATATTTTGAAAATCTGAGATGACAGTGTTGTTAACAAAAGGCTAAGCTTGAGAGCTAATATATTTACTTCATTTCATTTGCGATTTTCATGAATAGTTAACGTTGCGTTATGCCAATGAGCTTGCGGCGATAATTATACTCCTGGATACAGGTTTTTTTCATAGCCAAATGTGATGAACAAAATGGAGCGATTTGTCCTACGCAAAATAATCTTTTGGGAAAAACTGAACATTTGCTATCTAACTGAGAGTCTCCTCATTGCAAACATCTGAAGTTCTTCAAAGGTAATTGATTTTATTTGAATGCTTTCCTTGTTTTTGTGAAAATGTTGCATGCTGAATGCTAGGCTTAATGCTATGCTAGCTATCAATACTCTTACACAAATGCTTGTTTAGTTATGGTTCAAAAGCATATTTTGAAAATCTGAGATGACATTGTTGTTAACAAAAGGCTAAGCTTGAGAGCAAATATATTTATTTCATTACATTTGCGATTTTCATGAATAGTTAACGTTGCGTTATGGTAATGAGCTTGAGGCTATAAATAGGATCCCGGATACGGGATTGCTCGTCGCAACAGGTTAAGGAAATAAATAGGCCATGGTGGCGAAGTAATTACAATATAGCAATTAAACACTGGAAAGGTAGATCGGCAGAAGATGAATATGCAGGTAGAGATACTGGGGTGCAAAGGAGCAAAATAAATATATAAATAAATACCAGTATGGGGATGAGGTAGGTAGATGGGCTGTTTACAGATGGGCTATGTACAGGTGCAGTGATCGGTAAGCTGCTCTGACAGCTGGTGCTTAAAGCTAGTGAGGGAGATGTGAGTCTCCAGCTTCAGAGATTTTTGCAATTCGTTCCAGTCATGGGCAGCAGAGAACTGGAAGGAAAGACGACCAAAGGAATTGGCTTTGGGTGTGAGCAGTGAGATATACCTGCTGGAGCGCGTGCTACGAGTGGGTGCTGCTATGGTGATCAGTTAGCTGAGATAAGGCGGGGCTTTATCTAGCAGAGACTTGTAGATAACCTGTAGCCAGTGGGTTTGGCGATGAGTATGAAGCGAGGGCCAGCCAACGAAAGAGTACAGGTCGTAATGGTGGGTAGTGTATGGGGCTTTGTTGACAAAACGGATGTCACTGTGATAGACTGCATCCAGTTTGTTGAGTAGAGTGTTGGAGGCTATTTTATAGATGACATCACCGAAGTCGAGGATCGGTAGGATGGTCAGTTTTACGAGGGTATGTTTGGCAGCATGAGTGAAGGATGCTTTGTTGCGACATAGGAAGCCGATTCTAGATTTAATTTTGGATTGGAGATGCTTAATGTGAGTCTGGAAGGAGAGTTTACAGTCGAACCAGACACCTAGGTATTTGTAGTTGTCCACGTATTCTAAGTCAGAGCCGTCCAGAGTAGTGATGCTGGATGGGCGAGCAGGTGCGCACAGTGATCGATTGAATAGTATGTGTAATGGTTTTCTTCTGGTGAAAGAGAGGCGGACCAAAATGCAGCGTGGTTAGTTTTGTACATCTTTAATAAAGATGAAAATACAACAAGCTACAAAACAAGAAACGTGAAAAAAACGAAACAGTCCTATCTGGTGCCACAAACACAAAGACCCACAAAACCCAACACAAAACAGGCTACCTAAATATGGTTCCCAATCAGAGACAATTACTAACACCTGCCTCTGATTGAGAACCATATCAGGCCAAACATAGAAATAGACAAACCAGACACACAACATAGAATGCCCACCCAGCTCACATCCTGACCAACACTAAAACAAGAAAAACACACAAGAACGATGGTCAGAACGTGACATTATGCATTTAGTTTTACTTGCGTTTAAGAGCAGTTGGAGGCCATGGAGGGAGAGTTGTATGACATTGAAGCTCGTCTGGAGGTTAGCTAACACAGTGTCCAAGGAGGGGCCAGAAGTATACAGAATGGTGTCGTCTGCGTAGAGGTGGATCAGAGAACAACCAGCAGCAAGAGCAGTATCATTGATGTATACAAAAAAAAGAGAGTCGGCCCCAGAATTGAACCCTGTGGCACACCCGTAGAGACTGTCAGAGGTCCGGACAACAGGCCCTCCGATTTGACACACTGAACTCTATTAGATAAGTAGTTGGTTAACCAGGCGAGGCAATCATTTGAAACCAAAGCTGTCGAGTCTGCCAATAAGAATGTTGTTATTGACAGAGTCGAAAGCCTTGGCCAGGTCGATGAATATGGCTGCACAGTAATGTCTCTTATCGATGGCGTTTAGAACCTTGAGTGTGGCTGAGATGCACCCATGACCAGCTCTGAAACCAGTTTGCATAGCGGAGAAGGTATGGTGGGATTCGAAATGGTCACTAATCTGTTTGATAACTTGGCTTTCAAAGACCTTAGAAAGACAGGGTAGGATAGATAGATAGGTCTGTAGTAGCAGTTTGGGTCTAGAGTGTCACCCCCTTTGAAGAGGGGGATGACCGCGGCAGCTTTCCAATCTTTCCAGTTGATAAAGGATTTGTTTTACTGTGGATATAGATAAGTTTGTACCGGTTTCCTCCAACATCTTCACATGGTCCTTTGCTGTTGTTCTGGGATTGATTTACACTTTTTGCACCAAAGTATGTTCATCTCTAGAAGACAGAATACGTCTCCTTCCTGAGCTGTAAGGCAGCTGAGTGATCCCATGGTGTTTATATTTGCATACTATTGTTTGTATAGATGAACGTGGTACTTTCAAGCGTTTGGAAATTGCTCGCAAGGATGAACCAGACTTGTGGAGGGCTACAGGTTTTGCCTGATTTCTTTTGAGTTTCCCATGATGTCAAGCAAAGAGGCACTGAGTTTGAAGGTAGGCCTTGAAATACATCCACAGGTGCACGTCCAATTGATTCAAATGATGTCAATTAGCCTATCAGAAGCTTCTAAAGCCATGACATTATTGTCAGGAAATTTTCCAAGTTGTTTAAAGGCACAGTCAACTTAGTGTATGTAAACTTCTGACCCACTGGAATTGTGATACAGTGAGTTATAAGTGAAATGATCTGTCTTTAAACAATTGTTGTAAAAATGACTTGTGTCAGGCACAAAGTAGATGTCCTAACTGACTTGCCAAAACTATAGTTTGTTGAAAGATGAGTTTTAATGACTCCAATCTTAGTGTATGTAAACTTCCGACTTCAACTGTACCTTTTCATCCAGGTTTGATTGGAGTGTGAACGAGTTTGTCCTTAGATACTGCTATTTTGATTGGTTGACTGGGAATGGAGGTAACCAGTGAGCAGGCAGCCATGCGGCAGTACAGGCCCAGGTTGGGCTGGATGACAATGTGCTTTGATGGGATGAATAAAACATTCAGCCCTCACTGGAAATGCAATCTTAGCTTAATCGCAGCACATTTATACTAATTAGAGTCGAGGCATTTTAGAATACTTTTAAACTCCCTAGTTTCACAGACTTACATAACACCTTCCATCAAATATCCAGCACTTTTATGATGGATGATTTTCTCATTCTGACATGGGAATTGCATACTTCTGCTTCTTCAGACTTTCAGATAGACACTGTCAATTAGTGGAATATTCATGCGTGTTGGAGGTCAAGTGTGGTCTGTCACACTTGTTTGTTAGCACTTACTTTAATACTTCCTTGTCAGCTGATTATACCTATTGTCAATGATTGAAATTACCTCTAGCACTGGCTGACCAAAGGTCCCGCACTAGCGTCATAATCAGTGACATTGTCACATGATACAGATGTAGAATCTTCATTTGATCACTTGTTTGTTGTTTAGAATTTTCCTGTATGGCAGTGGTATGTGGTATATTCGTGGTATATTCGAGGTTTAAAAAGGCTTTAAACTTTGTAATTTTCACTTGAAAATGTCAGACTTGATATGTCCTAACGAAAAATGTATCAACCCCTCCAAAATAATTCCATTAATTATAATCCACATAATATTTCACATTTCCTGTTGCTACATGATTAGTTTCTTGCTGTAGGAAACTGGTTCAAATTAAGATACCCCAACATGTATAAGATTAATGCGTCTGAAAATACAGCTTTACTGACGAATAGTCTCACATATACATTTTATGTCAGTTTAATTTTTGTAATGACCTGATCTCACATCTTTCATGAACAAAATCTTTCTACAAGCTGAATAAAATGGTTCTGATTAAGACTTGGCATATTACAAAGCATTTGGCTGTTTCCACACTGCTATTAAACCACCAACTTGCTACCTTATTCTCTCTGTTGTCAAACCATACTGAGGCAAAATAAAAGACACAGGACAATATGAATGCCAACCATCAGTCTGTGTGGAAGAAATCTAGCTTTTGTTTGGGTCCACACCTGAGACATGATGGTCGAAGACAGAGCTTCTAACAGATGTTCTATACTGTTAATGCACATCTGCAACCCTCTCTTCCATTTCTCCATTGATGCCCTGTCCCTAGGCTTTCTTCAGCTTGTTCCAAGTGCACAAACAATGTCCTTGTAACTTATTTCTCCCCAAACTCTCTTCCGCCATCTGTTTCGGTGTAGGTCATGCACCGAGCTGAAGGAAAGGCTGCTGGGAATGGACTTATGATGGGTCCGTGGCGCACTCAAAGGCATTATGGCATTCAACAGAGTTGGCATTCCATGTTGCGTAACAATTGAATAACAATTACAACGGATTGACAGACCTGTCATTAAAGCCTCTTTATTGTTGGGCAACAAACCATATCCACTGCCATTATAATTTAGAGCAGATACACTTTTAGGCTTTCAAAAAATGACCGCCTAATGTGTTACAGTCCACTGAGCCATGACTGAGATTGTAGAGTAATTTAAAGATGGAAAATGTGTGACATTATAATATTTCGGAAATTTTTCAGGGTTACTATTTACTAATTAAAATCCTTCAGTTCTGTCTCCTTCTCATCAGTACAAACGCATCCTACATTCAACAAAGACAGATCCAAAACTAACTCTCTCGCACATTTCCTAAAGCAGCCACACCCATATTTCCATACACCTGCTTCCCCACTCAAAAATCAACAATTCCCTTACTTTCACCTTCCCCCCAGCACATTATCAGCCTCAAAACATAATTCTGAAAAACATTCTGTCACACATATCAATACATTGCATATAATTGGAAAAGATGAGAGTCAACCAACTGATGCTTATGTCAATATATTGCATTCAATGGGAAAACATTTGTGTCACAGGGTTGATGCTTATGTCAATACATTTCCACTTAATGATGGGAAAATATGAAAATAATCACAGACAGATAACTCATTCAGTTTTAGGAGAGTTCTGTTTGATTGGATGGTAAAAGACGAGAAATGTACAGGAACTATATCATACCCAGGCCTCCAAAGTAGTATTGTGGGAGGAAGTTGAGATACACTGCCTGTTTCTTAAAGGCTTCCAGCTGTGAGGCTTCTAGTCTTCTTCTAGTCATCACTGAGAGAGAGACCGATGGTGGGTTTACTGACCAATCAATGACCTTTTTTAGTCACTAAAGAGATTGATGGTGGGATTGGTATGGGCAATAATAACATTATAAAACACTAACAAAGTATATGTCCTCAATCATTTGACAGTAATTTGACTATCTCTACCGTAGAGGTCAACACGACAGTGGAGTCTGTCCACAGGAGGCAGTCAGGGCAGGTCTCCAGGTGCTTTCCATCATGGTCAGCAGAGTAAGTATTGAAATTAGCTAAGGAACAGGTGGAAAAGGTCTATGCAAGATAAATACTTAGTGTACATTGTATTTCTTTCTCTCCATTCTTTAATATCCCCTCGTCCGTCTCTCTTCCTCCCTCTTTCTCTTTTTCTCCCTCTGTTCCTTTCTCTCTACCTCCTCTTTATCCCCCCTCCTCTTCTCCCTCCACCTTATCTCCCACTCTCTAACTGCTCTCTCTCCCTCCCTCTCTTATATCTCTTTTTCACCCTCATTTTCTTCTCTCCCCTTCCTCCTCTCTCCCCTCCATCTTTCCTTCATCCTACCCCTCTCTCTATTCCTGCCCTCTTCTCATCTTTCCCTCCCTCCTCTGTCTGTTTGTTGACTCCTTTCACTCTCCCCTCCCTCACTCTCCTACTTCTCTCTCTCTCCCTCCTCCCTCCTCCTCCATTCTCTCTCCCTCCTTTCTCTCCCACTCTTATCATCTTTCTCCCTCCTCTCTCCTACCTCCACAGACAGGATATTGATGTATGAATATGCATGAAGGGCAGTGATGCATATCATTACATTGCATTCAAGGCAAAAACAATAAGCGATACAGCTGGCAATGGGTAAATTGGTGAAAACTCAGGCAGACAGACAAGCCAGCAGGCAAACAGACATACTGGCAGGCAGACAGTGGTTGACACTCATCTTTTCCCATTGATTCTGATGTATTGAAATAAGCATCAACCTTGTGACACTCATATTTTACCGATAAATGCAATCTATTAACATGAGTGTCACCACTTGACACTTATCTTTTCCTATTGACTGCAAATGTATTGACATAAGCATCAATTGGTTGACACTCATCTTTCCCCATTGACTGGAAATGTATTGACATAAGCTTCAACCCTGTGACACTCGTATTTTCCAAATGAATGCAATTTATTGACATAAGCATCAATTGGTTGACATTCATCTTTTCCCATTAACTGCAAATTAATTTACAACCTTGTGACACTCATATTTTACCATTGAATGCAATGTATTAACATAAGAGTCAAGTGGTTGACACTCATCGTTTTCCTACTGACTGCAAGGTATTGACACTTGGTTGACACCCACCTTTCCCCATTGACTGCAAACGTATTGACAAGCTTCAACCCTCTGACAATCATCTTTTCCCATCGAATGCAAGGTATTGACATAAGTATCAACCTTGTGACACTCATATTTTGCCATTGACTGCAATGTATTGAAAGCGTCAAGTGGTTGACACTCATTTTTTCTCATTTACTGCGATGTATTGACATAAGGGTCAAGTGGTTGATGACAATCTTTTTGCAAAATGTGACATGCTAAAGTTTATTTGATATCATTTGTCCCCCCACACACCTGTCACACCCTCTTTTACCATTGAGTGCAATGTATTAAATAAGGTTGACACTCATCTTTTCCCATTGACTGCAAATAAATTGACATAAGCACCAACCTTGTCACACGTATCTTTTCCCATTGACTGCGATGTAGTGACATAAACTTCAATTGGTTGACATTCATCTTTCCCCATTGATTGCGATGTATTGACATAAGTGTAAACCATGTGAGACACGTTTTACCATTGAATGCAATGTTTTTAACACAAGCTTCAACATTATGATGCTCATCTTTTGCCATTGAATGCAATTTATTAACATAAGTGTCAAGTGGTTGATACTTATCTTTTCTCATTTACTGCGATGTATTGACATAAGGGTCAAGTGGTTGATGTAATCTTTTTGCAAAATGTAACATGATGACATTTTCTTATGATATCATGTTGTCCCCCCACCCACTTGTCACACATCTCCCTTCCTCCCAACCTCTCATTTTATATGACGTTCTCCCTTTCCTGATCAGTACGGGTTTAGGTGACAGAGAGGAAGCTGTCAGATGCCTGCTGGCTGTCTCTCTCAGATTATGTTATCATATTGACCTGCCGATGCATTTATCTCCCACTCCGACAATGGGATCCAGTTTCAAATTGGCCATTAAAGTTTAAAGAGACAGGATTTTGGATGCAGATATGGGCTGCTCACCCTCGAGGCATTCCAGCCAGACGACTATGGTGGCACACTGGCATGTTATTATGTGTGCGCATATGTGTTCTATGTAGTACTACATACTATGTGTATACACGTAGACACACAAACACACACACTTGAGTGCATGGACACACAAAATGGAGGTGAAACATAAATAAGTCCTCAGTTGTCTAGACTTAGGTTCAGTTTCGTTCATTCTGGTATTCAGAACTCGCATTCACAATTATGCCTCCAAGGCTATAGCTTCCATTTACCTCCACCACTGCCATCAATTCCCACCCCACACTCATTACAAAAGGATCATAGATCCATCAGCCGGTAGCTATCTGGCTGCAAGCCAAACTAAAGTCATTACCAGCATATTGATGAAGGAAAAATGCATGAGCAAAAAGAGATGGGGTGCTATTCATATCTGTGGCATATGCACTGCACTTTTTCACATGTTCAAACGTATTGATTGTTTTTAAGACTTTTAGTATTATTGGAGAAGAGGGTGGTATTCACTCAAAACTCATAACCAGGAGTTTTTCGAGTGACACACTGGATTTGTGGTAAAATCACAAGATGTGAGGCTTTAACATCTATCAACTTTACAAATAATGGAACGCAAAACAAAATAATGGAATGCACGTCAGGGGACAATGAAATATCAAACATGTTTTGAGTGGTAGACTGTGCTAACATTGAGAGCCCATAGACGGCACTCAAATTTTGACATTACTGAAATCCGCATTGTGTGGTACTGAAACACCTCCCCCGATGAACAGGAAGAATGCTTTTTGAACGCTGAGTTACCCCATAAATTAGACATAAGCCTCAGATATACTTTCCAGTGGGTCCTTCTAGTGAATTTAAGGACAAACAAGGTAACTGTAGCTTTGCTTTCAGAACATCCTCGATTAAGGACACAAACTATTGATGGTACAACATCCACTGCCATGTTTATTTGAAGGATGATTGAAGTGGATTAAAAAAATGTGTCTGTTTGTATCATCCCACCACTAATTAAAGCATTTGCTGAAGCACTTATTTTGCTATGCTAACCAGAACACATGAAATGTTTTCAATGACTCATCTTCAAACAAGTTGCTGAACATTGTGTTGCTCGACATTAGCATATGTGCAGAGGACAAATTCACTCTTTTAAGTGAGTTAGAGTGCTCATGTACACTTGCAACATGGTTCAATGTTTTTAACAACTGCCAGTACATAATCGTGGATGATCTAATGTGTACAGGGTAGGAAGCATCCAGTGCATTCGGAAAGCATTTTTTCCTCATAAATCTACACACAATACGCCATAATGACAAAGCAACAACAGGTTTAAGAATTTTTTGCTAATTTATAAAAAATGAAATATTACATTCAGACCATTTACTCAGTACTTTGTTGAAGTCCCTTTGGCTGGGATTACAGCCTCAAGTGTTCTTGGCTATTACGCTAAAAGCTTGGCACACCTGTACTTGGGGAGTTGTCCCATTCTTCTCTGTCAGGTTGGATGGGGAGCGTCACTGCACAGCTATTCTCAGCTCTCTCCAGAGATGTTTGATCGGGTTCAATTTTGGGCTCTGGCTGGACCACTCAAGGACATTCAGAGACTTGTCCCGAAGCCACTCCTGCATTGTCTTGGCTGTGTGCTTAGGTTGTTGTCCTGTTGGAAGGTGAACCTTCGCCACAGTCTGAGATCCTGAGCACTCTGGAGCAGGTTTTCATCACAGATCTCTCTGTACTTTCCTCTGTTCATCTTTCACTCAATCCTGACTAGTCTCCGTGTCACTGAAAAACATTCCCACAGCATGATGCTACCTCCATGCTTCACCGTAAGGATGGTGCCAGGTTTCCTCCAGACATGACGCTTGGCATTTTGGGCTCGCGAGTGGCGCAGCGGTCTAAGGCAGTGCATCTCTGTGCAAGAGGCGTTGCCTCTAAAGTCCCTGGTTTCAATCCAGGTTGTATCACATCTGGCTGTTATTGGGAGTCCCATAGCGCGGTGCACAATTGGCCCAATGTCGTCCAGGATAGGCTGTCATTGTAAATAAGAATGTGTTCTTAACAGACTTGCCTAGTTAATAACTTCTTATTGCTTAGGGGCAGTATTTTGACGTCTGGATGAGAAGCGTGCCCAAAGTAAACTGCCTGTTACTCAGGCCCAGAAGCTAGGATATGCATATAATTGGTAGATGTGGATAGATAACACTCTAAAGTGTTCAAATAATGTCTGTGAGTATAACAGAACTGATATGTCAAGCGAATACCTGAGGAAAATCCATCCAGGAAGTGGGATTTTTTTATGTGGGTGTTTTCAAATGAATGCCTATAGAGATTCAGAGATGGAGAGATGGTTGTCCTTCGGGAAAGGTTCTCCCATCTCCATAGAGGAGCTCTGGAGCTCTGTCAGAGTGACCATCAGGTTCTTAGTCACATGACTGACCAAGGCCCTTCTCCCCTGATTTCTCAGGTTGGCCAGGCGGTCAGCTCTAAGAAGAGTATTGGTGGTTCCAAACTTCATCCATTTAAAAGTGATGGAGGCCACTTGTTCTTTGGGACCTTCAATACTGCAGACATTTTTTGGTACCCCTCCCCAGAACTTTGCCGCGACACAGTCCTGTCTCGGAACTCTACAGACAATTCTTTCGATCTTCTGGCTTGGTTTTTGCTCTGACATGCAATGGAAACATAATGCACCTGAACTCAATTTCGATGTCTCATAGCAAAGGGTCTACGTACTTATGTAAAAATGGTATAAAAATGTCTAAAAACGTATTTTGTTTTCTAATTATGGGGTATTGTGTGTAGATCGAAGAGGAATTATTTATGTTTAATCCATTTTAGAATACGTCTGTAACATAACAAAATGTAGAAAAAAATCAAAGGGTCTTTAATACTTTACGAATTCACTGAACATGACTGCGAGCATGTCTGTTCCTTGTCTTTTGATCCTGCGATATATCAATAGGCGTCTAAACAAGAAACCGATTACTGGTGCGCTTGTGTAGCAGGCAGCCCCTGGTGGGAAACTCTTTGTTCTTTTAATATGTCTCCACACGAATGCCATGCCAGCATTTGAGAGCTCATCTAGCTAATGACGTTGACGCTCGGCAGCCAAAAACCAATCTATCACGTGGACGACGGGGGAAAAACTATGGCGGCACAGTACTTCATCGTTATAAAAGGCTATTCATCACAATAGCCTCCTCTGTCAGCTTCCTTTCCCATATTTCTAAGGGTGGAATCAGCCTAAGCCAAACTCGTTTACGGACGTGGGATGCTGGGAGAGTGGACAGTCGGTAACACACATTGATAGGCCACTACGCAAACTGGACTCGACCATATGTTAAAGATATGGGTATTTGGGATGTGCAAGTATTTGGTTGGGCAAATCAGGAGACCTGGTGGTGTATTGTATTTTAACGTACTGTAGTTATGACGCTTGTTTCTCTTCAGACTGTGGTGACCAATGGTTTAAAGATTCTGACCATCTCTGTCATTTCTCAGCCCTACGCTATTCACCAGGACATCAAAAAAGGTGTTTGTTAAGCCATCTAGTACCAGATAATTTAGTGCCTTCAGAAGGTATGCACACCCCTTGACATCTTACACATTTTGTTGTGTTAGAGCCTGAATTTAAAATAGAATACATTTAGATGTTTTTTTCTCACCGGCCTACACACAGTATACCCCATCATTTCAAGGTGTAATTATGTTTTTCAAAATGAAATACAAAAATGATAATCTGAAATGTCTTTAGTGAACAAGTATTGAACCCCTTTGTTAATTAGGGCAAACCTAAATAAGTTCAGGGGTAAAAATGTGCTGAACAGTGTCATTTAATAAGTTGCATGGACTTACTCTGTGTGCAATGATTGTGTTTGACATGATTTCTAATTGACTGCATCATCATAAAATTATCTGTAAGGTCTCTCAGTCAAGCAATGAATAAAACAGAGATTGAAGCACAAAAATCAGGGAGGTTTTCCAATGACTCGCAAAGGGCACCTATTGGTAGATTAAAAAATAAAAGCATGCATTGAAACCCATTTGAGCACTGTGAAATTATGAATTACACCTTGGATGGTGTATCAATACACCCAGTCACTACATAGATACAGATGTCCTTCCTAACTCAGTTGCCGTAGGCTTAGATTAATGAAACCGCTCAGGGATTTCACCTTGAGGCCAATGGTGACTTTATAACAGTTACAGAGTTTAATGGCTGTGATAGGAGACAACTGAGGATGGATCAACAACATTGTAGTTACTCCACAATATACAAACGTAATTGAGAGTGAAAAGAAGGAAATCTGTACAGAACAAAAAATATTCTGAAACATACATCCTGTCAGCAACAAGGCACTAAGGTAATACTGAAAAGAAATGTGGCAAAGCCATTACATTTCTATCCTGAATAGCAGGTGTTATGTTTGGGGCAAATGCAATACAATCCTTTACTGAGTACAATTATCTTATTATCTATATTTTTAAGCATAATGGTGTCTGCATCATGTCATGGGGATGCTTGAAATTGTTAAGGACTAGGGAGTTTTTTTGGATAAAAAAGAAACTGAATGGAGCTAAACAAAGGCAAAATCCTAGAAGAATACCTGGTTCAGTCTGCTTTCCACCAGGCACTGGGAAACAAATGAACCTTTCAGCAGGACAGTAACCTAAAACACAAGGTAACATCTAAACTGGAGTTGCTCACCAAGAAGACAGTTACCGTTTTGACTTAAATCTAATTGGAAATCTAGGGCAAAACCTGCAAATGGTTGTCTAGAAATGATCAACAAAAGAACTTGAAGAATTTTGAAAATAATAATGAGCAAATGTCGCACAATACCAGTGTGGAAAACTTAGAATTACCCAAATAGACTCACAGCTGTAATTGCTGCCAAATGTGCTTCTAAAAAGTATTGACTCAGGGTGTAAATATAAATGTAAATGAGATACACTACATGGGCAGAAGTATGTGGACAACCCTTCAAAAATTCTGACCTGCCCTCCAGTCAAGTGTAAGTGCTGTTATTTTGAAGTGGAAATGTCGAGGAGCAACAACACCTCAGCCGCGAAGTGTGTACAGCAATTGTGAGGACAAAGCGAAACACACACGTCTTGTAATTGATCCTGAAGAAAAGAGAGAGCGGGAGCAGAGCGCGCATAAACGTACACTTTTTTTTCGCGTGACCGAGACCTTTCGGCACGCTCAACATCTCGTTTGCGCGCGATTCACACAATGAGAAGCACCATTGAAAGCAGGCTTCGCGCTGAACACGTAGGAACTGTTCCCAGAGCGGTAGTTGTTTGGGAAGGCGTTTAAGATGACGTCAAAGTTGGGCCAACTTTTTCCATGACAAGAGAGATTTTGGGAGAATGCATGCCCTGAGACTTCTGCTTTACATAGAGACAACATTTAAACGGTTTTAGAAGCTTTAGAGTGTTTTCTATTCGATAATATTTTTTATATGCATATATTAGCAACTTTTGACAAAAATGTATCCTGTTTTATATGGGTACCCAATTCCTCCATTAGGGGCAGTGAACAGGGCTAGGCTTAAGAGGTTAATTAAGTGATCCTAGCATAAATCCTAATTGGATGTTTCGTTGTACATGTGTGTTTATGCCTACACAAGCCGGGAGGTCAGTCAGAATTTGTGTCGAGGGAGTCTGTAGTGGTTTTACTACAAGTCACTGTGTCTTCCAGTATTGTGGCGATAGGTGTGACGAAGTCTATTTCATAGCTAGTATCCACGGAGGAACTAACCTCACAACGGAATAACTCTCTAAGCACTGAACCATTCGTACGCAGTGTGATCATGGTTCATGACGTCTAATAAACATTTACATTTCAGACTATCTCAAGGGACAATCAAAGCGAAACAACAAGGTGGTTGCAGAATTTCCACATGAGACCTAGATGGAGTCTGAGGACAAAGTGAGGTAAATGATCTCTGAGAAATTGAAGATGGACCACAGGAAAATTGAGGTGGAACGTGCCCACAGGACTGGAAAACCCACCACCGGCCCAGGTGATAGGCCCAGGCCGATAGTGGTCAAGTTCCTGAGGTTCAAGGACAAGGTAGCTGTTCTGGAAAGAGCCATGAACTTGAGAGGACTGTCCTGAAGCTCTGCGCCAGAAGAGGAAAGGACTGATCCCAGCCAACGAAAGCTGCCAGAGCGTGTGGGGACATTGCATACATCCGCTAGGACAAGCTCATTGTCCACTCTCCCTCCCAGAAGCCTGCAAGGGATGAGAGAGCCAAGCCTATGGGTTCGTAGCCTCAACCCCGCAGCGCAGCGCACACACACACACACACACACGATTGATTAATGGACTGCTGAATGTATTTTTTTCTCTTGCTTTGTCTGCTCTTTTTAATATTATGTCTACCTCTGATTATAAGCTAGACAGGAAAGGACTGAAAATAGCCCATATTAATATATGTAGCCTTAAAAATAAGGTTCATGAAATCAATAACTTGCTAACATCAGATAACATTCATATACCTATTAGCCATTTCTGAGACTCACTTAGATAATTAAAGTTGCTTTATATATTCAGAGCCATATCCCTGTCATGCTTAGAGAATATCTTTTGTCAAGTGCTTTGAAGTGTTTTGGTTGCAGGTTCACTTGGCACATCAAAAGCCTTTTCTTTTGGGGTGTTGATTTTTCATATATTTTTTTAATAAAAAGGGGATAATAAAGAGTGGAAATCAGCACAAAAACAATAATGGCATTATAATGAATATAAGTGATATTATGACAGCTCTCAAAAATAGTCCATTACTGTCTGCCCATGCTGAGAGGGTGTGCGTCTTCACGCAATGGCATTGGTTAGAGCGTGTCCATGTCACATAAACAACGAAAACTGGTGAGTGCGTTGTTGGTGTTGTTTTTTTCTTGAGATATAGGGTCTCCTCTCTCAGTGATTCCATTTTGTGTTGATATTCAGCCTGTAGTATTGTCACCGGCTTGTTCTATCCAAACGGTGCTGTCCTTTCCTCTCTCCTGTCTCATCCATACTTGTTTTGTAGTCTGGGCATACTGAGATTTGAAAAACGGGTTTGGAGATACATTAATGGCACCCTCTCAGTTGGAACGTTGACTTGGAAGTGGACTGAAGTGTGGAGTTTTTTTTACAAGAAATGTTTCTAATCTTGGAAATCATATGATGCTATGCAAAATCACAGTTTGATACATGTTCTTACACTGCCATCCAGGACCTCTATCCCAGGAGGTGTCAGAGGAAGGCCCTAAAAATTGCCAAGACTCCAGCCACCCAAGTCTCTTTTTTACCACACGGCAAGCAATAGCGGAGTGTCAAGTCTAGGTTTAAAAGGTTCCTTAACAGCTTCTACCCCAAGTCATAAGACTGCTAAACAGTTCATCTAATGGCTACGCGGACTATTTGCATTGACTCTCTTTTTACACTGCTGCTACTAGCTGTATGTTAATGTATTCTCTTTACCCTCCACTTGTCATGTTTTGTCATTGATTATCATGCCTTGTCCCTGTTCTTCTCCTTCTATTCGTTTCCCTCTGCTGGTCTTATTAGGTTCTTTCCCTCTTTCTATCCCTCTCTCTCCCCCTTCCTCTCTCACTCTCCCGCTCTCTCTTCTCTCTATCGTTCCGTTCCTGCTCCCAGCTGTTCCTATTCCCCTAATCAATCATTTAGTCTTCCCACACCTGTTCCCGATCCTTTTCCCTGATTAGAGTCCCTATTTCTCTCCTTGTTATTCGTTTCTGCCCTGTCGGTTCCTTGTCTAGAATTCACCGTGCTGTGCTTGTGTATCGCCCTGTCGTGTCGTGTTTTCCTCAGATGCTGCGTGGTGAGCAGGTGTCTGAGTCTGTTTGGTTCAAGTGCCTTCCCGAGGCAACCTGCTGTTCACCTGCTGTTCAAGATCGAGTCTCCAGTCTGTCCTCGTCATTTCGAGTGAAAGTTGTGTTTTTTGATTGTATTTACTTTACTGGATTAAAGACTCTGTTTTCGCCAAGTCGCTTTTGGGTCCTCTTTCACCCGCATGACACCACTACTGGTACAGTACCAGTCAAAAGTTTGGACACACCTACTCATTCAAGGGTTTTTATTTATTTTTACTATTTGGCTGGTACTGTATATATTAACTCAATTACTTACCTTGACTAACCTGTATCCCCGCACCGCACATTGACTCGGTACCGGTACCCCCCGTATATAGCCTCGTTATTGTTATTTCATTTTTTTTTCCTTTAGTCTATTTTATGTTCTATTTATTGTTTTATCAAATATTTTCTTAAATGCTTTTGAAAAAACTGTATTGTTGGTTAAAAATTCTTAGGGCTGCAATCCCGTTAACGGGATGATATGACAACAGTCAGTGAAATTGCAGGGCGCCAAATTCAAAGCAACAGAAATCTCATAATTAAAATTCCTCAAACAAACATGTATTTTATACTGTATTAAAGGTAATATTGTTGTTAATCCCACCACAGTGTCCGATTTCAAATTGGCTTTACACCGAAAGCACCACAAACGATTATGTTATGTCAGAGCCAAGTCACAGAAAAACACAGCTATTTTTCCAGCCAAAGAGAGGATCCACAAAAAGCACAGATATAAAATGAATCACTAACCTTTGATGATCTTAATCAGATGACACTCATAGGACTTCATGTTACACAATACATGTATGTTTTGTTTGATAAAGTTAATATTTATATAAAAAATCAGAGTTTACATTGGCACGTTACGTTCACTAGTTCCAAAAACATCCAGTGATTTTGCATAGCCACTTCGATTCAACAGAAAAACTCATCATAAATGTAGATGATAATACAAGTTATACACATGGAATTATAGATATACCTCTGCTTAAATTGCACGTAGGTGGACTTTATTTAACTAATTATGTGACTTCTGAAAGTAATTGGTTGCACCAGATCTTGTTTAGGGGCTTTCAGTACAAAGGGGGTGAATACATATGCACACACCACTTTTTTATCTTTTAGAAACATTTTATTCTTTTCATTTCCCTTCACCAACTTAGACTATTTTGTGTATGTCCATTACATCAAATCCAAATAGAAATCCATTTAAATTACAGGTTGTAATGCAACAAAATAGGAAAAACGCCAGAGGGAATGTCACGCCCTGACCATAGAGAGCTGTTTATTCTCTGTTGGTTGGGGCTTGATAGTGACTATGGTGGGTCACCTAGGTGATTAATGGTTTATGTTGGCCTGGTATGGTTTCCAATCAGAGACAGCTGTTTATTGTTGTTACGATAAACAGCTGTCTCTGATTGGGAACCATACCAGCCCAACATAAACCATTAATTGACAGCTTAGGATAGAAAACACTCTAAAGTTTCCAAAACTGTAAAAATATTGTCAGTGAGTATAACAGAACTGATATTGCAGGCGAAAGCCTGAGAAAAATCCAATCAGGCAGTGACTCTTATTTAGAAACCTCTGCGTTCCTATGCGTCCCTATTGAGCAGTGAATGCGATATCAACCAGATTCATTTTTCTATGGCTTCCCAAATGTGTCTCGTGTCACAATACATAGTTTCAGGCTTTTATTTTGAAAAATGAGCCTGAACATTGCGTCAACATTGCGTCAGTGGTCAGCTGAAGTCTCTCAGAGTGTTTTGTGCGTAAAGGACAAATGCGGCCATTGTTTCTCTCTTTCCTACTAATATATTATCGATATATTATCGAATAGATATTTGAAAACACCTTAATTAAGGATTGATTATTAACAACGTTTGTCATGTTTCTGTCTATATTATGGAGCTAATTTTGAATATTTTTCGGCATTGTCATGACCGCAATTTCCGGTCGAATTCTCAACCAAACGTGTTATTTCGGCTACAAAAATAATATTTTTGGAAAAAGGAACATTTGCTATCTAACTGGGAGTCTTGTGAGTGAAAACATCCGAAGCTCATCAAAGGTAAACGATTTAAATTGATTGCTTTTCTGATTTTCGTGACCAGGTTGCCTGCTGCTAGCAGGGCATAATGCTATGCTAGGCTATCGATAAACTCACACAAATGCTTGTCTTGCTTTGGCTGTAAAGCATATTTTCAAAATCTGAGATGACGGGGTGATTAACAAAAGGCTAAACTGTGTTTCAATATATTTCACTTGTGATTTCATGAATATGAATATTTTCTAGTAATATTTATGTCCGTTGCGTTATGCTAATTAGTGTCAGTGGATTAACTAGCCTCTCAAAGCACTTTGACAGAAGTTAATGCAATCGGACGATAGTCATTTACTTACTGATTTTGTATCCTCCATGTTCTACGTCATTAAACTCACTAACTGAACCCTGCATCTATGTTACAGAATATTAACTCACAAAATAGAAGCAGCAGCCAACCAAGACATCTCCCAGATGGTCAACGAACAGGGAGACCTATTTCGCCAACATCACGATCAGAAGGTGCAACTGGGGATGGCGTTGGATGAGATCCCCCGCGTTCTTCGACGTCTAGATCTTCCCCAAGGGGCGTCACCCACAATGGGCGGAGGATCCTCTACCATGAGTTGACCCAGAGAGCCAGCACCCCAGCCCATTCAGCAGTCTTCCCATGTTAGCGATACCCGTTTGTCCTTTCAAGACAGATATGACTGGACTCCATCCAAATGCTGGGGCGCACCTCCTCCAGTGCTCCCTCTATTGCCACGGTTATTTCCCATTTCCCTTTGATCGTCTGGACATTGGAATGGGCTACGGCCATCTGGGAGAGAGGAGAAGCTGGGTTCCTACAGGAGTTTTATGGCTCTCTTCAGAGTTTTCTTCGATCATCCACCAGAGGGCAGAGAGAGGGGGTACGCCCTTACCTTTCGTACAGTTGCAGCATCCAGCAGATGGAATGAGCAGGCGCTTCGCAACTTATTCTGAAGAGGATTGCGTGAGGAGTTCCAGATGGAGCATGGCGAGACAACACCCTCTCATTGTACGCGCTCATCACGATTGTCAGCCGGCTGGATAACCTTCAATGGGAGCGTCGGCACTCCCATCGCCTCTCTCCCTCCTTCCTTTGTTGACCGACCTGAGTCAGAGTCTGAACCCATGGAGGTAGGGTCCACACGCTTCCCCACTGCTGAGCGCCCCTGTCGGAGACAGCTGGGGCTCTGTCCCTATTGTGGCCAGGAGGGACACCAGCTTCAATGGTGTCTGCTACATTCTACATAGCTACACATACGCTACGGTCACAAGACGCAGGTCTCCTTCCTGTCTATAGAAATTCTAAGCAAACAGCTGGAGGCAGGACTTTCTCCAATAGAGAAAGAGAGAAAGAAACGCACGTTCTGTTATAGTCACAGCAGTGATTTAACCAGTTTTATAAACGTCTGAGTGTTTTCTATCCACACATACTAATCATATGCATATACTATATTCCTGGCATGAGCAGCAGGGCGCTGAAATGTTGCGCGATTTTTAACAGAATATTTGAAAAAGTAGGGGGTAGGAGTAACAGGTTAATGTGTGGAAGTTAAATATTTCTAAAGAATATTTTTGAATTCCCTGCGTACCCTGAGGGGAACACCTTGCCCCAACAGGTTTTAAAGGAACAGTCAATTGAGTGTATGTAAACATCTGACCTACTGGAATTGTGATATGGTGAAATAATATGTCTGTAAGCAATTGTTGGAAAAATGACTTGTGTCATGCACAAAGTAGATATCCTAACCGACTTGCCAAAACTATAGTTTGTTAAAATCCGGTTAATGGGAGCGATATGACAACAGCCAGTCAATGTGTAGGGCGTCATTTTCAAAATGGTCTACATCAAAGGTAAGCACTCCAGGAATACCAGGTCCACAATAAATGTTAGTTATTTATGTCCAAATACCTTCTTTTGTTAGCGTGTTTGGTATACATATCCAAACGCTCATTCTGGTCAGCGTTACATCGGACAAAAACCTCAAAAAGTGATATTACAGGTCGAATTAACATTTCAAACTAAGTACATAATCAATCATTAGGATGTTTCTAACATATAGCTTCAATAAAGTTCCAACCGGAGTATTCCTTCTTGTCTTCATGAGCTATGGAATGCAATTGAATACCACAAGGAATACGCCTGATCAGAAAATGGCTGCTTGATTCTGCTATCATTCACTCCCACAACACCATAGAAGTCTCATTACAATTTCTATTGATGGTTGACATCTAGTGGAACTGCTAGGCAGTGCAACATCATTAATATCGCAAGAGGATTTCATTGGGGACTCTGGTGAATACATACACCAGAGCTCTGTTTTCTCACTTCCTGTTTTAATTTCTCCTCGGGATTTTGCCTGCCATATTAGTTCTGTTATACTCACAGACAGCATTCAAACAGTTTTAGAAACTTTAGAGTGTTTTCTATCCAATGCATATATTAGCAACTGAGACTGAGGAGCAGGGCGTTTGCTTTGGGAAACGTATTCATCCAAGCTACTCAATACTGCCCCCCAGCCATTAGAAGTTAACAAGAAATGTGTGCAGTGGTTGAAAAAAAGGTTTAATGACTCCAACCTAAGTGTATGTAATCTTCCAACTTCAACTGTACACTCCTTGCAAATAAAAGGCAAACATATTTGCCCGCTTTCAACCTACATCACACTAGAATTCCATTTCCAAAATTTCCAAAATTCCAATTCCAAAATGTATGTGTGCACGTGTGTGTTCGCACGCATGTGTATATGCTTGATTTTCTAAATCCATATTTAACCCACACGTTTTCACACATCATAACAAATGCCTCTTAACTCTGCAATGTAATGATAATGATGTAATTTGGCATTATCAATGCAAGGACTCCCATGGGATGTTAAAATTAACAGCTTTTTTTGCCTTCATCTGCCAGACACTGATTCATTCGGTCTCTGACTTGGACAGTTAAGCCGAGGACATTACATAAGTGCTGCGGGGAGATTTGTCTTATTTGAAGTGGGATAGCTCCCAGTGACAGTCAAGGAGATAGGCATATCTTGTGGAAAAGTTGGTAGTTGTTGAGAAGGGGGTGGATGGTGATTTGTAGCGGGGTTGGTTTTGTGTGGCGGGTGTTGCTGACAGCCTCTTGGAGATGGAGAAGGGGTGGTGGAGGGGGGTGCTATCCCCTGGCAGCCCACACATCTGGTAGCAACCCCATTGAGTGAGGAACAAAAGCGATGTGTGCCATCGGGGGGAGTTAAGAGTGATTTATGAGGCAATGTCACAACCGCAGCATGTAAACATGCACTTCTCGGTATCTGGAGCCAACAGTTGCACTCCACCCTGGGAGACGGAGGGAATGTACCCTTTAGTGGCCCATGAGGAGTGCTAGAGCACCGAACCCTCTAGGGAAGTGGTTTTCAAACCTCTCCTCAGGGAACTGCTTTGTTGTAGCCTTGAACTAGCACAGCTGATTCACCTCATCAAGGGCTTAATTTAATGATTAGTTGAACATCGGAATCAGGTGTGCTAGCTCTGGAATAGATCAAATACATGGAATGGCCCCTGATCAGGGTGTTTCTCATTTGTACTATAGTCAGAACAGTTCCCAATACTTGGTCCTTGGGCCCCCACTGGGTGGACATTTTGGTTTTTGCACTAGCACTACACAGCTGATTAAAAATCTTACGTTGTCAGGCTACCTGCCACCCACATGCACATATTTAGCAGATGTGTAGTGAAATGGTTGTGTTCCAAAATGGAAGTACCATGGTATGAATGAAAGTACCATATTAGTACCTTGGTACATTTTTGTAAGGGAATTTATCATACATTCAGACAACTATTCATTGCTTACAGCATCACCATAGCTACGGTATGTTATGGCAGAATTCTCATGCTCTTACCATATGGACATAATTAATTTTCCCTCACTGGCAATAACAAGGAAATGTATTTGTTGTGTTTTATTCACACGTAAATTGATTTCTCTCTTCCCCTCAGTAGTTCAGTAACAATCTCTGAAATATTTTTGGAAGATACTGTACAACCTAACTGTGCAATAATGAGAGTTAAAAAAGAGAATTTGTCATGAATTCTTAAAAAGCAGTGGGAGAGAATCATGGGGTGTAATGTTTTTTAATGAGACACCATTCATTTAAAGCCTTAAAAGCCATAAATGACAAAATAATGACGTGATAGACACCCGACAGCAGAGTTTCTCAAAGTGGGATCGGCGGATCCCAGGGGGTATTGATATCCACAGTACTCAACCAATTATACATTTTACACTCAAAATTTTACACTGTAATTTAATCTTTAAAACGGCAAATGTTTCTCTCTACATCATTGATCTACCATTCCAGTGTTTAATTTCTATATTGTAATTACCTCGCCACCATGGCCTATTGATTTCCAAATTAATTGCAAAATGTGTAGAATTGCAGGAAATTATCTTGAAAACATTTTCTCTCCAATGCCAAGAGGCGGCGATTGAAATATTATTTCTCCAGGCCCAAGACTTGGTTCGTCCAGCCATGCACTGCAGAGGTGACAGTAAAACTCCTTGTAGATTATTCTTTATCAGACTCGAGTTGTGTTCTGATTTTGAAGGGGTCCCTGATGAATTTGCTATTACAAAAGGGGTCACCGGCCCCAAAAAGTTTGAGAACCCTTGCCCTACAGCTAGTTGTACTTCATCAGGCCAACACAGGAAGGTGTCAACTTCAAACATGTTCAGCAACTGAGATTTCAATTAATTTCCGAATCTAATTAATTTGAAGCAGCCTTTAATTGACTTCCCCGGACTGACGTTGTCCCAAACTCAAATTGAGTTGCTACTCTTGCTCTTTCAAACCTGCCGGAAAATTTAACAGAGATGAGGAAATACTAAATACAGTGCATACATAAAGTATTCACACCCCTTGCCTTTTTCCACATTTTGTTTTGTTACAAAGTGCGATTAAAATTGATTAAATTGTCGTTTTAGGTCAATGAGCTACACAAAATAATCTGTAACTGGTAAGAGTTTTGCACAATATATGGCCATTATTATTAAAAAATTCTAGCTCTATCGATTTGGTTGTTGATCATTGCTAGCTGTTTTCGAATCTTGTCATATATTTTCAAGACGATTCAATTAAAAACTAACAAGGCCACTCAGGAACATTCACTGTCATCTTGTTCCGCGGGTGATGTGGAGGTAAACCCAGGCCCTGCATGTCCCCAGGCACCCTCATTTGTTGACTTCTGTGATCGAAAAAGCCTTGGTTTCATGCATGTCAACATCAGAAGCCTCCTCCCTAAGTTTGTTTTACTCACTGCTTTAGCACACTCTGCTAACCCTGATGTGCTTGCCGTGTCTGAATCCTGGCTCAGGAAGGCCACCAAAAATTCAGAGATTTCCATACCCAACTATAACATCTTCCATCAAGATAGAACTGCCAAAGGGGGAGAAGTTGCAGTCTACTGCAGAGATAGCCTGCAAAGTAATGTCATACTTTCCAGGTCCATACCCAAACAGTTCGAACTACTAATCTTGAAAATTACCCTCTCCAGAAATAAGTCTCTCACTGTTGCCGCCTGGTACCGGCCCCCCTCAGCACCCAGCTGTGCCCTGGACACTATTTGTGAATTGATTGCCCCCCCATCTAGCTTCAGAGTTTGTTCTGTTAGGTGACCTAAACTGGGATATGCTTAACACCCCGGCAGTCCTACAATCTAAGCTAGATGCCCTCAATCTCACACAAATCATCAAGGAACCCACCAGGTACAACCCTAAATCTGTAAACAAGGGCACCCTCATAGACGTCATCCTGACCAACTGGCCCTCCAAATATACCTCCGCTGTCTTCAACCAGGATCTCAGCGATCATTGCCTGTATCCGCTACGGAGCCGCTGTCAAACGATCACCCCTCATCACTGTCAAACGCTCCCTAAAACACTTCTGTGAGCAGGCCTTTATGAGACGCTCTTTTTTTATTTTATCATACAGTCTACATAGAACGATATCTAGGCTATATATGGACCGATTTAATCGAAAAAAAGACCCAATAGTGATTATGGGACATCTAGGAGTGCCAACAAAGAAGATGGTGAAAGGTAATGAATGTTTTATATTTTATTGTGCGGTTTGTGCAGCGCCGAATATGCTAATTATTTTGTTTACGTCCCCTGCGGGTCTTTTGTGGTGTTACATGCTATCAGATAATAGCTTCTCATGCTTTCGCCGAAAAGCATTTAAAAAATCTGACTTGTTGCCTGGATTCGAGTGTAGCTTTAATTCAATACCCTGCATGTGTATTTTAATGAACGTTTGAGTTTTAACTAATACTATTAGCATTTAGCGTAGCGCATTTGCATTTCCAGAGCTCTAGATGGGATGCCTGTGTGCCAGGTAGGAGCAAGTGGTTAAAACAAGTTTGTTTTGGCAAACCCACTCCCTGATATTCATTACATTTACATTTACATTTAAGTCATTTAGCAATCTCCTTGTAAAGCCTGCTGTACCTGTTTAACCGATTGTCTTGCTGCATAAATTGTAGTATCATCTGTGAATATAGTAGTTTGAGTTTCAGCTAATGCATAGCGAAGATCGTTGGTATATATTAACCTCTTCAACCTATGGGGGCGCTATGTCATTATTGGATAAAAAAAAACGTGCCCATTTTAAGCGCAATATTTTGTCACGAAAAGATGCTCGACTATGCATATAATTGCCAGCTTTTGAAAGAAAACACTCTGACGTTTTCAAAACTGCAAAGATATTATCTGTGAGTGCCCCAGAACTGATCTTACAGGCGAAACCAAGATGAAACTTCAAACAGGAAATAATCAGGATTTTTGACGCTCTGTTTTACTATCGTCTACTTATATGGCTGTGAATATGCTGTGAACGAGCTTATGCGCTCTGCCGTTCGTCCAAGATGTCTGCAGCATTGTGACGTATTTGTAGGCATATCATTGGAAGATTGGCCATAAGAGACTACATTTGCCAGGGGGTCGTCCGGTGTCCTTTGTCTAAATTGGTGCGTAATTCCCAGTGGCAATCATTTTACCATGCGATACAGAAGGAGACGCATACTTCCAGGAATGATACATCATTGAAGAGATATGTAAAAAACACTTTGAGGATTGGTTCTAAACAATGTTTGCCATGTTTCAGTCGATATTATGGTGTTAATTTGGAAAAAGGTTTGGCGTTTGGATAACTGAATTTTCGTTTTTTTTTTGGTAGCCAAACGGGACGCACCAAACGGACCGATTTCTCATGCACAAAAAATATTTAAGGAAAAACTGAACATTTGCTATCTAACTGAGAGTCTCCTCATTGAAAACATCTGAAGTTCTTCAAAGGTAAATGATTTATTGAATGTTTTTGCTGGTTTTTGTGAAAATGTTGCCTGCTAATGCTAACGCTAAATGCTAATGCTAAATGCTAACACTAAATGCTAGTTTGCTATGGTAGAGAAGCATATTTTTGAAAATCTGAGATGACAGTGTTGTTAACAAAATGCTAAGCATGAGAGCTAGCATATTGATTTCATTTCATTTGCGATTTTCATGAATAGTTAACGTTGCGTTATGGTAATGGGCTTGAGGCTGTAGTCATGATACCAGATCCGGGTTGGCTCTACTCAAGAAGTTAAATAAAGAAGTGGCCCAAGGCAGCTGCCCTGTGTTATTCCACAGTTTAACACATGAGGGGAAGAAAATTAAACATTGATATAGGTGGACTGTTTCCTGTCAGTTAGATATGACTGTACCCAATTCAATTCTCCCCCCTTAAAACCATAATGCATTAATTTTGTCAAAATTATTTCATGATCCACTAAATCCAATGCTGCACTTAAATCTAAAAATAGTACACCCACAAACTTAGCATTATCCATAGCATTGAGCCACTGGTCAGTCATGTCAACCAATGCAGTGGTAATGGAATGGTTTTTGTGATAAGTATGCTGATCCATCAATCAGATTAGAACGCTTCATTAGAACGCTTATTTAGAACGTCCATTTTGCACAAACACGGTCCTTACAAAGTTATGTTCAGAATGTGACCAGTTTATTTTTGGATGCAATGTTCAGACATTCACAGAAGTAGCTACAGCATAACACAATCATCCAAACTGGAAAATGTAGGCTACATTTGTCCTAGTGCTAACTGAGGAAAGATTGACATAATACAAGCGGTCATATGTTTATTACTCTCTGCTGACAGAAACTACAATATGAATTAGCTAATAGCAACTACTATTTATAATGAATCACATCACGGATGAGCTCACCATTGATCGATATAATTGAGTAAAACACTTTCTAGAAATCAAAAGTAATCAGATGATGTATGTATGTTGAAGGGGGCGTGCGTCCAAAAATTATTTTACACACATCATAGGTGTCCATTACAATGTACTGTATGCAATAATCGGAATGCATTATTTGTCACCAGTACTTGTGATAAAAGGATAAATATATTATGCTACATACATACACACATACATACATGCCTACAGTATGCAACTACAGTAGAAACGACAACACGATATACAGAAAATATGGAACTTACTTTGATAGGAACACACATGTCCAAAGTTATTATTTGTAATGAAAACACAAGGAAGGCAAAGTGAGCGCAAGCAAGTAAATGTTCAAATTCTTGCAAGATTGAAATCAACTACTTCTATGTGAATTAATGAGGAGGCGGAACACACCTCAATTCAAACTGTTGGTAAAAAATACAACTTGCTAGAAGATTATTTGAAATTGACAAGTTGAAACATAGCCCATAGATAATTAGCAGGCAGTGCGTGTTATCTGTCCTGTTGCGTAATAATCACATTTTGGAACAGTGAGTGTATTCTGACATCACGTGAATAAAATATCTCACGCTGGGGTGTTAAAGATATTTGGAACTCACATGTGAAAAGGTGAAATACATTTTTTCGTATTAAATCTACACACAATACCCTAAAATGACGAAGCAAAAACATTTTTATTTAGATAAGTATTTAGACCCTTTGCTATGAGACTCGAAATTGAGAACTTTCCAGAAGAACAACCATCTCTGCAGCACTCCACCAATCAGGCCTCTATGGTAGTGGACAGACAGAAGCCACTCCTCAGTAAAAGACAGTCCGCTTGGAGTTTGCAAAACCGCAAATAAAGGACTCTCATACCATGAGAAACAATGCCAAGAATGAATGCCAAGCATCACGTCTGGAGGAAACTTGGCACCATCCCTACGGTGAAGCATGTTGGTGGCAGCATCATGCTGTGGAGATGTTTTTCAGCGGGCAGGGACTGGGAGTCAGGATCAAGGGAAAGATTAAGGGAGAAAAGTACAGAGAGATCCTTGATGAAAACCTGCTCTAGAGTGCTCAGGACCTCAGACTGGGGTGAAGGTTAACCTTCCAACAGGACAACGACACTAAGCACACAACCAAGACAACGCAGAAGTGGCTTCGGGACAAGTCTCTGAATGTCCTCTAGTGGCCCAGCCAGAGCCTTGAATAATGTTACTTGTTCCTCACTTTAGTGGGTGTCCTCATCATTGTCTTATGCTAGGGCAGCATCACAGCCATAGCTTAGGCTTTGAGATTCTTCATGGATACAATATCTGCATATTGAGCAAGTCATAATGGGGTTCCATCTGTCAACCTGTCCCCTTGTGTGTTGAGTTTGATTATTGAATAAGTCTTCAGCTTCCTTGGCATTGGACAACGTGTGTGTGGTGTTCTGGAAGGTCAAGATAACTTTTGCCAGGTGGATGAAGCCGCATCTCAGGTTTTGTTTATGTAGCTGGGATCTCACCTCATTGTTGGACGTCCTCAGTTTTAGCAGTTAGGCACTCAGGTCTTGGTATATGCTGAACCTCGTCTCTGTATTGGTCAGAGCCCCCTGATTCTGCTGCAAGGCAAACAATTTGCCTTTTGACTTCAAAACTTTGGATTTGTAAAATAATCCAGCGAGAGCCATTGTGGAGAGGACCTGTACAGTGCGCATTAATTAGTGGCATGGAATCCCGTTACTCCTGCACAAACAGTTCATAGAAAAGATTGCTCATGAAAGAAGTTGAGTTGCCAGTTTCAAGTCCTATGAACAGCACATTGAATTTACGGGAATGATTTTCAAGTAATTCCATTTTCTCTTTTAGGATATGGATTGCCCCTTCTAGTTTGCATGCGCTTTTTCCAGGTCATGGAGTCGCACCTCTGTTCGTATTGGCCGCCTTCTCCAAACTTTCTACTTTAGTTGAATAGGCATCCACTTTAGAATTGAGCATTTCAAGTGATTCATTTACCTGTTTTAATTTCAAGTCGAGGGCGGAGGTAATCGAACAGCTCTTTCTGTTGTCTGGTTTTGAGAGCCGTCATGGTCCCACAGGTGAATTGTGGACGGACAGGTTATGATATCTGCTGGAGCGAAATAGGTGCAATTATTTTGTTGTCTTACAATGAACGTCCCACACCGTAATATTGTGTATACTATTGACCATTTTTAGAAAACAAGTCAGATAATTCATAGAAATGTAGCAAAAAAAGCATCGTGTTTCAATTAATGGCACAGGAACTGGACATACCAAATGATGGCCTAGTCCTAGTGGGGTGGGTCTAAATCAAATAAATGTATTATTTAAAATGGAGGAGAGAAAAATGCCCACAGAGTTCCCTTTTCTAACCTAAAGTACAAATGAGCTACCAATTTCAACACATATTGCATAACAGCTCCCAATTTAGTTATTGGTTGATGATTGGCCATTCATTGGCTTTGCTATCCAAACCCCCAGCAAATCCCATGTCCGAGCTCATTTTCCTTTCCTATCTGCCAGCCCAGGAAACCAACATGATACAAAAATAAACATCACTTCAGTAATGCAAAAATAATTATAGGCTGGAGTTAAACAGTTAATTCTTACTTGAAACAGCAGATGTTTTTGTGTATGTGTACGTGTTTCTGTGTGTGTGTACCAGGGTTTCTGTCAAGAAAATTTGGCGCCTGACAACATGACCGGCAAGAATTTAACCTTTCTAGCGCAGGGGTTCCTCGGAACCCCTCGACAGCATTCCGCTGAAAAGGCAGCTCATGAAATTCAAAATATTTTTTTTGAAAATCACAATTTGAAATAATTCCAAATTAAGTCAAATGTGACCTGTTTCAGGAAACTAGGCATATGTCATGGGTCACTACTTCACAGGAGAGCCGTTTGAATGTGAGATAAAAAAAATAAAATCAAAATGGTCTGCCATATAGCAGAGCTATTTGTGCTGGTCAGTATGTGTAGGTAGTCCTCTCGAACCTCTCTGTCATTTAAAAAAAATGTATTGTGTAGTCAAACTCAACAAAAAGGACTCCACTGTGCAAGTATCAATATCAATAGAATGTCACTGCAACAACTGTTTCAGAGCACTCTCGTCTGAGTGTGCCAGAGCGCCGATAAGCTGAAGAATTTACAAATGTACAAATGCTCAACACCCATTGAATATGGCCAGTGTCCGAAAACGTCGGCAAATAAGCGTAATTAAATTGTTGCCAGGAGCACAGTTACAGTCATAAATGCTCTGGATAACATGAAAACAGCCTAACCAGCTCTTCGAGGGTGAGTAAAATGGTCATTGTTTGGGTGGGGGCTGAAGCTTAAGATGATGCTTATGGCATTGCACATGGTCAGTGTGAACCAGATTGATTTGACACAACGGACCAAGCAAGCTGTACAAACAAAAGTGAAACAACACAGGACATATATTTTTAATGAAAGGGGTTACAATCTGTATAACAAAGCTAAAATATTTGTATCTGGATTTGTCTTTCAGCATTAGTAGAACACTCCTGAATCTACACCACCAGTCATACAAGGAGAATGGTCTAATACCTCCCATCAAAAAGACAGCTGGCCCAAACAAGCACAGGTTACACCTGAAGTATGAGCACTTGCAACGAGTGGTTAAATTCATCAATAATTATGTAGAGGATAATGCAAAATTATTACCAGGATGCCAACCAGGACACAAACACTTTGATGGAAAGCTGCTGCCATATGTGTCATAAGGAATTACTCTACAAGGACTCATGGACAACACTTGGTATATAAAGCATAAACAACACGTTATGATTAATAAATTGACCTACAACATGATTGGCACTACTTTTAATGATCTCACATTATTTCTGTCTTCTGTCTTCCTTCAGGTATCTTTGGAGAAAATTGCTGCCCCACATCTCAAGGCACTAAACCCAGGACATACCTGTTGTACATACTGTATATTATTTTATTTATATTGACACTATCTATTTCTGATATTGCTACTATGCAAGTAACCATTTGACTGTACCGTTCACACCTTCTGTAGTGACCCATCCACTTAACAAGATGTGGCTGGGGGTTATAGCATTTCTTTCACATTACCTACCAATTTTTCCATTTCCCCTCCCTCCTTCCTCTCTGCGACTCTCTCTCACGTTTTCTTTCTCCCTCCCTCTCTCCCTCCTTTCACTGTCTGGAAGTACTTGTCTCAGATGACGTTGCCCTTGCCTCCGTATCCCAATATTGTCAGCTTTGACAGTTGACCCTGTGGTGTGGCGGTTCTGCACGGCTGGCTGTGGCGCCGCAGATGTGTCCCCTTCTTGTCCTTTTCTGTCCCCCACCTTGTGATGCAACCTCTCTCTGTCTACCTGATGTCCCCCCATGTGGCACCACCACCTCCTTCCCCCTCCTCCTCTGTCCTCTGCTGTCCTCTCCTCCCCAGACATTCTTAGAAAAAAGTGCTATCTAGAACCTAAAATGGTTATTCGGTGGTCCCCGTAGGAGAATCATTTGAAGATCCCTTTTTAGTTCCAGTTGGAACATTTTGGGATCCATATAAAACCCTTTCCACAAAGGGTTCTACATGGAACCCAAAACGGTTCTCCTAAGGAGACAGCCAAAGAACCCATTTGGAACCCTTTTTTTCTAGGAATGAGTGGTTCGTCTCTCCATTTGCTTCTTTAGCATTTTCTATCCAGCTTCTCCACATTTTTGCTGTGATATCATGCAGTAGTCTGCTTTCCCCTTCCTTTAATATAGTATCTTTTCATTAACCTCTCACTCAGTGCTCCCTCCATCATTTGCCCCCTCCTTCTAATCTTTTCTTCTCTAAGCTTTTTTAATCTTTGTATTTCTCATTACTGCCTCTTTCCTTCCTTCTTTCATTTTCTTATTAACTTCCTATTTTATCCTGCATTTCTACACTCTCCTCTTTTCTCCCTCACATCCTTCCTCTCATCCTCCTCCCCTGTTCCTCTCAGCTACAGCATCTTCCCTCCTTCTTTTCCACCCCATCTGCTTATCTTGTCTAGCCATTGCCTGAGAAATATTTGCAGAGAGGAAAACGAAGTGAAAGGGTTCTTGTGAACCTACTTAAGCCATCGCTCTAGAGACACTTGTGCTGTGTGCTCAAAACTTTTCTGAAGATTATTGCAAAACACCTTTAATTGGAAGGAATAAAAAGTTGAATACGAATGGACCTTGAGGATTTAAGTTGAAGACCCAGGAGGCCAGATGATTTTTAATAACCTATGAGCCACTCTCAATCTTACCGGACTCCCTGAAAACCCATGGTTATAATCAGAGGACTTTGTTCCTGTATCAATGACCTTTGAAGCTAAATAAGCTAAACCACTGTGCATTCTCAGACGGATGATAATAACAAATGATGCATCTCACAAAGACATATACTGGTATATGGAGCTATTTTTGCAGAGAAGCATGCTTTCGGAAAGTATTCAGACCACTTGACTTTTTCCACATTTTGTTACATTAACAGCCATATTCTAAAATTGATTAAATAGTTTCCCCCCTTTTCCCCCTGCACACAGTACCCCATAATGACATGCAAACACTGGATTTTAGACTTTTTTTATCATTTATGATACAAAATAAACTGAAATATCACATTTACGTAAGAATTCAGACCCTTTACTCAGTACCTAGTTGAAGCACCTTTGTCAGTGACTACACCCTCGAGTCTTCTAGGGTGTGATTATACAAGCTTGTTTCTCCCATTCTTCTCTGCAGATCCTCTCAAGCTCTGTCAGGTTGGATGGGGAGCGTTGCTGCATAGCTATTTTCAGGTCTCTCCAGAGATGTTCATTTGTGTTCAAGTCTGGACTCTGGCTAGGCCACTCAAGGTCATTCAGAGACTTGTCCAGAAGCCACTCCTCTGTTGTCTTTGCTGTGTGCTTAGGATCATTGTCCTGTTTGAAGGTGAAACTTAGCTACCTGCAGATTTATGCAGGGTAGTAATGTCATGAGTTGTGATTAAGGTCCATTGTTGTTTAGCTAGCTAGCTAGATGTCTACATGTCTTAATAAAAGACTCCACTCTAATTTTGACAAAGTATTTTAATTTCAAGTTAGTGTACTGTTAGCTAGCTAGCTAATGTTAGCTGGCTAGCTCGCTAACTAACGTTACGTCATGTGTTGTGATTCATTGTTGACTTAGGCAGCTATCTAGCTAGGTTTCTTAACAAAAGACTCATCTTAGTGTGCCAGAGTGCAGAATAACTGATGAATTTTTGAATGCTCAACACAAATTGAATTTTTTTATTTTTATTTTACCTTTATTTAACTAGGCAAGTCAGTTAAGAACACATTCTTATTTACAATGACGGCCTAGGAACAGTGGGTTAACTGCCTGTTCAGGGGCAGAACGAACGATTTGTACCTTGTCAGCTCGGGGGTTTGAACTTGCAACCTTCCGGTTACTAGTCCAACGCTCTAACCACCAGGCTACCCTGCCGCCCCAGGGAATATGTCCGGTGTCAGTAAATGTCGGCAACAAAACGTAATTCAATTGTTGCCAGCAGCACTGTTACAGTCACCACCGCTCAGGATAACATGAAAACTGCCTAACCAGCTCTGCTAGGGGGAGTAAAATGGTCAGAGTGGGGTGCTCTCTCATGTGTCTGGAAGTAGCTAGCCAATGTTAGCCAGTTAGGTTGGGTGCTTGTCATTGTGAGGTCAGAGCTTTCGGAACAACCCTGCTTATTGGCCAGAGCGTCCAGTGTGCGCACTGAACGCCAAACGCTCTGAATTCACCAACAGACAATCTACCAACGCTCTGGATAACCTACTGTAACAGCCTAACCAGCTCTGCTAGTGCGAGTAATGTTCATTGAGCTGTTCTCTCTCGCTTAGATGTCTGGAAGTAGCTGGCAAGTTAGTACAGAACGCACGGCACAACCCTTAAAGAGATGGGTGGGGCTAATGCTTAAGTGGGTGTGAACAATGCTGAATGGGTGTAGACAAAGAAGGCCTCTCCAATAGTAGTACCAAAACATTGAAAGACGGTTTCTCAAAAGTGAGTTTACAAGGTGATCAACTGTCAAAGCAGAAATACTTTGCCGTTATTTCCTAAAATGCAGTGTATGATATACCATTGTGTCTGAGTCTCTACTATTATCCAATGTAAAAAACAGAATTACAAATGTTGCTCCATAAGACCGAATCCAGGTGGTGAGTCACATATATTACTGCACTATTGCTCTGCCTTACTGTCAGAGCTAAAAAAACAAGCATTTCACTACACCCGCAATAACATCTTCTAAACACGTATATGTGACCAATAAAAGCTTGATTTGAGGAGGTGTGATGATTTGAGGGTGCTTTGCTGGTGACACTGTGATTTATTTAGAATTCGAGGCACACTTAACCAACATGACTACCACAGCATTCTGCAGAGATACGCCATCCCATTCGATTTGCCCTTAGTGGGACTATCATTTGTTTTTCAACAGGAAAATGACCCAAAACACACTTCCAGGAAGGTGAACCTCTGTCTCAGTCTCAAATCTCTGGAAGACTGAAACAGGTTTCCCTCAAGAATTTCCATCCATCATTCCTTCAATTCTGACCAGAGGTTGTAGTGTTGCTCAGTCCAGTCTGTACTGTAAGTCATTCATCGTATTTACTGAAGGCACAGAAAGAATGATGGTACTGCAAGCCTTTCTGACCTTGAGGAACTACAGTGCCTTCAAAAAGCATTCACACCCTTTGACATTTTCCACATTTTGTTGTGTTACAGCCTGAATTTTAAATGGATTAAATTGAGATTTTTTGTCAATGGCTCACACACAGTACCCCATAATGTCAACGTGGATTGATGTTTTAAGATTTTAAAACATTTGTAGTAAAAGATTACAAGCTGGGACTGAGTACCATCTCAGAATACTCCTGACAACTTGCCTCTGAACGTTCTAAATGCTTAATAACATGGACCTATGCAACCGAGGACACTCAACTAAGGCACAGGGAAGCTTCCCAAACAAAGAAAGACACAGAGACAACTAATACCAGCGAGGATACATCCAACTCTGCCATATTGAAGGTTCTGTCTTAACATCAAACTTTGATGCCGGCAATGATCAAAACAAGCAGTTAAGGAAACTCTCAAACAACTTTGCCAGTCAATCACATGCTAGTCTCTGGAGCGCCACTGTGATGAGATCCAGGTAAGCGCCAGGGCTTCTACAGATGACCTCCCGAGATGCAGTGAAGCAACTGCGGGATAAAATTACATCACTTGAAGACAGAGAGAGGAGAGTGAACAGGTCTGGTGGGCCTGGGATGAACTGCAGAAGGTTCTGACCCAAAAGGTTTTCTTCAGGAGAATCTACTAAAAGGAATATTGAAATTCAACAGGCACACCAAATCTAAAGTGGCAATAATAACGGTAGCTGCCCCCGCACCCTCATTTTCTGTCTGTTAAGATATGAGGACCGAGTGGATATCCTGAGGGGTATCAGAGCCCTTGAGAACCCACCGAGACATGGTGTCATGTTTGTCATTTATTGTCATGTCTTGTCCCTGTGCTCCCCATGCTATTCGTTTCCCTCTGCTGGTCTTGTTTGGTTCTATCCTTCTCTCTCCCCCTCCCTCTCTCACTCTCTCGCTCTCTCTTCTCTCTGTCGTTCCGTTCCTGTTCCCAGCTGTTCCTATTCCCCTAATCATCATTTAGTCTTCCCACACCTGTTCCCGATCCTTTCCCCTGATTAGACTCCCTATTTATTCCTTTGTGATCCGTTCCTGTTCCGTCGGTTCCTCGTATTGTATTCACCATGTTGTGATTGCGTTTCGCCCTGTCCTGTCGTGTTTTTTGCCGTGATTGTGTATCACCCTGTCCTGTCGTGTTTTGTGCCTTCATCAGACGCTGCGTGTGAGCAGGTGTCTCAGTCGACTACGGCCTGCGCCTACCCGAAGCGACCTGCAGTCTGTGGCCGCTTCTCCAGTTGTTTTCCCCTCTACAAATCTAGAGGATGTCAGTTATTCCGTTTTGAACATTATTAAACTCTGTTTCTGTTAAGTCGCTTTTGGGTCCTCTTTTACCTGCATGACAGAAGGAACCGACCAAGGAATGGACCCAGCGACTTCAGACGCTCGTTACACTGCCGTCGAGTTCCAAGGAGCCATGCTCGGCAGACACGAGCAGGAATTGTCTGCTGCTCGCCATGCCGTGGAGAACCTGGCCGCTCAGGTTTCCGACCTCTCTGGACAGTTCCAGAGTCTACGTCTCGTGCCACCTGTTACTCCCTGGCCTGCCGAGCCTCCAGAACCCAGGGTTAATAACCCACCTTGCTACTCCGGGCAGCCCACTGAGTGCCGCTCCTTTCTCACGCAGTGTGAGATTGTGTTCTCTCTCCAACCCCACACATACTCTAGAGAGAGAGCTCGGGTTGCTTACGTCATTTCACTCCTTACTGGCCGGGCTCGAGAATGGGGCACAGCTATCTGGGAGGCAAGGGCTGATTGCTCTAACAGATTCCAGAACTTTAAAGAGGAGATGATTCGGGTTTTTGACCGTTCAGTTTTTGGTGAGGAGGCTTCTAGGGCCCTGGCTTCCTTATGCCAAGGTGAACGGTCCATAACGGATTATTCCATTGAGTTTCGCACTCTTGCTGCCTCTAGTGAGTGGAACGAGCCGGCGCTGCTCGCTCGTTTTCTGGAGGGACTCCACGCAGCGGTTAAGGATGAGATTCTCTCCCGGGAGGTTCCTTCAGATGTGGACTCTTTGATTGCTCGCCATCCGCATAGAACGACGGGTAGATCTTCGTCACCGGGCTCGTGGAAGAGAGCTCGCATCAACGGTGTTTCCCTGCTCCGCATCGCAACCATCTCCCTCCTCTGGCTTTGAGACTGAGCCCATGCAGCTGGGAGGGATTCGCATCTCGAATAAGGAGAGGGAACAGAGGATCACCAACCGCCTGTGCCTCTATTGCGGAGTTGCTGGACATTTTGTTATTTCATGTCCAGTAAGAGGCCAGAGCCCATCAGTAAGCGGAGGGCTACTGGTGAGCGCTACTACTCAGGTCCCTTCATCTAGATCTTGTACTACTATGTCGGTCCATCTACGCTGGACCGGTTCGGGTGCTACATGCAGTGCTTTGATTGACTCTGGGGCTGAGGGTTGTTTCATGGACGAAGCATGGGCTCGGAAACATAACATTCCTTTCAGACCGTTAGACAGGCCTACGCCCATGTTTGCCTTAGATGGTAGTCATCTTCCCAGTATCAAATTTGAGACACTACCTTTAACTCTCACAGTATCTGGTAACCACAGTGAGACTATGTCTTTTTTGATTTTCCGTTCACCGTTTACACCTGTTGTTTTGGGTCACCCCTGGCTTGTATGTCATAATCCTTCTATTAATTGGTCTAGTAATTCTATCCTATCCTGGAACGTTTCTTGTCATGTGAAGTGTTTAATGTCTGCCATCCCTCCCATTTCTTCTGTCCCTACTTCTCAGGAGGAACCTGGCGATTTGACAGGAGTGCCGGAGGAATATCATGATCTGCGCACGGTCTTCAGTCGGTCCCGAGCCAACTCCCTTCCTCCTCACCGGTCGTATGATTGTAGTATTGATCTCCTTCCGGGGACCACTCCTCCTCGAGGTAGACTATACTCTCTGTCGGCTCCCGAACGTAAGGCTCTCGAGGATTATTTGTCTGTGTCTCTTGACGCCGGTACCATAGTGCCTTCTTCCTCTCCGGCCGGGGCGGGGTTCTTTTTTGTTAAGAAGAAGGACGGTACTCTGCGCCCCTGCGTGGATTATCGAGGGCTGAATGACATAACGGTTAAGAATCGTTATCCGCTTCCCCTTATGTCATCAGCCTTCGAGATTCTGCAGGGAGCCAGGTGCTTTACTAAGTTGGACCTTCGTAACGCTTACCATCTCGTGCGCATCAGAGAGGGGGACGAGTGGAAAACGGCGTTTAATACTCCGTTAGGGCATTTTGAGTACCGGGTTCTGCCGTTCGGTCTCGCCAATGCGCCAGCTGTTTTTCAGGCATTAGTTAATGATGTTCTGAGAGACATGCTGAACATTTTTGTTTTTGTCTATCTTGACGATATCCTGATTTTTTCTCCGTCACTCGAGATTCATGTTCAGCACGTTCGACGTGTTCTACAGCGCCTTTTAGAGAATTGTCTCTACGTAAAGGCTGAGAAGTGCTCTTTTCATGTCTCCTCCGTTACTTTTCTCGGTTCCGTTATTTCCGCTGAAGGCATTCAGATGGATTCCGCGCTTGTTTCTCCCATTCTTCTGCAGATCCTCCTCAAGGTCCAAGCTGTCAGTGATTGGCCCGTTCCAAGGTCACGTGTCGAGTTGCAGCGCTTTTTAGGTTTCGCTAATTTCTATCGGCGTTTCATTCGTAATTTCGGTCAAGTTGCTGCCCCTCTCACAGCTCTTACTTCTGTCAAGACGTGTTTTAAGTGGTCCGGTTCCGCCCAGGGAGCTTTTGATCTTCTAAAAGAACGTTTTACGTCCGCTCCTATCCTCGTTACTCCTGACGTCACTAGACAATTCATTGTCGAGGTTGACGCTTCAGAGGTAGGCGTGGGAGCCATTCTATCCCAGCGCTTCCAGTCTGACGATAAGGTTCATCCTTGCGCTTATTTTTCTCATCGCCTGTCGCCATCTGAGCGCAACTATGATGTGGGTAACCGTGAACTGCTCGCCATCCGCTTAGCCCTAGGCGAATGGCGACAGTGGTTGGAGGGGGCGACCGTTCCTTTTGTCGTTTGGACAGACCATAAGAACCTTGAGTACATCCGTTCTGCCAAACGACTTAATGCCCGTCAAGCTCGTTGGGCGTTGTTTTTCGCTCGTTTCGAGTTTGTGATTTCTTACCGTCCGGGTAGCAAGAACACCAAGCCTGATGCCTTATCCCGTCTGTTTAGTTCTTCTGTGGCTTCTACTGATCCCGAGGGGATTCTTCCTTATGGGCGTGTTGTCGGGTTAACAGTCTGGGGAATTGAAAGACAGGTTAAGCAAGCACTCACGCACACTGCGTCGCCGCGCGCTTGTCCTAGTAACCTCCTTTTCGTTCCTGTTTCCACTCGTCTGGCTGTTCTTCAGTGGGCTCACTCTGCCAAGTTAGCGGGTCATCCCGGTGTTCGAGGCACTCTTGCGTCTATTCGCCAGCGCTTTTGGTGGCCGACTCAGGAGCGTGACACGCGCCGTTTCGTGGCTGCCTGTTCGGACTGCGCGCAGACTAAGTCGGGTAACTCCCTCCTGCCGGTCGTCTCAGACCGCTCCCCATTCCTTCTCGACCATGGTCTCACATTGCCTTAGACTTCATTACCGGTCTGCCTTTGTCTGCGGGGAAGACTGTGATTCTGACGGTTGTCGATAGGTTCTCTAAGGCGGCACATTTCATTCCCCTCGCTAAACTTCCTTCCGCTAAGGAGACGGCACAAATCATTATTGAGAATGTATTCAGAATTCATGGCCTCCCGTTAGACGCCGTTTCAGACAGAGGTCCGCAATTCACGTCACAGTTTTGGAGGGAGTTCTGTCGTTTGATTGGTGCGTCCGTCAGTCTCTCTTCCGGGTTTCATCCCCAGTCTAACGGTCAAGCAGAGAGGGCCAATCAGACGATTGGTCGCATACTACGCAGCCTTTCTTTCAGAAACCCTGCGTCTTGGGCAGAACAGCTCCCCTGGGCAGAATACGCTCACAATTCGCTTCCTTCGTCTGCTACCGGGTTATCTCCGTTTCAGAGTAGTCTGGGTTACCAGCCTCCTCTGTTCTCATCCCAGCTTGCCGAGTCCAGCGTCCCCTCCGCTCAAGCGTTTGTCCAACGTTGTGAGCGCACCTGGAGGAGGGTGAGGTCTGCACTTTGCCGTTACAGGGCACAGACGGTGAGAGCCGCCAATAAACGCAGGATTAAGAGTCCAAGGTATTGTTGCGGCCAGAGAGTGTGGCTTTCCACTCGCAACCTTCCTCTTACGACAGCTTCTCGTAAGTTGACTCCGCGGTTCATTGGTCCGTTCCGTGTCTCCCAGGTCGTCAATCCTGTCGCTGTGCGACTGCTTCTTCCGCGACATCTTCGTCGCGTCCATCCTGTCTTCCATGTCTCCTGTGTTAAGCCCTTTCTTCGCACCCCGTTCGTCTTCCCTCCCCCCTCCCGTCCTTGTCGAGAGCGCACCTATTTACAAGGTACATAAAATTATGGACATGCGTTCTCGGGGACGGGGTCACCAATACCTAGTGGATTGGGAGGGTTACGGTCCTGAGGAGAGGAGTTGGGTTCCGTCTCGGGACGTGCTGGACCGTTCGCTCATCGATGATTTCCTCCGTTGCCGCCAGGATTCCTCCTCGAGTGCGCCAGGAGGCGCTCGGTGAGTGGGGGTACTGTCATGTTTGTCATTTATTGTCATGTCTTGTCCCTGTGCTCCCCATGCTATTCGTTTCCCTCTGCTGGTCTTGTTTGGTTCTATCCTTCTCTCTCCCCCTCCTCTCTCACTCTCTCGCTCTCTCTTCTCTCTGTCGTTCCGTTCCTGTTCCCAGCTGTTCCTATTCCCCTAATCATCATTTAGTCTTCCCACACCTGTTCCCGATCCTTTCCCCTGATTAGACTCCCTATTTATTCCTTTGTGATCCGTTCCTGTTCCGTCGGTTCCTCGTATTGTATTCACCATGTTGTGATTGCGTTTCGCCCTGTCCTGTCGTGTTTTTTGCCGTGATTGTGTATCACCCTGTCCTGTCGTGTTTTGTGCCTTCATCAGACGCTGCGTGTGAGCAGGTGTCTCAGTCGACTACGGCCTGCGCCTACCCGAAGCGACCTGCAGTCTGTGGCCGCTTCTCCAGTTGTTTTCCCCTCTACAAATCTAGAGGATGTCAGTTATTCCGGTTTTGAACATTATTAAACTCTGTTTCTGTTAAGTCGCTTTTGGGTCCTCTTTTACCTGCATGACACATGGGAGATCCAATCTGGCATTCTTCCCAGACTACAGCAACGAAAGCACACTGAATAGGAAATTCTTCGACCACGTCAAACGACAGATGACAGCAAGAGGACTTTGCCCTTTCCTGACATACCCAGCCATCTTGAAAATCAGGAAAAATGGAACGCTACAAGGCATGCCAATGGAACACTGCAAGGCATGCCATACTGTGGCATGCCATGCAGCTGAAGACAACAACCAGAGAAGGAGCCCAGTCATTGCCCCCCATTCCTCCAGATTCTCCCCACTGCAGATGGAAGAAACAGACAACTACGGCCCCCCTCCTTCCTTGGATACCCCATTGCATGAAAGCCCATCTAATCTAGTAAGATTGACATAAAACATGCTACGCTAACTACCTAACTTCACCCATATTTATTTGTTATTCAGTGACATAATTTAGTTAATTTGGTGAGGGGCATGGTGGGATGTGTTAGCTTGGCTGTTAGCAGTCTGGTTATATGGCTAAGACATAGCTGGCTGGCATGTGGCTCGCGAGTTGAGTCAGCTGCCGGATAGGATAGGTTGGCTGGATAATTATTTGGTTCAGGCTGCAAACGTTAGATGGCTAAAATAATTAGCCGTCAGTAAAGCGGTCCTCGGGTAGGGTGAAGTTTATGGGGATTAACATACAGAGCGCTCAGCTTGTTATAAACGTCCTCTGTGAAAAGTCATTTTGCCACATATTCATGTCATGTTGGATAAAAACAACTGGACTTGAGACGTGCGTCGCTGTTGGGGAGCCTCTTGATGTTTCGAATTTGAGTGCTCCAGAGCGCTCAGGACCTTAGACTGGGGCGAAGGTTCACCTTCCAAAAGGACAATGACTCTAAGAACACAGCCAAGATAACGCAGGAGTGGCTTAGGAGAGACCTGAAAATTGTTGTGCAGCAACGCTCCTCCTCCATCTCGACAGAGCTTGAGAGGATCTGCAGAGATCTGCAGAGAAGAATGGGAGAAACTCTCCAAATTTTAGGTGTGCCAAGCTTGTAGCGTCATGCCCAAGAATACTCAAGGCTGTAATCACTATCAAAGGTGCTTCAACAAAGTACTGAGTAAAGGGTCTGAATACTTGTGTAAATGTGAAATTTCAGTTATTTTGTTTTATTTTTTATGTGAAAATCTTTATCAAAACCATTATGGGGTATTGGAGATTGATTAAAAATATTTAATTCATTTTAGACTAAGGCTGTAAAGTAACAACATGTGGAAAAAGTCAAGAGGTCTGAATACTTTCCAAATCCACTGTATATGCAAATATATAATTTATGGATCTGTGCCATTTACTTTGAAATGAACTGTGTTTATAGCTGTGGTCAAGAATAGATGCGCTTGTTTTGAGATCAAAGCAAGAGCTGCTTGTAGCCACGTGTGCACATTTTGGTCATGTCCTTTGCTACAGTCGTGGCCAAAAGTTTTGAGAATGACACAAATATACATTTTCACAAAGTCTACTGTCTCAGTTTGTATGATGGTAATTTGCAGATACTCCAGAATGTTATGAAGAGTGATCAGATGAATTGCAATTAATTGCAAAGTCCCTCTTTGCCATGCAAATGAACTGAATCCCCAAAAAACATTTCCACCACATTTCAGCCCTGCCACAAAAGGACCAGCTGACATCATGTCAGTGATTCTCTCGTTAACACGGGTGTGAGTGTTGACGAGGACAAGGCTAGAGATCACTCTGTCATACTGATTGAGTTCGAATAGCAGACTGGAAGCTTCAAAAGGAGGGTGGTGCTTGGAATCATTGTTCTTCCTCTGTCAAACATGGTTACCTGCAAGGAAACGTACCGTCATCATTGCTTTGCACAAGAAGGCACGGATATTGCTGTCAGTAAGATTGCACCTAAATCAACTATTTAACGGATCATCAAAAACTTCAAGGAGAGTGGTTCAATTGTTGTGAAGAAAGCGTCAGGTCACCCAAGAAAGTCCAGCAAGCGTCAGGACCATCTGCGGGATCGGGCCACCACCAGTACAGAGCTTGCTCGGGAGTGGCAGCAGGCAGGTGTGAGTGCATCTGCACGCAGTGAGGCGAGGACTTTTGGAGGATGGCCTGGTGTCAACAAGGGCAGCAAAGAAGCCAATTCTCTCCAGGAAAAACATCAGGGACAGACTGATATTCTGCGAAAGGTACAGGGATTGGACTGCTGAGGACTGGGGAACTTGTCATTTTCTCTGAATACCCTTTCCGATTGTTTGGGGCATCCGGAAAAAAGCTTGTCTGGAGAAAACAAGGTGAGCGGTACCATCAGTCCTGTGTCAGTAAAACAGTAAAGCAGTAAAGCATCCTGAGACCATTCATGTGTGTGGTTGCTTCTCAGCCAAGGGAGTGGGCTCACTCACAATTTTGCCTAAGAACACATGCCAACCATCCAGGAACAGTTTGGTGATGAACAATGCCTTTTCCAGTATGATGGAGCACCTTGCCATAAGGCAGAAGTGATAACGAAGTGGCTTGGGGAACAAAACATCAATATTTTGGGTCCATGGCCAGGACACTCCCCAGACCTTAATCCCATTGAGAACTTGTAGTTAATCCTCAAGAGTCGGGTGGACAAACAAAAACCCACAAATTCTGACAAACTCTAAGCATTAATTATGCAAGAATGGGCTGCCATCAGTTAGGATGTGGCCCAGAAGTTAATTGACAGCATGCTAGGGTGGATTTCAGAGGTTTTGAAAAATAAGTGTCAACACTGCAAATATTGACTATTTGCATCAACTTCATATAATTGTCAATAAAAGCCTTTGACCCTTATGAAATACTTGTAATTATACTTCAGTATTCCATAGTAACATCTGACAAAAAAGTCTAAGACACTGATGTAGCAGACTTTGTTAAAATTAATATTTGTGTTATTCTCAAAACTTTTGGCCACGACTGTAGTTAATGAGTTATTAACCCAGTTATTAGATCATTTGTAGTCAGCAATAGTGGAGTGAATGCTTCCTACAAGAGCATAAAACACATACATTTCTAGACATCTTTAAAAATAAAGTCAGGTAAAGTTTTTTCTGTCTTAATGGGGCAGTGTTGTATTTTGAGACAGGCTTGAATAAGCTAAGTAGCCAATAAGTAGAGTGCACCATAATTTGTCTGATTCTCTGTAACAATGGCATGGGACAAACAATGCATTTTATTTTGTAAAGTGGTTTCTTGCATCAAACAACACAAAAACATTTTCAGTCACCTCCTTTTCTTAAGGACAAGTGTATAAAAAGTTTCATGTATTGTGGAATGTAAGTCTAGATTGAACACCACACATGTTCTGATACTTTAGGCTGAATGATAGAACTGCTATTTCCATGTTAAAATGTTATGGGATGCATTTTCTCCATAGTTTTTTATGGTAGGCCACTCTGGTAGACCTAAATATTCACAGTAGGCTACTTGTACACAGTTAAAGCTGTAACTTAAAGTGGGTACAGAACCAGTTTTCACATTAACGCTCACTGGAAATTGCACAGAACTTTCACAACGTTCAAGTTTGCGCTCAAGAGACTTGAAATGTACTTTTTTGAAGGAACAATAAGCACAGGATGTTTAAATTACTGTCTAAGATTAAAATAAATAGCCTACCTAATGACACCATTCCAACTGCATTTTCGAGTATCCTGCCTACACCCCACAATGTAACTGGCTACTCTAGTCCCCTTCCAGTTTGCCTGACAATGATGACATGCTGGCTAGGTAAAACGTTGCTTGGGAACTCGGGCCTCTCTGAATTTCCTACCCTAAGACGTCATGACTTGATTTGAATGCAGCAAGTGTCTAGAATAATTGAATGCACACCATAGAAATAGAGTATTTGGGATGTGCACTTCACAATTTGGGTCTACATAAACAAGAATTTACATTAACAAACAGTGTTTTAATTTTAATTTTTCAATTTTACCTTTATTTAACAAGGCAAGTCAGTTAAGACCAAATTCTTATTTTCAATGACGGCCTAGGAACAGTGGGTTAAATGTAAGTAAGTCTTCACAAGGTTTTCACACACTGTTGCTGGTATGTTGGCCCATTCCTCCATGCAGATCTCCTCTAGAGCAGTGATGTTTTGGGGCTGTTGCTGGGCAACACAAACTTTCAACTCCCTCCAAAGATTTTGGGTTGAGATCTGGAGACTGGCCAGGCCACTCCAGGACCTTAAAATGGTTCTTACGAAGCCACTCCTTCGTTGACCGAGCGGTGTGTTTGGGATCATTGTCATGCTGAAAGACCCAGCCACGTTTCGTCTTCAATGCCCTTGCTGATGGAAGGAGGTTTTCACTCAAAATCTCACGATACATGGCCCCATTCATCGTCGTCCTGGTCCCTTTGCAGAAAAACAGCCCCAAAGCATGATGTTTGCACCCCCATGCTTCACAGTAGGTATGGTGTTCTTTGGATGCAACTCAGCATTCTTTGTACTCCAAACACGACGAGTTGAGTTTTGACCATCTTCCATTTTTCATCTGACCATATGACATTCTCCCAATCTTCTTCTGGATCATCCAAATACTCTCTAGCAAACTTCAGATGGGCCTGGACATGTACTGGCTTAAGCAGGGGGACACGTCTAGCACTGCAGGATTTGAGTCCCTGGCGGCGTAGTGTGTTACTGATGGTAGGCTTTGTTACTTTGGTCCCAGCTCTCTGCAGGTCATTCACTAGGTCCCCCCGTGTGGTTCTGGGATGTTTGCTCACCGTTCTTGTGATAATTTTGACCCCACGGGGTGAGATCTTGCGTGGAGCCCCAGATCGAGGGAGATCATCAGTTGTCTTGTATGTCTTCCATTTCCTAATAATTGCTCCCACAGTTGATTTCTTCAAACCAAGCTGCTTACCTATTGCAGATTCAGTCTTCCCAGCCTGGTGCAGGTCTACAATTTTGTTTCTGGTGTCCTTTGACAGCTCTTTGGTCTTGGCCATAGTGGAGTTTGGAGTGTGACTGTTTGAGGTTGTGGACAGGTGTCTTTTATACTGATAACAAGTTCAAACAGGTGCCATTAATACTGGTAACGAGTAGAGGACAGAGGAGCCTCTTAAAGAAGAAGTTACAGGTCTGTGAGAGCCAGAAATCTTGCTAGTTTGTAGGTGACCAAATACTTATTTTTCACCATAATTTGCAAATAAATAAATAAAAAATCCTACAATGTGATTTTCTGGATTTTTTTCTAATTTTGTTTGTCTTAGTTGAAGTGTACCTATGATGACAATTACAGGCCTCTCTCATATTTTTAAGTGGGAGAACTTCCACAATTGGTGGCTGACTAAATACTTTTTTGCCCCACTGTATTGCATCACGCACGGCAAGAGGTACTGGTGCGCCAATTCTGGAACCAACAGGACCCTGAATAGCTTCTACCCCCAAGCCATAAGACTGCTAAATAGTGTCGTGTCTCTGACTGATTAAATGAGATGACAGGCTATTTTATTACCTAACGTTTAAATGATTACTTGCTGGCATTAAACCATGCAACAATTATTTATAGAGCTGCTGTCTTCCGAATAAACTCTCTTAAAGATCTGAAGATCTTTTATATCAATAGCAGTCAATTATTAATCATCACCTTATTCAGTCTCATTCTGATTGTCGTAAAGTAATTGGTTATCTTCACGAAATCTGGCTAACAGGTTGAATCAGCAATACACAAATTGGCTTAATTATGTATGTATTTACTAAATATACACAGGACAGATCATACATTGATTACTAATCAGGTCATGGAAAACCCCTAGTGGACTAACCCAATATGATGGCTGTTTACACAAAGTATGGGGGTTGGGTTTGAATGAAAGAGCGGGAAGACTGAGGGACAAGAATTTGGTCTCTATCGGACCTTGAGAATCTATGCTACCGTAAATATAGAATATTATGCATGCTAATAACCGCCCATTCGGAAAAGGAAAATGCAAGTTATATATTTACTCTGAGCTGTGCTTCGATTGATCGGTCGAATATGGAAGACTGGTTTGCCCAGCAGAGATCGCCATTGTCCTTTGAAGAATCTTTCTGGTCGTCGTGTTGTTGAGCGAATACGTTGAAGTACCCTGTCATTCTTCGGAGATTATCTGTCCTTTCCTAGGCCACGTATGTTTACAGCTGCAGCTGATAACTCAACATCTAAGATGATTAAATTCCTCTTTAGTAATAGTTCATACCAAGTTGTCATAATCAGCTCATGCTGTATTCCGGCTGGTCTTGTCGAAATTCACCACTGATTCAGAGGAAGTTTACTTATGAAACAATTCTCTCATTTTGAAGCTAAAATAACATTTATCTTCTCACAAATAGTTTAATGTCTAACTTCTTAAGGTATAGGGGGCAGCATTTTCACTTTTGGATAAATAGCGTGCCCAATTTCAACTTCCTGCTTCTCATGCCAAGAATATAAGATATGCATATAATTAGTAGATTTGGATAGAAAACACTGACGTTTCTAAATCATGTCTGTGAGTATAACAGAACTTATGTAGCAGGCAAAACCCCGAGGACTAAGTGTTCAGAATATTTTTTTTGAGGTCTCTGTCTGTTCATTGCGTTCTCATTGACAAACAATATTTCTTAGGAACTTGTTTTCAGTTCCTACCACTTCCACTGGATGTCACCAGTTTTTGGAATTTGGTTGAGGTGATTCCTTTGTGGAATGAAGAAGTCCGGCCATCTAGGAAATGGGTAACACTGTTGAAAGTTGCGTTAGACTTGAAAAGTAGCGTTAGTTTCCTCTCGTCCTCTATTGAAAACAGATAGACCCGTCTTCAATTTGATCGATTATTAACGTTTAAAAATACCTAAAGTTGTATTACAAAAGTAGTTTGAAATATTTGGGCAAAGTTATTAGTCAACTTTTGAAATATTTTGTAGTGACGTTGCGCATTTTGGAAGCTGTTTTTTTCTGGATCAAATGGGCCAAATAAATTGACATTTTGGATGTATATGGACGGAATTAATCGAACAAAATGACCAATTGTGATGTTTATGGTAGATATTGGAGTGCCAACAAAAGAAGCTCGTCAAAGGTAAGACATGTTTTATATTTTACTTCTGCGTTTTGTGTAGCGCCTGCAGGGTTGAAATATGCTACCCTCTTTGTTTACTTTTGTGCTGTCCTCAGATAATAGCTTCTTATGCTTTTGCCGAAAAGCCTTTTTAAAATCTGACATGTTGGCTGGATTCACAATCAATGAGTGTAGCTTTAATTGAGTATCTAACATGTGTGATTTAATTAACGTTAGATTTTTATATCATTTTTTTTTTAAATTTGCCACGCTGCATTTTCCCTGTCTTTTGCCCAAGTGGGACGCAAGCATTCCCTATACCATAAGAAGTTAATCCCATAAATTTTGCAACATTATGATGTTAATCTGATAACTACAATGTGTAGACTTCAAAGATACAATTATGTCGTTCTGTCATTCATCATTAACAATCTACCAAAACATTGACTGATCTGCCATTAATATTCTTTAAGTACCAATGGACCCTTCCATTACAGAAATATTATCTTTATTGTTCAACTTTCTGGTGTTACCATCCTGTAGAGCCCTTCTCTGTGGTAACAAAGGGCTTTCCAAAAGTCCAATCTGTATTGTGGAAAGAGAGAGTATCTGTATTTATGGGGGGTCATAAACAGGGCAAAGTCATGACAATAGTCAACAAAATAGCTATCCGGGCAATCTACATTGACCCCTTTTGCACCTTTTTTGAATCATCACATACGCTGCTGTAACTTGTTATTATCTTTCACTTTATTCCTAGATAAACGTACAAAATCTACCTCAATTACTTCGTACCCCTTAGAGGTTCCAAGCCTGTTCCATTCCTTCTGATTTCTATGCCAATGAGTTTACCTGAATTAATACATCCCTGAGGTAGAGAATGGTGCTGTTCCAGGTGGTCTACATGGCAGTCACACTGCACACAGCCAATGATTGCATGACATGTTATTGATGCATTTCCACAACATCACAATGCCATCATTAGGCTAGCTAAAGTTTGTTGCAAAGTTAGGCTGAACAGGTTTTTCACCAGCTCCTCCTTAGATGTTTTTTTTTTAACCCCAGGGCGATATTGGGTGTGGTGTGTCAACTTTGGAGTCTAGGTTTTCGCACATAATCTGTTAATTTTCCCACCGCTTGACAGCCTGCTGGACCAATTTTATTCTAAAGTTGAATGTCTTCAGTTCAGACACTCTTCTCTACCCAGTCCTTGGCCTGTTTGGAATGCTCTACACGCCTCCTCTGATCTCGTGAAAAATGAGTAACAGAATAACAAAACTTTCCTTGCATCCTCCTGATAAATTATTGAAGGAGGCATAAGTGGAGGAACATTGGATCCTCTCTTTGAAAAGGGTGTGAAAAGGATACAAAAGTAGAAAACATGAGAAATTGAACGATCAAATCAGAGACAGTATGGCACCTTGGGGTTTTGTGGTATGTCAGACCATATACCATGGGTATGACAAAACATTTATTAGTACTGCTCTAATTACGTTGGTAACCAGTTTATAATAGCAATAAGGCACCTTGGGGGTTTCTGGTATATGACCAATATACCAAGGCTAAAGGCTGTGACCAGGCACTCCACGATCCGTGATGCATAAGAACAGCCCTTAGCTGTGGTATATTGGCCATATACCACACCCCCTCATTCCTTATTGCTTAACCCTTTCATGCGTGAGTTCCAAATATCTCTAACGGTCGCCCCAACGTGAGTGTTTTTATGTACGTGATGTTAGAATGTTCTCTCCATTCCAGAATGTGATTGATACGTAACAGTATATTTTATCCGTGCTGCCCTCAAACTAAAGCACGCAGCCTGTTTATATTTAGAGGTTGTTTTAACTTCAATTTAAATTATTTTCAAACAAGTTTTTATCTTCTAAAAACAGTTTGAATGTAGGTGTGTTCCGCCTCCTCATTCATTCACATAAAAATAGTCATTTTTACTTTTGCGGATAATTGAATTTTTGGGAAATTTCTGACACGGACAAAATTCCCCAACCACTTCCCAATTGTTTGTGCAGTTCACGTCTGCAGACATTTGCTCATCTCCCGTCAGAACAGGATCTGCACACATGTTCACATTTTCTATTCCACATTTCTATTGTAGCGTACTGTATATATGGAGCATAATATATTAGTGTATATTCTTTATCACCGTGGACACGTGAGGTAACGTTACTCATTTTATAACCTTTATGGTGTTATTGTCAATCATGCTTACCTAACTACATTCTTCTATTAGCTCTGTAAAACAATGCTAGTTGCGTCAGAAAACTATTCGCTTGTGTTGTATTTTGAAGCTACCCTGGCCTTATGACTCCAAAGTGGCGCAGCGGTCTATGGCACTACATCTCAGTGCTAGAGGAGTCACTACAGACACCCTGGTTCAAATCCAGGCTGTATCACAACTGGCTGTGATTGGGAGTCCCATAGTGCAGCGCACAATTGGCCCAGTTGGCTGGTGTAGGCCATCATTGTAAATAATAATTTGTTCTTAAATTACTTTCCTAGTTAAATAAATAAAAAATATGACCATGGTTTGTTTATTTGGTCTATTCAGCATAGCTCTGTTCTGCCCTGCCTTGCCCCCTTGTGGAGCTCAAAAGTTTGTTTCTTACTGTTATAACTCAAATCTGTGATTTTGTCAATGCAATAAACTATTTTTTATAGCAGTGTTTATTATGTTACTTCTTTGTAGTATTGTTTTATTGCTATATCCTTATATTGTATTCTAATGAATAATTCCTCTTTATTCTGTACTTTCAGAAACCAGAAACATTATTTGCCAATATCATAACTGGAGCTGGACATCTTTGGAGCTGAAGAATGAGGACAGCTTTTGTATGCTAACGTACACTCCTTAACAGTTTTACTGGATGAAAACACAGCAAGAAAACACATATGCCAATATGTAATATTCATCTATTTTATTGCAGTACTGGTAGTTGGTTCAACAACTTGTTTTACTAGAGGACAAAAAACTGAATATGCATAACCCATATTTAATATCCATGCAGTGACTGAACAACAACTGCATTTCCACCCCATCTCTAAAGGCATAGTATCATGGCAGGTCACCTGTCAAGTCACCTGTCAGGTCAGTCAGTCACTTATTGCTGCAGATGTGCTCAATAATTCTTGAGCATGTGATACTCCTCAAAGCATGGTGAAAGTCAACAACGCAGCCACTGCCAGCTAGCCTACTTCAGCAGTACTGTATCATTTGAATCATTTTAGTCAATAAGATTCTTGCTACGTAAGCTTAACTTTCTGAACATTTGAGACGTGTAGTCCACTTGTCATTCCAATCTCCTTGCATTAGCGTAGCCTCTTCTGTAGCCTGTCAACTATGTGTCTGTCTATCCCTGTTCTCTCCTCTCTGCACAGACCATACAAACGCTCCACACCGCGTGGCCGCTGCCACCCTAATCTGGTGGTCCCAGCGCGCACGACCCACGTGGAGTTCCAGGTCTCCGGTAGCCTCTGGAACTGCCGATCTGCAGCCAATAAGGCAGAGTTCATCTCAGCCTATGCCTCCCTCCAGTCCCTCGACTTCTTGGCACTGACAGAAACATGGATCACCACAGATAACACTGCTACTCCTACTGCTCTCTCTTCGTCCGCCCACGTGTTCTCGCACACCCCGAGAGCTTCTGGTCAGCGGGGTGGTGGCATCGGGATCCTTATCTCTCCCAAGTGGTCATTCTCTCATTCTCCCCTTACCCATCTGTCTATCGCCTCCTTTGAATTTCATGCTGTCACAGTTACCAGCCCTTTCAAGCTTAACATCCTTATCATTTATCGCCCTCCAGGTCCCCTCGGAGAGTTCATCAATGAGCTTGATGCCTTGATAAGCTCCTTTCCTGAGGACGGCTCACCTCTCACAGTTCTGGGCGACTTTAACCTCCCCATGTCTACCTTTGACTCATTCCTCTCTGCCTCCTTCTTTCCACTCCTCTCCTCTTTTGACCTCACCCTCTCACCTTCCCCCCCTACTCACAAGGCAGGCAATACACTCGACCTCATCTTTACTAGATGCTGTTTTTCCACTAACCTCATTGCAACTCCCCTCCAAGTCTCCGACCACTACCTTGTATCCTTTTCCCTCTCGCTCTCATCCAACACTTCCCACACTGCCCCTACTCGGATGGTATCGCGCCGTCCCAACCTTCGCTCTCTCTCCCCCGCTACTCTCTCCTCTTCCATCCTATCATCTCTTCCCTCTGCTCAAACCTTCTCCAACCTATCTCCTGATTCTGCCTCCTCAACCCTCCTCTCCTCCCTTTCTGCATCCTTTGACTCTCTATGTCCCCTATCTTCCAGGCCGGCTCGGTCCTCCCCTCCCGCTCCGTGGCTTGACGACTCATTGCGAGCTCAGAGAACAGGGCTCCGGGCAGCCGAGCGGAAATGGAGGAAAACTCGCCTCCCTGCGGACCTGGCATCCTTTCACTCCCTCCTCTCTACATTTTCCTCCTCTGTCTCTGCTGCTAAAGCCACTTTCTACCACTCTAAATTCCAAGCATCTGCCTCTAACCCTAGGAAGCTCTTTGCCACCTTCTCCTCCCTCCTGAATCCTCCTCTCCCCCCCCCCCTCCTCTCTCTCTGCAGATGACTTCGTCAACCATTTTGAAAAGAAGGTCGACGACATCCGATCCTCGTTTGCTAAGTCAAACGACAGCGCTGGTTCTGCTCACACTGCCCTACCCTGTGCTCTGACCTCTTTCTCCCCTCTCTCTCCAGATGAAATCTCGCGTCTTGTGACGGCCGGCCGCCCAACAACCTGCCCGCTCGACCCTATCCCCTCCTCTCTTCTCCAGACCATTTCCGGAGACCTTCTCCCTTACCTCACTTCGCTCATCAACTTATCCCTGACCGCTGGCTACGTCCCTTCCGTCTTCAAGAGAGCGAGAGTTGCACCCCTTCTGAAAAAACCTACACTCGATCCCTCCGATGTCAACAACTACAGACCAGTATCCCTTCTTTCTTTTCTCTCCAAAACTCTTGAACGTGCCCTCCTTGGTCAGCGCTCCCGCTATCTCTCTCAGAATGACCTTCTTGATCCAAATCAGTCAGGTTTCAAGACTAGTCATTCAACTGAGACTGCTCTTCTCTGTATCATGGAGGCGCTCCGCACCGCTAAAGCTAACTCTCTCTCCTCTGCTCTCATCCTTCTAGACCTATCGTCTGCCTTCGATACTGTGAACCATCAGATCCTCCTCTCCACCCTCTCCGAGTTGGGCATCTCCGGCGCGGCCCACGCTTGGATTGCGTCCTACCTGACAGGTCGCTCCTACCAGGTGGCGTGGCGAGAATCTGTCTCCTCACCACGCGGTCTCTCCACTGGTGTCCCCCAGGGCTCTGTTCTAGGCCCTCTCCTATTCTCGCTATACACCAAGTCACTTGGCTCTGTCATAACCTCACATGGTCTCTCCTATCATTGCTATGCAGACGACACACAATTAATCTTCTCCTTTCCCCCTTCTGATGACCAGGTGGCGAATCGCATCTCTGCATGTCTGGCAGACATATCAGTGTGGATGACGGATCACCACCTCAAGCTGAACTTCGGCAAGACGGAACTGCTCTTCCTCCCGGGGAAGGACTGCCCGTTCCATGATCTCGCCATCACGGTTGACAACTCCATTGTGTCCTCCTCCCAGAGTGCTAAGAACCTTGGCGTGATCCTGGACAACACCCTGTCGTTCTCAACTAACATCAAGGCGGTGGCCCGTTCCTGTAGGTTCATGCTCTACATCATCCGCAGAGTACGACCCTGCCTCACACAGGAAGTGGCGCAGGTCCTAATCCAGGCACTTGTCATCTCCCGTCTGGATTACTGCAACTCGCTGTTGGCTGGGCTCCCTGCCTGTGCCATTAAACCCCTACAACTCATCCAGAACGCCGCAGCCCGTCTAGTGTTCAACCTTCCCAAGTTCTCTCACGTCACCCCGCTCCTCCGCTCTCTCCACTGGCTTCCAGTTGAAGCTCGCATCCGCTACAAGACCATGGTGCTTGCCTACGGAGCTGTGAGGGGAACGGCACCTCAGTACCTCCAGGCTCTGATCAGGCCCTACACCCAAACAAGGGCACTGCGTTCATCCACCTCTGGCCTGCTCGCCTCCCTACCACTGAGGAAGTACAGCTCCCGCTCAGCCCAGTCAAAACTGTTCGCTGCCCTGGCCCCCCAATGGTGGAACAAACTCCCTCACGACGCAAGGACAGCGGAGTCAATCACCACCTTCCGGAGACACCTGAAACCCCACCTCTTTAAGGAATACCTAGGATAGGATAAAGTAATCTTTCTCACCCCCCCTCCTTAAAATATTTAGATGCACTATTGCAAAGTGGCTGTTCCACTGGATGTCATAAGGTGAATGCACCAATTTGTAAGTCGCTCTGGATAAGAGCGTCTGCTAAATGACTTAAATGTAATGTAAATGTAAATACATAGAGGTGTATCACAAGCTAGACACATGTATTTTGTCATCTTCCTCTGCTTACTTCTCCTGGCGCCAGACAGGCAGACTTTGCAATGCCTCCGTGTGCTTGAGAAGCAGTTTGAGGGACTTTGCAGGGAAAATGCCGTGCAGTGAGGCGTAGGGGATTGTCTACAGCAGGACGACCCCCAGTGGATGGGCGCCGAGGGGTGTGGTGCTCCTCCAGCAGCTCTCTCATGAGGTTCTCTCTGTATTTTTGGTAGGTAATTACTTTACCTATGAGGGAATGGGGAGGATGAGGAAAGTTAGAGGATGATGAGGCAGTGGGTAGGTGGGTGAGATATTGTCGCTATAATTGCATAATGGATTTGTATGTAAACTGTACATCCAATTACAAAAATACCTTGTTCAGTAATCATCTCACCTGTTAGTTGGCGGTGAACTATGCTGCCGTTGAGGACAGCAGTGTCGATCAGATGGAAAAATATCTTCTTATACCACTTGTTCGTTTTCCGTGTGCATTCCACAAAGCTGTTTATCATGTCTGCCTTATCCACAGCCCCCATTTTGAGGTTATAATCAAGCACACAATCTGGTTTGATCAATCTCTCTCCGGTCAGGTGGTCCACCTTCCCTGTGGCCGACATGGTTGCTGTATGAACAGTGGAGAGGACATGGACGTCTCGCTTGTCATGCCACTTTACTGCCAGCTGTTGACCGTTCTCCTGGAACTCCACCTCCCCTCTCTGCATCTTCCTGCATCCGAATGCCGGCATCCCCTACCGATTCGACCTGACTGTGCCACAGGCCCCTGTGCTGTTGGAGAGCAGATGATGGAAGAGTGTGGGACTGCTGTACCAATTGTCCACGTACAAAGTATGTCCCTTGCCGAGATGAGGAGCCAGCATGGTCATCACCACGGACCCTGACACCCCAAGCCCCTCACAATGTTTGATGTCAGTGGTGGACCCTGTATAAACTATAATATCCTGGACAATTCCTGTCTTCAGGTCGCAAGTGACAAAGACCTTGACTCCAAACCTGTGCCTTTTGGAGGGAATATATTGAATGAACGCTAGCCTACCTTTCCATAACATCAGGGACAATGCATAGGTCCTTGTATGGCACAAAGACCCGACCAAATGCTGATGTCAGGCTGATAAGAACATTTCTTATTTTGTATAACGGGTCACTTAGGATGGCAGTAGCATTGTTGACGAAATGCAGGCATCGCAGCAGAACTAGGAAGCGATCTTGGGAAAAGTGGGAGGCAAAGAAGGGAGTTGCAAACATGGGATCTGTGCTCCAGTATTCTCTTAGGGAGTTCTTCTTTACTATTCCCATGAGAAGGACTGTCACCAGGAAGGTATACATTTCACTAATTGTGGTTGTCACCCATTTAGCGAGTTTCCCCCTCACTCCTGGCTCTCTCTTCTCCTGTAGCTCTAAGGCATAGCGATTGGTCTCCTCAACTATCTCTCCCACCAGCTCCTCTGTCAGAAACAACTTGAAGCACCCTGCCTCAGTTGGAAATGGCAAGGGGCGTTGCACTCCATACTGGGACTCGTCAAAGCAGACAGCAAGGCCAGGTGGGGTGAAATGACTGGTGGCCTTCCAGCTACCACAGAATGAACGCCTGTACTTCATCCACAGTCGGTCTGCCTCCATCACCACCAGCATCTTCAAAGGGACCTGTTACTTCCTCAGTGGACAAGGGAAATTCAGATCCAGGGTTCTCAATGGCTACAAGGTTGGGGGGCAGCTCCTCACTGTCACTGTCAGAATCTGATTCCTGACTTTCATACTCAGACTCACTGTCAGAATTTTAAAAAATCTCCAGAATTTCCACATTTGTGAGTTGTCTCCTTTTGAAAGACATTGTTAATGCTAGAGCTTAGCTCACTAGCTACATACATAAACAACAACACTGAATGGTGCAGAGTGGGAGGTTACGTGGTTGACTGCCGGCACGCGCCACTTGTATCAATAAATCACTATCAGAAAATGTTTTGTGTGGCAATTATTTGTGTATTTACGATTTTATTCACATGTTTTCAAATCTAGGTGACAAATCATACATTCCGATTCTTGCACAGATTGTAATGGGCACATATTATGTGTGTAAAATACTTTTTTGAAGGTTGTACTGATTATGATGAGCTAAGATAATTCCAGCTGTGTAGCCATGGTTGTTGACATACAATGCATTCTGGGATTCACGTCTGTTTGACCAAAGATGTTATAACAAAATGAGGTGAGTAAGAGTTCACAATTTTTTTTAGGACTTTCGGAAATTAATGGTGGGATGTGAATGACGGTACATGACACACCCCTTCAACATGCATACTACAAACAGACCAAACTCATCTCTTCTTCTCTTATTATCTTCGGCTTCTGTGAGGAAAAAATGCATGGCTGCCGTGCTGAAACTAATCGTCGAATTACTTTTGATTTCTATAAAGTGTTTTACCTAGTTATTTTGATCAATGGTGAGCTCACCCGTGATGTGATTAATTATATATAGTAATTGCTATTAGCTAATTCATATTGTAGTTTACGTCAGCCGAGAGTTAGAAAATATGACTGCTTGTGTTGGCTCAATCTTTCCTCAGCGCTAGGAAAAATGTAGCCTAGGATGATTGTGTTATGCTATATTTACTTTTGTGAATATCTGAACAATGCATCCAAAAATAAACTGCTGACATTCTGGACATAACTTTGTAAGGACTGTGTTTGTGTAAATAGTTTCTGAAAAAAGTGTGGCCAGCTCAAACGCTGATTGTTGCGTCATTTTAAACTGCCGTTCTAAACGAGCATTCTAAATGAGTGTTCTAAACACACGGGTGTGATCGTACACTTCAGGGACCACTGTAAAACGATCACACCCATGTGATGGTACGTGTGAAAGGGTTAATTGTAATGAAAAAGGAAATTGCATCACAAATCAAAATAACAGTCAGTAAGACAGGATAACGTTACCTTTTCAGTAGTAGCTAACTACATCACAAACTAGTTATTGGAATGTTAAACAAATAACATAATACATTACTTTTTAGTGACTAGCTACAGGTGTTAGCAATTTATCTAGCTACCAACATACCTTGAATGGTTGGAGCTTTCCCATCCATGGTGGAAAGACGGTGGGAACAGAACCCAGTTTCAACCGGTCCCCATTGTAGTCAGTTGCCACAAAGTGATCACTGAACACGGTCAACCGCAGCTAGTGAATGACTTCAGGCATCATAACACCATACGCAGGATGTTGGATGGCCTGCAGCCATGCCTGACACAAAGCTCCATTGTGGTCAGGAAAAGAGTGGAAATGTGCTGTGAATTTATATCTGACCGGAAGATATTGCACATTTTGGCCAATGTCACTCAGTTACTCGACTACTAACGTTAATCACCTAACCTTAATTTACTTCAGAGATTACTAACAGCTAGCTTAACTACCATCTTTTTGAGTAACTTCCTTTCATTCTGATTTCCTTTCTTGAAGACCAATAGTAAGACGTTCCTTTGTCCCGGCTCCTGTAATTATCCATCTTTGAACCAAAAAGAAGAGTATCTACTGGTTTACAGACTATATGGAAGACCTTTGCACCAGCAAGAAGAACATTGCGCCTAGTGGTTAGAGTGCTGGGCCAATAACTGAAAGGTTGTTGGATCGAATCCCCGAGCTGACAAGGTAAAAATCTGTCATTCTGACCCTGAACAAGGCAGTTAACCCACTGTTCCATGGGCACTGAAGACGTGGATGTTGATGCAGAGGGTTGGGTTGAATGCACTTCAGTTGTACAACTGACTACTTTAGGTATCCCACTTTCCCGTCCCATTGCATATAGAAGGTATTCAGACCCCTTCACTTTTTTCACACCTTGGATAAGCCTTTTTACATATAAATTCTAAATATTAATAATGTCCCTTACAGCTTTAGTTTTTTTTTTGCATTCGGTGACGTTACGAAAAAAGCATACCGTGCAATAATCTAAAACGGCACTAATACGTGACAATATTTCTCTGCCATGTTGGAGTCAACAGAAATACAAAATTACATCATAAATATTCCCTTACCTTTGATGATCTTTCATCAGAATGCAGTGCAAGGAGTCCCACAATAAATTGTTGTTTTGTTCCATAATGTCCATTACTAGTGTCCAAATAGCTGATTTTGCTAGCACGGTTAGTTCACATGCCCAAAGCTGGCACTGGTTCTGGCGAACTCGGACGAAAACTTCAAAAAGTTATATTCCAGGTTAGAATAAACTGGTCAAACTAAGTAGAGAATCAATCTTCAGGATGTTATTTTCATATATATCCAATAACGTTCCAACCGGAGCAATCGTTTTTGTCTGCAGAGTAATGGAACGCAGGCGATATCAACAGTAATGTGCGCAACCAGGAACTGGCATTCTGACAGACCACTGACTCAATCCCCTTCATACATCACACTAGAGGCTTCATTCCACATTCCACTGACTGTTGACATCTAGTGGAAGACAGAGGAAGTGCGAACATATCCATATCTTGTTTGGACGTGAATAGGCGATGACTTGAAATTTGACCAGCCCAATAATTTCCACTTCCTGCTCTATGAGTTCTGTTATACTCACAGACATAATTCAAACAGTTTCAGAAACGTCAGAGTGTTTTCTATCCAATAGTAATAATAATATGCATATATTAGCATCTAGGACAGAGTAGGATGCAGTTCACTATGGGCACACAATTCATCCAAAGTGAAAATGCTGGGCACTGAACGGGAAGCATAGAACAAACCTATTGCTTCTTAGACATGCTTTCAAGTAGAATGATAGATCAATATCTCACATGTCACATTTCCAAGACATTGGAAGAGGTCAAACACTTAAGATCATCGAGAGAAGAGAAACATATATAATGTGTCCCACCGAATGTCAACAGCACAGCAAGTAGGCAAAATGAGTGGAAATCTAAAACAGCAAAACGTACATAGGAGATTGACAGAAATTACTTATTCAAAATGAAACATTTATTCTGAGAGAGAGAGAGAAAAACAAAACAAAGGCATTTAACTATAGTTGTATAAGAAATTGAATTGACACACCTTGGATGTACAGTATAACTAATTATTGCTAATTTTTCCTCCTATTGAGAAGCATTTACTGATGCCTTGTAAAAAACAGACAAGGATTTCTCCTCTTTCAAGAAGCTTAACTGAGATGTGTAAGTCATGGCTACCCAAAATAATGTCGTAGACTGCCACAGTATCTGAGAGTGTAAAACAGAGGTTTGTGTCACTTGCACATTTTTGGCGGTTAATTAAAGCAAGTGATATTATTGGAGACTTGGACGTTTTGCAGGTAGTATTTATTCAGTAGTGGGGGTGAGGTACAGGTGGCATCTATTTGGGACTGTGGAGGGATCATTGCATTGGCTGCATAATTGAGACAGAGTAGGGGAGTCTCTGAACTGCAGAGTAGGGGAATCTCCGAACAGATGAACTCATGGTAAAATGTACACTCCTCCCAAACACATGGAAGACACTGAGACAATGCAAAAACACATTCTTTTTTCCCGAACAGTTCCTTATTTTAGCCCATACTGTATTGTTGAGGAGAGTATTATTAGACTATTGTGCCAAAGGCCAACATTTTTTTTTAGAATGTATGTTCCTTTTTACTTCTTCCTTTCTGTCGGAATTAAAGCAGGATATAATGAGCACTACATTAAATATGTCTCTCTGCCGATAGGCAGCATGCATGTATAGGACATAAAGAACATGTCTTGTGATATTTACAGGTATTTGTCTCTTAATTTCTTCAATCCAATAATTGGATCCAATGACCTGACATGCTTGACATGCTTATAGCCTTTGCTAGAGCTTTCTTAATATGAGCATGCATTGATAATATTGTGCTGTTATTACTTCTATTAATTGTTTAAGTTATGTCAACAAACATGGCGCCTCACATTCAGTGGGGAGAACAAGTATTTTATTTTCCATCTCTCACAGTTGAAGTGTACCTATGATAAAAATTACAGACCTCTACATGCTTTGTAAGTAGGAAAACCTGCAAAAACGGCTGTGTATCAAATACTTGTTCTCCCCACTGTAGCTGGCAAATAGCTTAGCATTAGCTCATCAAAATCAGTACATCCTTCAAAAAAGTATTTTGCATACATACAGTGCCTGCGGAGAGAAGTCAGACCCAATCACTTTTTTCCACATTTTGTTAAGTTAAAGCCATATTCTGAAATTGATTAAATAAATACAAATCCTTAGCAATCTACACAAAATACCCAGTAATGACAAAGTGAAAACCGGTTTGCAGAATACAGAAATACTTTGTTTACATAAGTATTCAGACCCTTTGCTATTACACTCAACTTTGATCTCAGGTGCATCCTGTTTCCATTGATTATCCTTGAGATGTTTCTACAACTTGATTGGAGCCCACCTGTGGTAAATTAACTTGTTTGGGTATGGTTTGAAAAGGCACACACTTGTCTATATAAGGTCCCACAGAGGAAAGTGCATGTAAGAGCAAAAACCAAGCCATGAGGACGAAGTAATTGTCCGTAAAGCTCCGAGACAGGATAACGTCGAAGTGTACCAAAACATTTTGGCAGTATTGAAGATCCCCAAGAACAGTGGTCTCCACCATTCTTAAATGGATGAAGTTTGGATCACCAAGACTCTTCCTAGAGCTGGCCGCCCAGCAAAACTTAGCAATCTGGGGAGAAGGGCCTTGGTCAGGGAGGTTACCAAGAACCCAATTGTCACTCTGGGAGCACACATTCCGATGTAGACATGCAACACATATTTACGCGCATATGTCTTTGTCGTCTCGCTCTGTTGAAAACGCCAGGCTGTGGAGTTAGTCAACAAAAAAGTATCTGGTTGTGTAAATCTCTGGTTGTCCAACAGATGTCACCATGTAATTTGTAGTTGTAGTTGTTTGGTCTCGGAGCATCTGTTAGATCAGTTCTTCCAGAGCTGTACTGCATTGTGTTCTCAGCTCGCCTCGTCTAAACTCTGTTTGTTTGGAATAGAATAGATACCCTAGAGATACCTATAGTGGTTAGAGGAAATTCTTTGTCTCTTGTCTTCGTGTGAGTTTCCTAGGCTAACAGTGAATAAACAGCTGCAGACTAAATGTCCATGTCTAGTCTTCTTCTTTTTCGAGAGAGAGAGTTTCAGAGGGTCTAACCATTTTCTGGTATTGTAGTTTCAAACAATTTTGCCATATCCAGCTTGTGCTATACTTCGGCTGGTCTTCCTAGCCGAGTAGCCACCTTCTCAGCCGAGTAGCCACGTCTGGTCTAGTAGAGATTTTCTTCTTCTCTGTTGAAAGTTGGTCTGGTGAAGTCTAAGTATTTCTTGTCACACTATTCAGGTCTGTGCCCAAACAATTCGAGCTTCTAATTTTAAAAACCCACCTTTGCAGAAACTCGTCTCTCACCGTTGCTACTTGTTATAGACCCCCTTCAGCCCCCAGCAGTGCCCTGGACACCATATGTGAATTGATTGCCCCACATCTAATTTCAGAGTTTGTACTGTTAGGTGACCTAAACTGGTATATGCTTAACACCCCGGCCGTCCTACAATCTAAGATAGTTCTCCTCAATCTCACACAAATTATCAAGGAACCTACCAGGTACAACACTAAATCTGTAACCATGGGCACCCTCTTAGATATCATCCTGACCAACTTGCCCTCTAAATACACATCTGCTATCTTCAACCAGGATCTCAGTGATCACTGCCTCATTGCCTGCATGCGTAATGGGTCTGCGGTCAAACGCTCCATAAAACACTTCAGTGAGCAGGCCTTTCTAATCAACCTGGCCCGTGTATCCTGGAAGGATATTGACCTCATCCCATCATTAGAGGATGCCTGGTTGCTCTTTAACCAGTTGAAGCTATGGGGGCGCTATTTCATTATTGGATAAAAAGACGTGCCCGTTTTAAGCGCAATATTTTGTCACGAAAAGATGCTCGACTATGCATGGAATTGACAGCCTTGGAAAGACAAAACTCTGACGTCTCCAAAACTGCAAAGATATTATCTGTGAGTGCCCCAGAACAAATGCTACAGGCGAAACCAAGATGAAACTTCAAACAGGAAATGAACAGGATTTTTGACGCTGTGTTTTCTAACATCTCCTTATATGGCTGTGAATATGCTGTGAACGAGCTTATGCGCTCTGCTGTTCATCCAAGATGTCTGCAGCATTGTGGCGTATTTGTAGGCATATCATTGGAAGATAGGCCATAAGAGACTACATTTGCCAGGGGGCCGTCCGGTGTCCTTTGTTTAAATCGGTGCGCAATTGTCAGTAACACTCATTTTGCCATGGGATACAGACAGGAAAGCACACTTCCAGGAACGATACCACATTGAAGAGATATGTGAAAAACACCTTGAGGATTGGTTCTAAACAACATTTGCCATGTTTCAGTCGATATTATGGAGTTAATTTGGAAAAAAGTTTGCCGTTTGGATAACTGAATTTTCGTTTTTTTTTTGGTAGCCAAACGTGACGCACCAAACGGACCGATTTCTCCTGCACAAAAAATATTTCAGGAAAAACTGAACATTTGCTATCTAACTGAGAGTCTCCTCATTGAAAACATCTGAAGTTCTTCGAAAGGTAAATTATTTATTTAATGTTTTTGCTGGTTTTTGTGAAAATGTGGCCTGCTAATGCTAACGCTAAATTCTAATGCTAAATGCTAAATGCTAGTTTGCTATGGTAGAGAAGCATATTTTTTAAAATCTGAGATGACAGTGTTGTTAACAAAAGGCTAAGCTTGAGAGCAAATAGATTCATTTCATTTCATTTGCGATTTTCATGAATAGTTAACGTTGCGTTATGGTAATGAGCTTGAGGCTGTAGTCACGATACCGGATCCGGGATGACTCGACGCAAGAAGTTAAAAGTGCTTTCCTTGCCATCTTAAGTAAGCATGAACCATTCAAAAAATGTAGAACTAAGAACAGAAATAGACCTTGGTTCACCCCAGACTTGACTGCCCTTGACCAGCATCAAAACATCCTGTGACGTTCTGCATTAGCATCAAATAGACCCCACGATAATTAACTTTTCAAGGAAGTCAGGAACCAATATACTCAGTCAGTTAGGAAAGCTAAGGCTAGCTTTTTCAAACAGAAATGTGCATCCTGTAGCACTAAATCCAAAAACTTTCAGGACACTGTAAAGTCTATGGAGAATAAGAGCACCTTCCCCCAGCTGCCCACTGCACTTAGGCTAGGAAATACTGTCACCACCGATAAATCTACGATAATCGAACATTTCAAGAAGCACTTCATCTACTGCTGTCCATGCTTTCTAACTGGCTAACCCTACCACGGCAACAGCTCAGCGCCCCCTGCAGCAACTTGCCCAAGCCCCTACAAATCAGCTGGGCTGGATAATCTAGACCCTCACTTTCTAAAATTATCCATAGAAAATGTTACAACCCATATTACTAGCCTGTTAAACCTCTCTTTTGTATCGTCTGAGATCCCCAAAGATCGGAAAGCTACTGCGGTCATCCCCCTCTTCAAAGGGGGAGACACTCTGGACCCAAACTGTTACAGACCTATATCCATCCTGCCATGCCTTTCAAAAATCTTTGAATGCCAAGTTATCAAACAGTTTACCGAGCATTTCGAATCCGACCATACCTTCTCCACTATGCAATCTGGTTTCCGAGCTGGAGGTCAATGTCCTAAACGATATCACAACTGCCATCGATAAAAGACAGTACTGTGCAGCCGTCTTCATCGACCTGACCAAGGCTTTTGACTCTGTCAATCGCGGCATTCTTATCGGCAGACCCAGTAGCCTTGGTTTCTCAAATGACTGCATCTCAGATACAGTTCAGTGTGTCAAATCGGGGGGGCCTGTTGTCCGGATATCTGGCAGTCTCTACGGGTGTCACAGGATTCAATTCTCGGGCCGTCTCTTTTCTCTGTATATGTCAATGATGTCGCTCTTGCTGTTGGTGATTCTCTGATCCACCTCTAGACTGTAAACTTTCCTTCCAGACTCACATTAAGCATCTCCAATCCAAATGAAATCCGGAATGCTTCCTATTTCGCAACGAAGCCTCCTTCACTAATGCTGCCAAACATATCATCGTAAAACTGACTATCCTACCAATCCTTGACTTCAGCAAAGTAATTTACAAAATTAGCCTCCAACACTATACTCAGAAAATTGGATACAGTCTACCACAGTGCCATCTGTTTTGTCACCAAAGCCACATACACTACCCACCACTGTGACCTGTATGCTCTCGTTGGCTGGCCCTCACCACATACATGTCGCCAAACCCACTGGGTCCAGGTCATCTATAAGTCTTTGCTAGGTAAAGCCCCTCCTTATCTCAGCTCACTGGTCACCATAGCAACATCCCCCTGTATCACGCGCTCCAGCAGGTATATTTCACTGGTCATCCCCAAAGCCAAAACTTTGTTTGGCCGCCAATACTTCCAGTTCTCTGCTGCTAATGACTGGAACTCAATGCAAAAAATCACTGAAGCTGGAGTCTTATATCTCCCTTTCTAACGTTAAGCATCAGCTGTCAGAGCAGCTTACCGATCACCGTACCTGTACACAGCCAATCTGTAGATAGCACAACCAACTACCTCATCCCCATATTGTTATTTATCCTCTTGCTCTTTTGCACCCCAGTATCTATACTTGCACGTCATCATCTGCACATCTATCACTCCAGTGTTAATGCTACATTGTAATTATTTTGTCTCTATGGCCTATTTATTGCCTCACCTCTCTACTCTTCTACATTTGCACACGCTGTACATGGATTGTTCTATTGTGTTATTGACTGTACGTTTGTTTATGTGTAACTCTGTTGTTGTTTTTGTCACACTGCTTTCCTTTATCTTGGCCAGGTCGCAGTTGTAAATCAGAACATGTTCTCAACTGGCCTACCTGGTTAAATAAAGGTGAAATAAAATAAATGTAAAAAACGTTTAGACATTGGTTTACCGTCCGTATACCGGTCTGTAGAGATTCCAACCATTTCAACATGTAGATGGTCCTCACATTCTCTGGTCTAATGTAAATTTTGTTAGTTGTCCTTTTATGGCCTCACCTTGGAGGATGGTTGCTTCAGGTTCCCACAATGTCTGTGCTCATGTGGGCGTGGTTAATGACTGGGTAAAACTTTACATTATAGACAATTATCTAATTTAGAAGGCTAAAATTACATTTCATCTTCTCACAAATAGTTTCATATTTAATCATATAAGTTCCACAACATTTAGGTAAATCTGATAACTAGGATGCTTACATTTGTAGAGTTATTGTTATTTGGTTATAACGTCCTTAATGATATCACAAACAACAACTTATTTGACATGTTTATTGTTTTGAGCCCCACCAACTGGTTCCCACATTATTTGTGTTAAGAATATTGTGTTATTATCCACGCGTGGATTTTGTAGTTTTGACAGGAGGAATCTCCTTGTAACAAAAGGGTTCTTTCCCCTCAATCCTGCAGAGCCTAAAGGCAGAGTTTCTGCAAGGTATTTACTACAGTCATAAAACTGGCCAATTCCATCCCTCTCCCCCTTTGCGGGAGATAGAGGGCGTTCTAGAGCTGACCCACTGTAACCTGCTCCTTCGGATTCTCACAGGAGAGTCATGACAGGTGCTTCAACAAAGTACTGAGTAAAAGGTCTGAATAGTTATGTAAATGTGATATTATTTTTTTTTTAAATAAATTACAAAATGTTTCTAAAAACCTGTTTTTGCTCTGTTATAATGGGTTATTGTGTGTAGGGGAAAAAATATTTGAGAATAAGGCTGTAACATAACAACATTTGTAAAAAGTAAAGTGGTCTGAATATTTCCTGAAAAGAATGTATGTGTCCATTGTAATCTATGCAAGAACTGGAATGCATGATTTGTCACTAGAACTTGAAAACATGTGAATACAACAATAATACATTATACTCCATACATACATATGGTATGCTACAGTAGAAACAACATGATATACAGAAAGAAGGCACTTACTTTGATAGGAATGCCGCCATATTCAAATGTATTATTTGTAATGAAAACAACAATGGGGAAAAAATTGTGCAATGCCTGACTAGAGATGCACAATGTCTTCATAATTGATCTGGGGAAACACTGGGGAAGTGCTTGGGCTTTAATCCAAAAATAATTTGAAATGAACAAGTTGAAACGTATGCTATAGATAATTAGCAAGCAGCGTCCCTTAGTTTGAGGGCAGCATGGTTTAACTGTCCTGTTGCAAAGCAATCACATTTTGGAACAGTGAGTGCATTCTGACATCACGTGTCTTTTCGAGTGGGTGATTGTAGGATGTAATCTCATTGATCAACGTCTCACCCAAATATTACCCAATTGTCCACGTTGAAATTAAGTTGTACAGCACTAGCTGTAGGCTTCAACACTCAGGGAGTTTTTATGTTACATAAACGAGTAAGGAGTTCAGTCCGAAACCAGATTTTTTTAAATAGCCGAAAGAACAAGATGGTGGTGGCTGTTGATGGCAGGTGTTCAGTATTAGCCGACACATTCTGACATTAGTTATAACGCCACCTTGTCGTGACTTGTACTGCCCTGGCCATTACAGCTCCAGCTCCACCCTCTACGATACCAGACTTCACCAGACAGTTCCTCAGCTGTTAACGCCAGCTTGAGAATTATTGTTATGTGCGGGGACAGCAAGGGTTCTATTTATTTTTTGGCCCTCTTTTTCTCAAGGTGGCGTTCCTGGTAGATAATGAGAGGCTGGTGCTTATTACCGTTAGTGGCAGATAGCGAGAAGATCAGCCGAGCTGTCACATCGGGGGAGACTAATGTGGAGCGGCAGCTCACCGGCACCCAAATGAAAACAATTACACTCCCGTGCCCCCTCACCTTGTTCTCATTACTCAGTGGAGTTGAGCTTCCAGTGAGGCACAGAGGTGAAGCACAAGATATGAAATTAACAACAAAAATGTTCCAGGCTGTTTTTCCCCCCAGCTAAACAGTGACAAAATGGAAAAAAAGTGGAAAATACTGTCTTTGTCCAGAGTAGCCATTTTGGGGTGTGTGTGTGTGTGTGTGTGTGTGTGTGTGTGTGTGTGTGTGTGTGTGTGTGTGTGTGTGTGTGTGTGTGTGTGTGTGTGTGGGTGGGTGTGGTGGGGTGGGTGGGTGGGTGGGTGGGTGGGTGGGTGTGTGTGTGTGTCTCTCTCTGCTGGGAAGGATTTTGGAACCAGATATGAGAAAGACGTAAATATTGGAAAAGGGAGAGAGAGAGATTTTAAGAAAGAGCAAAGGGGGAGGGAGGAGGCAGGAGGGGAAGATGGATAAAGTCAACAAAACAATTTCACTATTATGTGAGTAGGTAGATAAGCTGGGGGTGTCTTGGACGCTACTTGTAATTTCAGACCCCCGGGTGCATCTGTAACAGGGTTGGTTATGTTTCCACTTGCCTCTAAAGAAATGTGTATTTAATGTTCAAGCATTCTTATTGGTTAGTTCAACTCTGATGACAATAAGGTGTGTTGTGATTGGCCCCTCTTGCAGATAGGGGGAGATCGCGAACGTCAGGTCTCCCCAGTATGAAAATGTGATGCAAGGGGTAGGTCACATTCTGAATACTGTTTTCTATTTTACAATGTGTACAAGTTTGCTGTACATTACTGATTTATATGTGTGGGTATATGGTACCTGTTAGGAATTGAGGGGCTTTCCGGGATGTGCTTTGGCATATGATTGCTGTAAATAACTGTGTTAGCTAGCATACAACGATGTAATGGTCACATAAGCCACTGCTAACACAGTTGTCTTCATGCTACAGATTTTGCCATCGACAGCCATCAATACCGTTCAGCCCTGCACAACTAACGTGCTGTTTCCCATTTAACAACAGGTATTTACACGTTATATTTTGTATTATATTTTTGTATTGTGTTCGCCCAGTATGAAATTGTGATGCAAGGGATTTTGCCATCGACAGCCATCAATACCTTTCAGCCCTGCACAACTAACGTGCTGTTTCCCATTTAACAACAGAAATAAATGCTCAACTGGGACCACTGGCCGAAGTGATTTATATTGAGAAAACACAATGCATGGAGAGTACATATACATCTGTTACACATCTCACTCTGGACAATTAATGTCCTGCTAATGACAGTGTCCATGGCCATGCAGATATGACAGTTAATGTCTTCGAAGTCATTGACAGTATCCACTAGTTACGACATGATAAAAAATGAAAGTTGGTGGATTAGGAAATGTGGGTTGTCATTCTGTAATAGATGAGGTCCCTGTCCCGACTTACTCAGTGGCGTTGTGGATCGAGTGTACGACTTGAGATTGGACAGTTGGGTGTTCAATCCCCAGCCGAGTTATACCAAAGACTGTAAAAATCAGCATTAAGTTTTGTTTTTGCACCTTTTACATTCGGTTTTGTACACCAGCTTCAAACAGATGAAACTACATTATTTTTGTTTATGGGAAATATGTCTCACAGTGGTTTAGATAGTATAGAGTAGAGAATCATTGTACCATCTTATTTTGTCACATAAACTGAAATTAAGCGAACTATGAGTTTTAGCAACCAGGAAATGGCGGAGTGATTTCTGCATAGTGCAACTTTAAAGGGGAATTTCATCCTGGCTCTGCCACGGTATATAGTCCTTACTACGGGTGTGCCGACATGGCCATATTCGTAATCGTATCCGTAAATTGACAGTTGATACTCAGATCCGATGATACTCATGATCAGAAAAAAACAGAAGTGTTTTAATATGCCTAAATAGATGTTGGCAAAATACCTCCCTGCATGTTCTCGCTGCAATTTGTTTTTGTAGATTTGGAGCAACAGACAGAGGGGTGTGTGTGTTTGTCCTCTACTTGCAGGAAGCAGGCAAGTTTGCTGTCACTCAGTCAGAATACTCATGAGCGTATCATATTATACACATTTGATAGCTTGATAGCAAAGGGCCTCGCCATGTGATTTATCATAGTAGCAGGCAGCAGCAATCTAAAAGTTGGGACTGAAAACATGCAATGAAAAGTGATCGGTTAAATTTATGAAGCAAGCTTCAGTCTATCCAGTCAGAGTAGCATGATAAATGTTCAGGCTGCCCTTCTTTTTACAGACAGCCAAACTATCCAGTTGAGTTATTTAGACCACGTAGAATCTCACACTTGATTGACACAAAGACAGCACAGTTAGTTCTTGACAAACTCTGACTGACATGAGAAAGATTCTTGCTGGCACCCCAAAATAACTTTTTTTCCAATCATGGATAATTACAAAAAATAGTCGGAACATAATCATACCCAGAAAATTGCCCATATCCATTACGATACTCGTTTTATCCAACTACTCGGCACACCCCTAGTCATTACTATATTAAAACTTCTTCAGGCTAGGGTCTATTTTTCTCAATTTCCGCCTGACTTGCGTGCCCAAAGTAAACTGCCTGTTGCTCAGGACCTGACGCCAGGATATGCATATAATTGGTACCATTGGAAAGAAAACACTCTGAAGTTTGTAGAAATGTTAAAATATTGTAAGAGACTATAACACAATAGATATGGTAGGAGGGAATCCAAAGAAAAAACAACCGGAATATATTTTTTGAGAGTCCATACTCTTCCAATGGAACGTACAGGGAAGAAATGTAATCTTGCTCCCAGTATGCAATTCATATGGCTTCCACTGGGTGTCAGTAGTCTTTGTTCAGGGTTTCTGGCTTGTTTCTTCCAAAACGAGGAAGAATAATGATTTTTAGAACAGGGACAGACTTGGAAATCCAGGTAAACACATGCAATTTCTTTCTGTAAGAAATATTACAGTTTGATTTCATTTTAGGGTATCTGAGGAATAAATATAAACGTATTTTGACTTGTTTTAACAAAGTTTAGCATTAGCTTTTTGGATTCCTTTCTCTGCATGTTGAATGAGTGTATTACTCAAATTGATTGCACCAACTAAACAGACTTTTTGGGATATAAAGAATGATTTAATTTAACAAAATGACACTGCATGTTATAGCTGGGACCCTTTGGATGACAGATCAGAGGAATATTTTCAAAAAGTAAGTGAATATTTAATCACTATTTGTGAATTTATGAAACCTGTGCCAGTGGAAAAATATGTTGATGTGGGGTGCTCTCCTCAAACAATAACATGGCATGCTTTCGCTGTAAATCCTACTGTAAATCAGACAGTGCAGTGAGATTAACTTCTTGATGCACCCATCTCGTTACAGGGATAATTTTCGTCAACATCCGCTGAATTGCAGAGCGCCAAATTCAAATTAAATTACTAAAAATATAGAATTTTCATGAAATCTCAAGTGCAATATAGCAAAACACAGCTTAGCTTGTTGTTAATCCTGGCGTGTCAGATTTCAATAAAGCTTTTCGGCGAAAGCATACCAAGCGTTTATGTTAGGACATCTCTCTCAGTAGACAAAATATTACAAACAGCTAGCAGACAAGTGGATTGGTCACGAAAGTCAGAAAAGCAGTAAGATGAATCGCTTACCTTTGATGATCTTCGGACGTTTGCACTCACGAGACTCCCAGTTACACAATAAATGTTCCTTTTGTTCCATGAAGATAATTTTTATATCCAAAATACCTCCATTTGGTTGGCGTGTTACGTTCAGAAATCCACAGGCTTGAGCGGTCAAGACCGGGCAGACGAAAATTCAAAATAGTATCCGTAAAGTTCATAGAAACATGTCAAACGTTTTTTATAATCAATCCTCAGGTTGTTTTTACAATATATAATTGATACTATTTCAACAGGGACTGTAGCTTCTTCAATAGGAGAGAGAGAGAGGAAATGTCTGCTCCGAGCTGTTAAGCTGCTGGCACCCAGCCATCCACTGATGCGATGTGATCTTTCTCGCTCTTTTTTCAAAATAAAAGCCTGAAACTATGCCTAAAGACTGTTCACACCATGGGGAAGCCATTGGAAAATGAATCTGGTTGATATCCCTTTAAATGGAGTGAAGGCAGGCTATGGAACAGAGAGATTTCAGGAAAAACACCACTTCTGGGTGGGTTTTCCTCTGGGTTTCGCATGCAATATCAATTCTGTTATACCCACAGTCAATATTTTGACAGTTTTGGAAACATTAGAGTGTTTTCTATCCTAGTGTCACGACTTCCGCCGAAGTTGGCTCCCCTGCCTGTTTGGGCGGTGCTCGGTGGTTGTCGTCACCAGCCTACTAGCCGCCACCGATCCCTTTTTCGTTGTCTGTTTTGTCTTATTGGTTTCACCTGTGTCCTGTTGTATGTGCTTGATGGGCTTCCTTATGTAAAGTATGTGTACCCGCCCTTGTTTTGTGTGGGATTGATTTTGTGTTACGTGTGTGCTTTCGTTGTTTGTGTTCTGGACCTGGCACCCCGTGTTTTGGGTGGTCAGAACTCCCTCCGCCACTCAACGAACATGTCCACTGTTGAGTGTGTGTTGGGATACCAGCTGTTCCTGGCCCTACGGCATCAGAGCCAGACCGAGGCTTCTGCGGTAGAGGAATGGGTACAGTGCTCCAAGGACACCTGTGTTGTGGGCTTATTGTTTTGTGCCTCATTAAAGTGCACCTTTTCCCTGTGGAACTCTCTGCGCCTGATTCCTTCCTCACCCACCTAGTCCCACGTGACAGAATCCCGCACCCTTTCCTCCATCGGACTGACCATCGTAATCTCGAGTATATTCGGGCAGCGAGGAGACCGCGTCAGGCTAGATGGGCCATGTTTTTTACCCGGTTTCGTTTCACCATCTCGTACCGGCCAGGCTCCCAAAACACCAAAGCCGATGCGCTGTCCCGCACCTATGATACCGAGGAGCGGTCCTTTGAGCCGACTCCCATCATTCCACCTTCATGTCTCGTGGCACCGGTAGTGTGGGACATGGACGTGGAAATAGAGAGGGCCTCACGGTTAGAGCCGCCACCGTCTCAGTGTCCAGCAGGGGCTCAGTAAATTCCGAGGGGGTTCCGTGATAAACTAATCCATTGGGCTCATACTCTACCCTCCTCGGGTCATCTTGGCATTGAGAGGACAGTGTGGTGTAAGTCGCTCTGGATAAGAGCGTCTGCTAAATGACTTAAATGTAAATGTAATGTAAATGTCTTAGAGGGTGATACTGGTGGCCCACGTTGGCTAAGGACGTGAGATTTTATGTCTCCTCCTGCCTTGTGTGCGCTCAGAGCAAGGCTCCTCGACACTTGCCTAGAAGGAAGTTACAGCCCCTCCCCGTTCCACAACGGCCGTGGACTTTCTTACCGACCTTCCCCCGTCCCAGGGAAGTACTACGATCCTGGTCGTTGTGTATCGGTTTTCTAAGTCCTGCCGTCTCCTCCCATTGCCCGGTCTCACGACGTCCCTGCAGACTGCGGAGGCCTTGTTTACCCATGTCTTCCGGCACTATGGGGTGCCTGAGGACATAATTTCTGATCGGGGCCCCCAATTCACGTCCAGAGTTTGGAGGGCGTTTATGGAGAGACTGGGGGTCTCGGTCAGCTTGATCTCGGGTTTTCACCCCAAGAGTAATGGGCAGGTGGAGCGCGTAAACCAGGATGTGGGCAGGTTTCTGAGGACAGGCCTGGTGAATAGGCGAGGTATGTTCCTTGGGCTGAGCTCGCTTGGGCTGAGCTCGCTCAGAACTCCCTCCGCCACTCAACGAACATGTCCCCTTTTGAGTGTGTGTTGGGATACCAGCCGGTCCTGGCCCTATGGCATCAGAGCCAGACCGAGGCTCCTGCGGTAGAGGAATGGGTACAGTGCTCCAAGGACACCTGGAAAGCCGTCCGGGAGTCGCTGAGACTGGCGGGGGGAACGGCAGAAGAGGTGCACTGTCCAGCACCACAGTAAGGCCCCCATGTTCGCACCGGGGGACCGGGTCTGGCTCTCGACCTGAAACCTGCCCCTCCACCTGCCCTGCCGGAAGCTGGGGCCGCAGTGTGTGGGGCCATTTAAAGTCCTGAGGAGAATAAATGAGGTGTGTTACATGTTACAACTTCCTAGTTATTATCGTATTAACCCCTTGTTTCATGTGTCTCTCCTCAGGCCGGTGGTGGCTGGTCCCCTTCAGGAAGGTGAGGTGCCTGAGGTCCCTCCGCCCCCTCTGGACATCGAGGGGTCCCCAGCGTACACAGTACGTGGCATTCGGGATTTGAGGCGCCGGGTGAGGGGCCTACTGTACCTTGTAGACTGGGTGGGGTACGGTCCAGAGGAGAGGTGCTGGGTACCGGTGGGGGACATTTTGGATCCTTCTCTCCTGAGAAACTTCCACCGCCTCCACCCGGATCGCCCGGCGCCTCGCCCTCCGGGTCGCACTCGAGGCTGGTGGCGGTGCGCTCATTTACATTTACATTTAAGTCATTTAGCAGACACTCTTATCCAGAGCGACTTACAAATTGGTGCATTCACCTTATGACATCCAGTGGAACAGTCACTTTACAATAGTGCATCTAAATCTTAAAGGGGGGGGTGAGAGGGATTACTTATCCTATCCTAGGTATTCCTTAAAGAGGTGGGGTTTCAGGTGTCTCCGGAAGGTGGTGATTGACTCCGCTGTCCTGGAGTCAATCACTCCTTACCTATCATACTCTAATTCCACTGATGTCAAAACTCGGTCCTCCAAAAATGGGAGTGACACTTATGCAGTTCTATTACGTGATATCTTTAAATAAATCTCTGTTAGAAAGGATTACCTACATGTACTGACCACATTATAGACAAAAGCATACTACATGGCAGACCAATCCAAACTCATCTCCTAGCATGTCCAGTGGTTTGCGGCTATCAAGAAATTGTTACGGTGACCATAGATTATCAGAGTGATTTTCTAAATTGTAGAATAATAGTGAAGACATCCAAACTATGAAATAACACATAGAATATTGTAGTAACCAATAAGGTGTTAAACAAATCAAAATGTATTTTATATTTTAGATTCTTCAAAGTAGCCACCCTGATTGACAGCCTGTACACTCTTGGCATTCTCTCAACCAGCTTCACCTGGAATTCTCTCAACCAGCTTCACTTGGAATGCTTTTCCAACAGTCATGAAGGAGTTCCCACATATGTTGAGCACTTGTTGGCTGCTTTTCCTTCACTCTGTGGTCCAATTCACCCCAAACTATCTAATTTGTGGAGACCAGGTCATCAGATGCAGCATTCCATCACAAATAACCATTACAAAACCTGGAGGAGTGTTGGATCATTGTCCTGTTGAAAATCAAATGATAGTCCCACGAAACGCAAACCAGAATGGATGGCATATTGTGGTAGAAATTCTATAGGAAGAACGACTGCAGATTTTTTCAAACAATATTTTATTATAAGAATTGCAAAAATGTGCATAGTTGAAAAGTTCAACAAACAGCGCCAGGGGCAGTATTGAGTAGCTTGGATGAAAAGGTGCCCATTGTAAACAGCCAACTCCTCAGTCTCAGTTGCTAATATATGCATATTATTATTAGTATTGGATAGAAAACACTGTAAAGTTTCCAAAACTCTCAAAATATTGTATGTGAGTATAACATAACTGATATTGCAGGTGAAACCCTGAGGAAAATCAAAACAGGAAGTGGCTTCTATTTTCAAAACTCCATGTTCCATAGCCTCCCTTTGCTGGATTTAAAGGGATATGAACCAGATTCATTTTCCTATCGCTTCCTCGAGGTGTCAACAGTCTTCAGACATAGTTTCAGGCTTTTATTTTGAAAAATGAGCCACAATGATAACATCGCATCAAGTGGTCATATGAGTTTTGCTCCCGCAACAGAGTTTGGATAGGTATTGCTTTTCCCTCTCCTACTGTGAAAGACATTTGCGGTTGATATATTATCGATTATGTATTTTAGAAACAACCTGAGGATTGATTATAAAAAATGTTTGACATGTTTCTGTGGACATTATGGAAACTATTTGGAATTTTCGTCTGCGTTGTCGTGACTGCTCTTTCCTGTGAATTTCTGAACATAACGTAACAAACAAACGGAGGTATTTTGGAGAAAAAAAATCTTTATGGAACAAACGGAACATTTGTTGTTTAACTGGGAGTCTCGTGAGTGAAAACATCCGAAGATCATCAAAGGTAAACGATTAATTTGATTGCTTTTCTGATTTCCGTGACCAAGCTTCCTTATGCTAAGTGCACTTAATGTTTTGTCGTGCGATCGATACATTTACACAAACGCTTGGATTGCTTTTGCTGTAAAGCATCATTTCAAAATCTGACACGACAGGTGGATTAACAAAAGGCTAAACTGTGTTTTCCTATATTGCATTTGTGATTTCATGAATATAAATGTTTGTAGTAATATTTATTGAATGTAGCGCTATGCTATTCAGCATTTGTTGATGACACTTATGCCGTTAGTGGAATTGCAGCCATAACAATTTAAGAGTGCCTTGAATCATAAATAAATCACTGTCAGTGCACCAGCAAAGCAACCCCACACCTTCACACCTTCTCCTCCATGCTTCACAGTGGGAACCAGGCATGCAAAGATCATCCATTCACCTACTCTGCGTCTCACAAAGACACGGCGGTTGGAACAAAAAATCTCAAATTTGGACTCATCAGGCCAAAGGACAGATTTCCACAGATCTAATGTCCATTGCTCATGAATCTTGGCCCAAGCAAGTCTCTTCTTCTAAATGGTGACTGTTACGGATACAGGTATCCTGTGTCTGTGTGTGTATCCCGTGTTCTTTTCTCTCCTTCTCCCCTCACAGGTGAAAATCATCACTCCCCAATCAGTCAACAATCAATCATCAATCAGAAGACACACCTCCTCCTGTTTCCTACCCAATCACAGTTCCTTTCCCTTGGTTTGAAAACCCCATCAGTTGTTTCCTCAAGAGCTCAATCTCTCTGTAAATGCCATGTCTGTAGGTCTCTGTGTTTCACTCTCTCTTTGTGTATTAACCTCTCTCTTTTGTTTTTCATCACCTGTGAGTATTGTTTTGGTTATGGTGTTTGTTTGTTTGCTGGTGGGAAAAGGGGAAACCAAGACAAGTCGCCCATGGTTATACACTACCCATAGGTAGACTTTGTTAAATACACTAGTTAAAATTGGGGCGGACCACCCACTGTATTTTTGGTTAGTTAGTTAGCTATTGTTAAAGTAGGCTAGTCTAGCTTAGGGGTGTTTTTGAATACTCATTGTTTCTTTCCTTGGGTCCAGCTCAGCACCCTTTTCCTGCCCCCCCCCCCCCATTACCATGTTTACAAATAAATTACGTGTCTTTACAAATAAACCTTGAGTTTGACGGTAGATTTCAGTTGTCGTGGTTATTTCGTTCTCACTTTTACTTTGTCACAATATTAATTCGCATGAGTTATGTTACGGGTCTCATTACCATGCCCCCTAGACTGTCGGGCCACATTGAGAGAATGCCAAAAGTTTGCAAAGCTGTCATCAAGGCAAAGTGGCTACTTTTAACACTTTTTTGGTTACTACATGGTTCCATATTTTTTATTTCATAGGTTTGATGTCTTCAATATTATTCTACAATGTAGCTTGCCAAAAGGCAAAAGGCAGCCTGCGGGGATGGGGGCTGGGATTAAAAATAAAATATAGGACAAAACACACATTCTGACAAGAGACTCCACAACACTAAATAAAGAGACCTAAGACAACACCGCATGGCAGCAACACTTGACAACACAGCATGGTAAGAACATGGTAGCAACACAACATGGCAATGGCACAACATGGTAGCAACAAACATGGTACAAACATTATTTGGCACATACAACAGCACAAAAGGGCAAGAAGGAAGATACAACAATACATCACATGAAGCAGCCACAAGTGTTTGTAAGTGTCCATGATTGAGTCTTTGAATTTAGAGATGGAGATAAAACGGTCCAGTTTGAGTGTTTTTTTTTGGAGCTCGTTCCAGTCGCTATCTGCAGTGAAATTGAAAAGAAGAGTGACCAAGGGATGTGTGTGCTTTGGGGACGTACAACAAAATGTGACTGGCAGAACGATAAACCAGTGGGTCTTGCGGCAGGTATACAGAGAGGACCATTGTGTCCAATAAGGAGCATTGGTGGTAAAGCTGATGCCCGAATGGTAAAGAACACCTAGCCGCTTAAGAGCACCCTTTCATGCCGATCTAAAAATTACATCTCTGAAATCTAGCATAGGTAGCATGGTCCTCTGAATCAGGGTTTGTTTGGCAGCTGGGGTGAATGAGGAGCGATTACAATAGAGGAAACCAAGTCTAGATGTTTAAAAAAATGATTTCCCCTCAACCAGGTAGGCAAGTTGAGAACAAGTTCTAATTTACAATTGCGACCTGGCCAAGATAAAGCAAAGCAATTCAACACACAACACAGAGTTACATATGGAGTGAAACAAACACAGTCAATATAACAGTAGAAAAAATAGTCTATATACAATGTAAGCAAATGAGGTGATATATAAGGCAAAAAAGGCAATGGTGGCGAAGTAAATACAATATAGCAAGTAAAACACTGGAATGGTAGATTTGCAGTGGAAGAATGTGCAAAGTAGAGATAGAAATAATGGGGTGCAAAGGAGCAAAACAAATAAATAAATACAGTAGGTGGAGAGGTAGTTGTTTGGGCTAAATTGTAGATGGGCTATCTACAGGTGCAGTAATCTGTGAGCTGCTCTGACAGCTGGTGCTTATGGCTAGTAGTTCCCAGAGGGGAACTCCACCCCCCCATTCAGCTGAAAAGGTGGCGCGGGGAATTCAAAAATATTATTTCGAAATATTTAACTTTCACACATTAACAAGTCCAATACCTCAAATGAAAGATAAACATCTTGTTCATCTACCCGTCATGTCCGATTACATGTTTTACAGCGAAAACACAACATATATTTATGTTAGACCACCACCAAATCAGCCTTTTTTCCTCGCCAAAGATAGAGTGACAAAAGCAGGATTAGAGATAAAATGAATCACTAACCTTTTGAAAATCTTCATCAGATGACATGTTACACAATACATTTATGTTTTGTTCGAAAATATGCATATTTATATCCACAAATCTCGGTTTACATTGAGGCCATATTCAGAACTGCCTCCAAAATATCCGGAGGAATTATAGAAAGCTACGCCTGATTATAGAAATACTCATCATAAACTTTGACTAAAGATACATGTTCTACATATAATTAAAGATACACTGGTTCTTAATGCAACCACTGTGTCAGACTTTACAAAAACGTTACGGAAAAAGCCTACCATGCAATAATCTGAGATGGCGCTCGGGCGTAAAAGTATTTCTCCGCCATGTTGGAGTCAACAGAAATACAAAATTACATCGTAAATATTCCCTTACCTTTGATGATCTTTCATCAGAATGTAGTGCAAGGAGTCCTAGTTCCACAATAAATAGTTGTTTTGTTCCATAATGTCGAATACTAGGGTCCAATTAGCTGCATTTGCTACCACTTTCAGCTGGCATGCACAAAAACTGACTGCTGGTCCAGGACAACTCGCACGAAAACTTCAAAAAGATATATTCCAGGTCGAATAAACTGGTCAAACTAAGAAGAGAATCCAACTTCAGGATGTTATTTTCATATATATCCAATATCGTTCCACCGGATCATACGTTTTCAGCTGCAGCCAAATGGAACGGCGGTGGCACCCACAGAGAAATGCGCCACAGGTAAATGCCATTCTGTCGGGACAGTGACTATTTCCCCTCCCATTCGGTTAATTCCACTTTCTACTGGATGAGGACATCTAGTGGAAGGCGTAGGAAGTGCTACCAGATCCATATCTTGTTGGGAAAGTAGGGGGCGATGACGTCAAAGTAGACCCACATTCAGATTTTCACTTCTTGTTTGGAAGATTGCCTGCCCTATGAGTTCTAATATACTCACAGACATACTTCAAACAGTTTTAGAAACTTCAGAGTGTTTGCTATCGAATAGTAATAATAATATGCATATATTTGCAATCTAGGACAGAGTAGGATGCAGTTCACTATGGGCACACAATTCGTCCAAAGTGAAAATACTGCCCTCTATCCTCAACAAGTTTTAACCTCTTGGATTTTGGGGGCGCTATTTTGATTTTTGGATGAAAAACGTTCCCGTTTTAAACAAGATATTTTGTCACGAAAAGATGCTCGACTATGCATATAATTGACAGGTTTGGAAAGAAGACACTCTGACGTTTCCAAAACTGCAAAGACATTGTCTGTGAGTGCCACAGAACTGATGTTACAGGTGAAACCCAGATAAAGATCCAACCAGGAAGTGCCGCATTTTGTGAAACCGCCTCATGCCAATGACTCCTTATATGGCTGTGAATGAGCTACGAATGAGCTTACGTTTTCCACGTATTCCCCAAGGTGTCTACAGCATTGTGACGTCTTTTTAGTCATTTCCATTGAAGAATGGCAGTAAGGGACCATATATAGCATGTGGTCACATGGTGTCTTCTGCAAAAAATATTGCGTAAAACACTGAGGTAGCCATTTTTCCAATCGCTTCTTATGAGAAACCAATTGCCTCGACGGATATATTATCTAATATATACAGTGCCTTGCGAAAGTATTCGGCCCCCTTGAACTTTGCGACCTTTTGCCACATTTCAGGCTTCAAACATAAAGATATAAAACTGTATTTTTTTGTAAAGAATCAACAACAAGTGGGACACAATCATGAAGTGGAACGACATTTATTGGATATTGATATTTCAAACTTTTTTAACAAATCAAAAACTGAAAAATTGGGCGTGCAAAATTATTCAGCCTCCTTAAGTTAATACTTTGTAGCGCCACCTTTTGCTGCGATTACAGCCGTAAGTCGCTTGGGGTAATTCTCTATCAGTTTTGCACACCGAGAGACTGAAATTTTTCCCATTCCTCCTTGCAAAACAGCTCGAGCTCAGTGAGATTGAATGGAGAGCATTTGTGAATAGCAGTTTTCAGTTCTTTCCACAGATTCTCGATTGGATTCAGGTCTGGACTTTGACTTGGCCATTCTAACACCTGGATATGTTTATTTTTTAACCATTCCATTGTAGATTTTGCTTTATGTTTTGGATCATTGTCTTTTTGGAAGATAAAATCTCCATCCCAGTCTCAGGTCTTTTGCAGACTCCATCAGGTTTTCTTCCAGAATGGTCCTGTATTTGGCTCCATCCATCTTCCCATCAATTTTAACCATCTTCCCTGTCCCTGCTGAAGAAAAGCAGGCCCAAACCATGATGCTGCCACCACCATGTTTGACAGTGGGGATGGAGTGTTCAGGGTGATGAGCTGTGTTAACGTTTTGCATTGTTGCCAAAAAGTTCAATTTTGGTTTCATCTGACAAGAGCACCTTCTTCCACATGTTTGGTGTGTCTCCCAGGTGGCTTGTGGCAAACTTTAAATGATACTTTTTATGGATATCTTTAAGAAATGGCTTTCTTCTTGCCACTCTTCCATAAAGGCCAGATTTGTGCAATATACGACTGATTGTTGTTCTATGGACAGAGTCTCCCACCTCAGCTGTAGATCTCTGCAGTTCATCCAGAGTGATCATGGGCCTCTTGGCTGCATCTCTGATCAGTCTTCTCCTTGTATGAGCTGAAAGTTTAGAGGGACGGCTAGGTCTTGGTAGATTTGCAGTGGTCTGATACTCCTTCCATTTCAATATTATCGCTTGCACAGTGCTCCTTGGGATGTTTAAAGCTTGGGAAATATTTTTGCATCCAAATCCGTCTTTAAACTTCTTCACAACAGTATCTCGGACCTGCCTGGTGTGTTCCTTGTTCTTCATGATGCTCTCTGCGCTTTTAACGGACCTCTGAGACTATCACAGTGCAGGTGCATTTATACGGAGACTTGATTACACACAGGTGGATTGTATTTATCGTCATTTAGGTCAACATTGGATCATTCAGAGATCCTCACTGAACTTCTGCAGAGAGTTTGCTGCACTGAAAGTAAAGGGGCTGAATAATTTTGCACACCCAATTTTTCAGTTTTTGATTTGTTAAACAAGTTTGAAATATCCAATAAATGTCATTCCACTTCATGATTGTGTCCCACTTGTTGATTCTTCACAAAAATATACAGTTTTATATCTTTATGTTTGAAGCCTGAAATGTGGCAAAAAGTCGCAAAGTTCAAGGGGGCCGAATACTTTCGCAAGGCACTGTATGTTCAAAACACCTTGAGGATTAATCCTAAACAACGTTTGCCGTGTTTATGTCAATATTATGAAGCAAATTTTTTTTTAAGTTTGACATTATAGTATTCGATAATATATCAACCGGGACAATTGGCTTTTCAGTAGGAGCGAGAGGAACAATGGCCGCCTTTGTCTATTATGCACAAATCACTCTGAGAGCCACCACCTGACCACTGAAGCAATGTTGTCGTTCTAATTTTTCAAAATAAAAGCCTGAAACTATGTCTAGTGTCTGTAGACACATTAGGGAAGCCATAGAAAAAGGAATCTGGTTGATATCCCTTTCAATGCTGAATAGGGAACACAGAGGTTTTAAAATAAGAGTCACTTCCTGATTGGATTTGTCTCAGGCTTTCGCCTGCAATATCAGTTCTGTTATACTCAGACAATATTTTTACAGTTTTGGAAACTATAGAGTGTTTTCTATCCTAAGCTGTCAATTAATGGTTTATGTTGGGCTGGTAAGCTGTCAATTATATGCATGTTCTAGCATTTGGTCCTGAGAAATAGCCTGTTTACATTGGGAACATTGTTTTTCCAAAATGAAAATAGTGCCCCCTAGTTTCAAGAGGTTAACACAGTGTCCAAAGAAGGGCCAGAAGTATACAGAATGGTGTCGTCTGCATAGAGGTGGATCAGAGACTCACCAGCAGCAAGAGCGACATCATTGATGTATACCCTAGAAGAGAGTCTGTCCAAGAAAATAACCCTGTGGCACCCCCATAGAGACTGCCAGAGGTCCGGACAACAGACCCTCTGATTTGACACACTGAACTCTATTAGAGAAGTAGTTGGTGAACCAGGCGAGGCAATCATTTGAGAAACCAAGGCTGTTGAGTCTGCCGATGAGCATGTGGTGATTGACAGAGTCGAAAGCCTTGGACAGGTCAATTAATACGGCTGCACAGTATTGTTTCTTATCAATGGTGTTTAACCTCTTGAACCTCTGGGGGCAGTATTTCATTTTTGGATGAAAAACATTCCCGTTTTAAACAAGATATTTTGTCACGAAAAGATGCTCGACTATGCATATAATTGACAGCTTTCGAAAGACGACACCCTGACGTTTACAAAACTGCAAAGATATTGTCTGTGAGTGCCACAGAACTAATGCTACAGGTGAAACCAAGATTAAATTTCATACAGGAAGTGAGCCAGATTTTTGTGTTCCAATGTCTCCTTATATGGCTGTGAATGCGCAAGGAATGAGCCTACACTTTCTGTCGTTTCCCCAAGGTATTTGCAGCATTGTGACGTATTTGTAGGCATATCATTGGAAAATTGACCATAAGAGACTACAATTACCAGGTGTCCACTCGGTGTCCTCCGTCGAAACTATTGCGTAATCTCCAGGTGCGTGCATTTTTCCATTTTGAACAGAGGAGAAACCAAACTGCCACGAGTGACTTATCATTGAATAGATATGTGAAAAACACCTTGAGGATTGGTTCTAAACAATGTTTGCCATGTTTCTGTCGATATTATGGAGTTAATTTGGAAAAAAGTTTGCGTTGTAATGACTGAATTTTCGGTTTTTCTTCTTAGCCAAATGTGATGAACAAAATGGAGGGATTTCCCCTACACAAATAATATTTTTGGAAAAACTGAACATTTGCTATCTAACTGAGAGTCTCCTCATTGAAAACATCCGAAGTTCTTCAAAGGTAAATGATTTTATTTGAATGCTTTTCTTGTTTTTGTGAAAATGTTGCCTGCTGAATGTCAGGCTTAATGCTATGCTAGCTATCAATACTCTTACACACATGCTTGTGTAGCTATGGTTTAAAAGCATTTTTTGAAAATCTGAGATGACAGTGTTGTTAACAAAAGGCTAAGCTTGTGAGCCAATATATTTATTTCATTTAATTTGCGATTTTCGTGAATAGTTAACGTTGCGTTATGGTAATGAGCTTGAGGCTATAATTACGCTCCTGGATACGGGATTGCTCGTCGCAACAGGTTAAGTTATCGTTTAGGACCTTGAGCGTGGCTGAGGTGCAGCCATGACCAGCTCTGAAACCAGATTGCATAGTGGAGAAGGTATGGTGGGATTGGAAATGGTCGGTAATCTGTTTCTTGACTTGGCTTTTGAAGACCTTAGAAAGACAGGGTAGGATAGATATAGGTCTCCAGCAATTTGGTTCAAGAGTGTCCCCCACTTTGAGGAGGGGGATGACCGCAGCTTCTTTCCAATCTTTGGGATTCTCAGACGACACAAAAAAAGAGGTTGAACAGGGTAGTAATAGGGGTTGCAACAATTTCGGCAGATCATTTTAGAAAGAAAGGGTCCAGATTATCTAGCCTGGCTGATTTGTTGGGGTCCAGATTTTGCAACTCAGAACATCAGCTGACTGGATTTGGGAGAAGGAGAAATAGGGAAGGCTTGGGCGAGTTGCTGTGGGGGGTGCAGTGCTGTTGACCGGGGTAGTGGTAGCCAGTTGGAAAATATGGCCAGCCGTAGAAAATTGCTTATTGAAATTCTCAATTATAGTCGATTTATCGGTGGCAGCTGGGAGGAGGTGTTCTTATTCTACATGGGCTTTACTTTGTGTTTTTGTTATCTGCATGTCTGTTTTTGAATCTACTACTGGTACTACTACTTGTACTATTACTTGTACTGCCTGCACTCGTGGACACTTTGACTGTGTTGAAATGTCATTCCAAATAAATTAGAATCTCTTCTTTTGCATATACAGTGCATTACCCTAGCAGTGAAAATGCATTCAGAAGCTTTGTCTCCCGACACGTGAATAACTGCAATATTTTAAATGCATAACAAATCACTCAGGCAATATTGCGGGGCGGCAGGGTAGCCTAGTGGTTAGAGCATTGGACTAGTAACCGGAAGGTTGCAAGTTAAACCCCCCGAGCTGACAATATACAAATCTGTCATCCAATGAAAACACATTGAAAAGAGAGTGACCTCAAAAAAAAATCTGAATGGTTTGTCCTCAGGGTTTCGCCTGCTAAACAAGTTCTGTTATACTCACAGACATGGGGCGGCAGGGTAGCCTAGTGGTTAGAGCGTTGGACTAGTAGTTCAAATCCCTGAGCTGACAAGGTACGTTCTGCCCCTGAACAGGCAGTTAACACCCTGTTCCTAGGCCGTCATTGAAAATAAGAATTTGTTCTTAACTGACTTGCCTAGTTAAATAAAGGTAAAATTTTAAAAATGGTGTTAAAGATGCCATTTTGTAGTCTCAATGGTACAGCTCGAGTGACAAATAAGGGCCAACAATCCATGTCAGTCCATCCAGGCACTGCTGCGAATGAACATTTCCAATCTGATTAACATGAAAAGCACAATTAAGAGATAAGCTTCAAAGAAATCAGACATAATGGAAATGCCAAACAATGCGGCACTAACAATTAATAAGTGTCCCCATTCCTCGGATAATGGAGTCATGGCAGGGTAACTGATTTAAGGGCCAAATTTTTCAATTGATGTAATTACAATCTCATTCAATGTACTCTCATTCTCCTGGGTCACAAGGTGGAGGTGAGCAGTTCTACTGTATGATGGGAGCTAACATTGGGCCCGTTTTTTATGCTGGTGGTCACTTCTCACCACTGAAATTGTCTGTACTCCCAAAATAATGTGTTTGCATAATACAGTACAAGGACAAAGGGAATGTGTTTTTCCGCATGCATCTCACATTAACCCACCATGACTGCAAACTGCATAAAAGTGTGAGACTGTAATGTGTTGTGGTAATAAATCACATTTAGAAGCAATATTGCAGTGTGAAATGTCCTCCTTTATCTTTGCTCTCACTTCATCTCTCATTAGATCTGCCCAGAATTCAAAATGTCAGAGATTTGAGTTGGACAGAGTTTCATGACATGTCACACTTACAGTATGCCAAGTTGTGACTTGGCATCACAAAAAAACACTCCTGATGCATCATGACCTGAATTTTACTGTATGTCGTATGTTATCGCATATCAAGATTCAGCCCAAAATGGAGTGAAGAGGATCAAGTCATGTGAAGGATTGCGATATTCATGTGAGAAACAGAGTCAAGCTTGGCTATCAGGCTCCCCTGAGGCATGTGTCCCCCTGCAGAGAGAGACGTATTAGCAGAATTACCATCCTCATCTGAATGAAGAGGTGTCGTCAGAAAGGAGGAAACAGCGGGGAAATCTTCAAAGAAGAATATGGGCTTTGAAGGTGTCGTTGGTGGCTTCAAAGAGGAACTTTGCATGTATCCCAACGAGCTACAAGCTCATAAACCCACAGCAAGAAGGAGCTGTGAGGGGATCCTGAGAACTGCCCTTCTCCAACTCCAAACCATATGTCTTCTGTCTGGCTCTGTGAGTGTAATAATCTGTGAGGAAATTATCATGGTGTCCCGATATGGGGGCTCTTATGAGGGAATTGATCTTATTAGATTCCATCTTCAGTTCATAAGACATGGTTTGGTTCCAAATACTGTTGTATTGTAATGATAAGCCATATAGTTATTTGCCAAAGATTGCAGCATCGGGCCCCATCCAAGATTTGAATCTCTCATCCTGATGCAAACCCAAGAGGAAGGACACTGACGGAAGTGATGCTGTTAGGTTTTGTACATAATTCTAAATGTGTGAAGAATCAACAACAAGTGGGACACAATCATGAAGTGGAACGACATTTATTGGATATTTCAAACTTTTTTAACAAATCAAAAACTGAAAAATTGGGCGTGCAAAATTATTAAGGGCACATTTTCATCCAAGCTACTCAATACTGCCTCTGCAGCCATAAAAAGTTAACTGATTTTTGTCATCTGACGTCCTTGGGTAGGCAGAGGGAGTCTGGAAGGGCATCAAGGAATCTTTGTGTTGTCTGTGAATTTATATCACGACTTTTGATGGGTCTGAGCAGATTATTTGTTGCAATTTCAAATGTAATAAAATGGTGGTCCGATAGTACAGGATTATGAGGAAAATCATTAAGATCCACAACATTTATTCCATGGGACAAAACTAGGTCCAGAGTATGCCTGTGATAGTGAGTAGGTCCAGAGACATGTTGGACAACACCCACTGAGTCGATAATGGCTCCGAAAGCCTTTTGGAGTGGGTCTGTGGACTTTCCCATGTGAATATTAAAGTCACCAAAAATGTGAATATTATCTGCTATGACTACAAGGTCCGATAGGAATTCAGGGAACTCAATGAGGAACGCTGTATAGGGCCCAGGAGGCCTAGCTATAAAAAGTGATTGATTAGGGTGCATACATTTCATGACTTGAAGCTCAAAAGACGAAAACGTCATTTTTTGAAATTGTAAATTGAAATGTGCTATTGTAGATGTTAGCAACACCTATGCCTTTGCGGGATGCACGGGGGATATGGTCACTAGTGTAACCAGGAGGTGAGGCCTCATTTAACACAGTAAATTCATCAGGCTAAAGCCATGTTTCAGTCAGGCCAATCACATCAAGATTATGATCAGTGATTAGTTCATTGACTATAATTGCCTTTGAAGTAAGGGATCTAACATTAAGTAGCCCTATTTTGAGATGTGAGGTATCAATCTCTTTCAATATTGACAGGAATGGAGGAGGTCCCTATCCTAGTGAGATTGCTAAGGCGAACACCGCCATGTTTAGTTTTGCCCAACCCAGGTCGAGTCACAGACACGGTCTCAATGGGGATAGCTGAGCTGACTACACTGACTGTGCTAGTGGCAGACTCCACTAAGCTGGCAGGCTGGCTAACAGCCAGCTGCCTGGCCTGCACCCTATTTCATTGTGGAGCTAGAGGAGTTAGAGCCCTGTCTATGTTGGTAGATAAGATGAGAGCACCCCTCCAGCTAGGATGGAGTCCGTCACTCCTCAGCAGGCCAGGCTTGGTCCTGTTTGTGGGTGAGTCCCAGAAAGAGGGCCAATTATTTACAAAGGCTATCTTTTGGGAGGGGCAGAAAACAGTTTTCAACCAGCGATTGAGTTGTGAGACTCCACTGTAGAGCTCATCACTCCCCTTAACTAGGAGGGGGCCAGAGACACTTACTCGATGCAGACACCTCTTTCTAGCTGATTTACACGCTGAAGCTATGTTGCACTTGGTGACCTCTGACTGTTTCATCCTAACATCGTCATCCTAACACCTGACAGTTGGATCTGCAGAGAAGAATGGGAGAAACTCCCCAAATAAAGGTGCGCCAAGCTTGTAGCATCATATCCAAGAGACTCAAGGCTGTAATCGCTGCCTAAGGTGCTTCAACAAAGTACTCAGTAAAGGATCTGAATACTTATGTAAATGGAATATATGCTAAATTGGTATACATTTTCAAAAATAATTTTTGGGGTTTGTCATTATGGATTGTTGTGTGTAGATTGATGAGCGAAAAACAGAACAATTTAATAAATTATAGAATAAGGCTGTAACATAACAAAACGTGGAAAACTTTCTGAATGCACTGTATGTTGTCATTTCATGGTTCTCTAAATAATGTTGCTGGCATTCCGAATGCAGTGTATGTTGTCATTTCATGGTTCTCTGAATAATGTTGCTGGCATTTTACTCCACCCATTCCATTGGCGGCCAAATCACATCACGTGTGCTTACTCTACTACAGAAAATCTGCTAATCAAACAACAGTACAGGGCACGAAAGGGCCACTTCACTCCAAAATCTAAGTTTCTTAGATTTTTCCCTGAATTCAAAAGGCATCTCCTGATGTGGGTTAAGCATTGTTGTGACCACTGAAAATCTAATTTTGTTGTTTTTCTATTAAAAGTGTGAAAAACTGGGGTAAACAAGAAAAATATTGAGGAAATCCAAAACCTGGAAAATCAAAACCAAGAAAACTGTAACGGCGTTCGTTCGTCGAAAGAGAGTCGGACCGAAATGCAGCGTGGTTGTTACTCATGTTCTTTAATGAAGAAACGACGATACATGAAATAACTTAAATAAATACAAAAAACAACAAACGGAACGTGAAAACCGAATTACAGCCTATTTTTTATTTATTTATTTTATTTCACCTTTATTTAACCAGGTAGGCTAGTTGAGAACAAGTTCTCATTTGCAACTGCGACCTGGCCAAGATAAAGCATAGCAGTGTGAACAGACAACACAGAGTTACACATGGAGTAAACAATTAACAAGTCAATAACACATCTGGTGAACACTACACAGAGACAGGAACAATCACCCACGAAATACACAGTGAAACCCAGGCTACCTAAATACGGTTCCCTATCAGAGACAACAAGAATCACCTGACTCTGATTGAGAACCGCCTCAGGCAAGCCTAATCTAGACACACCCCTAATCAACCACAATCCCAATGCCTACAAAAAAAACCAATACGACAACACAATAAACCCATGTCACACCCTGGCCTGAACAAACATAACGAAAACACAAAATACAATGACCAAGGCGTGACAAAAACAGAATTTGGGAAGAAAACTTTAAGTAGGCAAAAAATATGAAAGAGGGAAGAGGTTGGGCCATCCTCTAAATGTTTTGGTGAAATATAATATATCAAATTTAGCAGACACTTTTATCCAATGCAACTTGCATTCTTGTGTGAATACATTTTTACGTATGGATGGTTCCTGGAATCGAACCCAATATCCTTGGGTTGCAATGCTCTACAGATACATAGCAGGGTTATACATGCTTTGTGAAGCCTCAATTTAACATGCATAAGGCCTTTATTAAGTGGTTCTTATGCCAACCTTTGTAAAGCAGAGGTTTATGTCATATTTGACATTGGTGCTTATGTCACACAGTTATGCCACATTTATGAACCCTTTATAAAGCATGACATACTGGGCCAAACAGGAAGGATATAACCCCACCCACTTTGCCAAAGCACAGCCCCCACACCACTAGAGGGATATCTTCCACCACCAACTTACCATCCTGAGACAAGGCCGAGTATAGCCCACAAAGATCTCCACCACGGCACAACCCAAGGGGGGTTGTCTTCACTGTTCTTTCATGCACAATGATCCACCTGGCTTCTCCACTGTCTTTCCACTGTTCCTATTTGATCTTGTGGATTCATGTTGAAAATTGGTGCAGCTTTGAATGCTTTTATGTGTGATATGATTGCTAGTTAGCCTATTGCAGATCTGGACAAACGATCCACCTAACACTGTTGTCACAATAAATGGTGGATAGAGGGCAAGATAGACAGTTAGACTGGTAGAATATACTGACCTGTGGTATAGTAAAAGTTAGCTGAAAAGCATGGTGCATAAGGGAAGTAGCAAAACATCATGATACAGGGGAGGTGCATGCAAGCAGATACGAACATTTGACTAGGATGAAATAAATTAGAGTAAAACCTGCAAGAGTGAATTTAAACCAGGGGACAAAATTCATTACCCTCCTTTGTTTCCATTAAAATGACCCCCCCATCCATCCCCTGTCATGCAGGTGAAAGAGGACCCAAAAGCGACTTGGCGAAAACAGAGTCTTTAATCCAGTAAAGTAAATACAAACAAAAAACACAACTTTCACTCGAAATGACGAGGACAAACTGGAGACTCGATCTTGAACAGCAGGTGAACAGCAGGTTGCCTCGGGAAGGCACTTGAACCAGACAGACTCAGACACCTGCTCACCACGCAGCATCTGAGGAAAACACGACACGACAGGGCGATACACAAACACAGCACGGTGAATTCTAGACAAGGAACCGACAGGACAGGAACGGAACACAAAGGAAGAAATAGGGACTCTAATCAGGGGAAAGGATTGGGAACAGGTGTGGGAAGACTAAATGATTGATTAGGGAATAGGAACAGCTGGGAGCAGGAACGGAACGATAGAGAGAAGAGAGAGCGAGAGAGTGAGAGAGGGAGGGGAGAGAGAGGGATAGAAAGAGGGAAAGAACCTAATAAGACCAGCAGAGGGAAACGAATAGAATGGGAAGCACAGGGACAAGACAAGATAATAAATGACAAAACATGACAGTACCCCCCCACTCACCGAGCGCCTCCTGGCGCACTCGAGGAGGAATCCTGGCGGCAACGGAGGAAATCATCAATGAGTGAACGGTCCAGCACGTCCCGAGACGGAACCCAACTCCTCTCCTCAGGACCGTAACCCTCCCAATCCACTAAGTATTGGTGACCCCGTCCCCGAGAACGCATGTCCATGATCTTATGTACCTTGTAAATAGGTGCGCTCTCGACAAGGACGGGAGGGGGGGAGGGAAGACGAACGGGGGTGCGAAGAAAGGGCTTAACACAGGAGACATGGAAGACAGGATGGACGCGACGAAGATGTCGCGGAAGAAGCAGTCGCACAGCGACAGGATTGACGACCTGGGAGACACGGAACGGACCAATGAACCGCGGAGTCAACTTACGAGAAGCTGTCGTAAGAGGAAGGTTGCGAGTGGAAAGCCACACTCTCTGGCCGCAACAATACCTTGGACTCTTAATCCTGCGTTTATTGGCGGCTCTCACAGTCTGTGCCCTGTAACGGCAAAGTGCAGACCTCACCCTCCTCCAGGTGCGCTCACAACGTTGGACAAACGCTTGAGCGGAGGGAACGCTGGACTCGGCAAGCTGGGATGAGAACAGAGGAGGCTGGTAACCCAGACTACTCTGAAACGGAGATAACCCGGTAGCAGACGAAGGAAGCGAATTGTGAGCGTATTCTGCCCAGGGGAGCTGTTCTGCCCAAGACGCAGGGTTTCTGAAAGAAAGGCTGCGTAGTATGCGACCAATCGTCTGATTGGCCCTCTCTGCTTGACCGTTAGACTGGGGATGAAACCCGGAAGAGAGACTGACGGACGCACCAATCAAACGACAGAACTCCCTCCAAAACTGTGACGTGAATTGCGGGCCTCTGTCTGAAACGGCGTCTAACGGGAGGCCATGAATTCTGAATACATTCTCGATAATGATTTGTGCCGTCTCCTTAGCGGAAGGAAGTTTAGCGAGGGGAATGAAATGTGCCGCCTTAGAGAACCTATCGACAACCGTAAGAATCACAGTCTTCCCCGCAGACAAAGGCAGACCGGTAATGAAGTCTAGGGCGATGTGAGACCATGGTCGAGAAGGAATGGGGAGCGGTCTGAGACGACCGGCAGGAGGAGAGTTACCCGACTTAGTCTGCGCGCAGTCCGAACAAGCAGCCACGAAACGGCGCGTGTCACGCTCCTGAGTCGGCCACCAAAAGCGCTGGCGAATAGACGCAAGAGTGCCTCGAACACCGGGATGACCAGCTAACTTGGCAGAGTGAGCCCACTGAAGAACAGCCAGACGAGTGGAAACAGGAACGAAAAGGAGGTTACTAGGACAAGCGCGCGGCGACGCAGTGTGCGTGAGTGCTTGCTTAACCTGTCTTTCAATTCCCCAGACTGTTAACCCGACAACACGCCCATAAGGAAGAATCCCCTCGGGATCAGTAGAAGCCACAGAAGAACTAAACAGACGGGATAAGGCATCAGGCTTGGTGTTCTTGCTACCCGGACGGTAAGAAATCACAAACTCGAAACGAGCGAAAAACAACGCCCAACGAGCTTGACGGGCATTAAGTCGTTTGGCAGAACGGATGTACTCAAGGTTCTTATGGTCTGTCCAAACGACAAAAGGAACGGTCGCCCCTCCAACCACTGTCGCCATTCGCCTAGGGCTAAGCGGATGGCGAGCAGTTCACGGTTACCCACATCATAGTTGCGCTCAGATGGCGACAGGCGATGAGAAAAATAAGCGCAAGGATGAACCTTATCGTCAGACTGGAAGCGCTGGGATAGAATGGCTCCCACGCCTACCTCTGAAGCGTCAACCTCGACAATGAATTGTCTAGTGACGTCAGGAGTAACGAGGATAGGAGCGGACGTAAAACGTTCTTTTAGAAGATCAAAAGCTCCCTGGGCGGAACCGGACCACTTAAAACACGTCTTGACAGAAGTAAGAGCTGTGAGAGGGGCAGCAACTTGACCGAAATTACGAATGAAACGCCGATAGAAATTAGCGAAACCTAAAAGCGCTGCAACTCGACACGTGACCTTGGAACGGGCCAATCACTGACAGCTTGGACCTTAGCGGAATCCATCTGAATGCCTTCAGCGGAAATAACGGAACCGAGAAAAGTAACGGAGGAGACATGAAAAGAGCACTTCTCAGACTTTACGTAGAGACAATTCTCTAAAAGGCGCTGTAGAACACGTCGAACGTGCTGAACATGAATCTCGAGTGACGGAGAAAAAATCAGGATATCGTCAAGATAGACAAAAACAAAGATGTTCAGCATGTCTCTCAGAACATCATTAACTAATGCCTGAAAAACAGCTGGCGCATTGGCGAGACCAAACGGCAGAACCCGGTACTCAAAATGCCCTAACGGAGTGTTAAACGCCGTTTTCCACTCGTCCCCCTCTCTGATGCGCACGAGATGGTAAGCGTTACGAAGGTCCAACTTAGTAAAGCACCTGGCTCCCTGCAGAATCTCGAAGGCTGATGACATAAGGGGAAGCGGATAACGATTCTTAACCGTTATGTCATTCAGCCCTCGATAATCCACGCAGGGGCGCAGAGTACCGTCCTTCTTCTTAACAAAAAGAACCCCGCCCCGGCCGGAGAGGAAGAAGGCACTATGGTACCGGCGTCAAGAGACACAGACAAATAATCCTCGAGAGCCTTACGTTCGGGAGCCGACAGAGAGTATAGTCTACCCCGAGGAGGAGTGGTCCCCGGAAGGAGATCAATACTACAATCATACGACCGGTGAGGAGGAAGGGAGTTGGCTCGGGACCGACTGAAGACCGTGCGCAGATCATGATATTCCTCCGGCACTCCTGTCAAATCGCCAGGTTCCTCCTGAGAAGTAGGGACAGAAGAAACGGGAGGGATGGCAGACATTAAACACTTCACATGACAAGAAACGTTCCAGGATAGGATAGAATTACTAGACCAATTAATAGAAGGATTATGACATACTAGCCAGGGATGACCCAAAACAACAGGTGTAAACGGTGAACGAAAAATCAAAAAAGAAATAGTCTCACTGTGGTTACCAGATACTGTGAGGGTTAAAGGTAGTGTCTCAAATCTGATACTGAGAAGATGACTACCATCTAAGGCGAACATGGGCGTAGGCCTCTCTAACTCTCTGAAAGGAATGTCATGTTTCCGAACCCATGCTTCGTCCATGAAACAACCCTCAGCCCCAGAGTCTATCAAGGCACTACATGTAGCACCCGAACCGGTCCAGCGTAGATGGACCGACAAAGTAGTACAGGATCTTGATGGAGAGACTTGAGTAGTTGCGCTCACCTGTAGCCCTCCGCTTACAGATGAGCTCTGGCTTTTACTGGACATGAATTAACAAAATGTCCAGCAACTCCGCAATAGAGGCACAGGCGGTTGGTGATCCTCCGTTCCCTCTCCTTAGTCGAGATGCGAATCCCTCCCAGCTGCATGGGCTCAGACTCTGAGCCAGAGGAGGGAGATGGTTGCGATGCGGAGCAGGGAAACACCGTTGATGCGAGCTCTCTTCCACGAGCCCGGTGACGAAGATCTACCCGTCGTTCTATGCGGATGGCGAGAGCAATCAAAGAGTCCACATCTGAAGGAACCTCCCGGGAGAGAATCTCATCCTTAACCACTGCGTGGAGTCCCTCCAGAAAACGAGCGAGCAGCGCCGGCTCGTTCCACTCACTAGAGGCAGCAAGAGTGCGAAACTCAATAGAATAATCCGTTATGGACCGTTCACCTTGGCATAAGGAAGCCAGGGCCCTAGAAGCCTCCCTACCAAAAACTGAACGGTCAAAAACCCGAATCATCTCCTCTTTAAAGTTCTGGAACTTGTTAGAGCAATCAGCCCTTGCCTCCCAGATAGCTGTGCCCCATTCTCGAGCCCGGCCAGTAAGGAGTGAAATGACGTAAGCAACCCGAGCTCTCTCTAGAGTATGTGTTGGGTTGGAGAGAGAACACAATCTCACACTGCGTGAGAAAGGAGCGGCACTCAGTGGGCTGCCCGGAGTAGCAAGGTGGGTTATTAACCCTAGGTTCTGGAGGCTCGGCAGGCCAGGAAGTAACAGGTGGCACGAGACGTAGACTCTGGAACTGTCCAGAGAGGTCAGAAACCTGAGCGGCCAGGTTCTCCACGGCATGGCGAGCAGCAGACAATTCCTGCTCGTGTCTGCCGAGCATGGCTCCTTGGATCTCGACGGCAGTGTAACGAGCGTCTGAAGTCGCTGGGTCCATTCCTTGGTCGGTTCCTTCTGTCATGCAGGTGAAAGAGGACCCAAAAGCGACTTGGCGAAAACAGAGTCTTTAATCCAGTAAAGTAAATACAAACAAAAAACACAACTTTCACTCGAAATGACGAGGACAAACTGGAGACTCGATCTTGAACAGCAGGTGAACAGCAGGTTGCCTCGGGAAGGCACTTGAACCAGACAGACTCAGACACCTGCTCACCACGCAGCATCTGAGGAAAACACGACACGACAGGGCGATACACAAACACAGCACGGTGAATTCTAGACAAGGAACCGACAGGACAGGAACGGAACACAAAGGAAGAAATAGGGACTCTAATCAGGGGAAAGGATCGGGAACAGGTGTGGGAAGACTAAATGATTGATTAGGGGAATAGGAACAGCTGGGAGCAGGAACGGAACGATAGAGAGAAGAGAGAGCGAGAGAGTGAGAGAGGGAGGGGGAGAGAGAGGGATAGAAAGAGGGAAAGAACCTAATAAGACCAGCAGAGGGAAACGAATAGAATGGGAAGCACAGGGACAAGACAAGATAATAAATGACAAAACATGACATCCCCGGTAAAATGTCCCTTAAAGATACAACCATGAACCATCGCTAGTGATAGTACGATGACAAGGTTTGTTGAAGGAGAGTCATTAATTAATTGCATTAAAAAGATGACTATGACTTGAGTCACTCAATAAGAAATTCTTCATAGGAATCTCAAAATCTATTTCATGAGTGGGAAGTCGCTGTGTGTGTGTAGGTAGGTAGGTAGACTGTGTTTCCCTTCTGGAGGTGCCAATTAGTTTTCGGAGATGACAAGAGGAGCACGACTCGGGCATCGGCACAGCGGTAACAAGCTGGTGTGGCGGCACCCTCTCTCTCTCCCCCGTCTTTCTTTCTCACTCTTTCGTTCTCTCATTGTGTGTGTGCAGTCAGTCGTCTCATTACAGCACTCAGACTAAGCTTCTAAAAAACTTTCCTCCTCTTCCTCCGTACTTTGTCCTCTTCGTCTCTCCCCCTCTCCACTCTCACTCCCTTCTTCTCTTTCACCCACTTTCCTTTCATGTCTCTTCCCTCACAATCTCCCTTCCTCCTTATTTCATTGCACAGCACATGCAATCCTCCTACACATTGTTTTTATGATAAACGATTGTACTTTGAGTGTGCTCCAGGTTCTTTATTTTCTCTGTGTGGCTATTGTCTCAAATGCTCTTATTTTATTATGAAATGACACAGTCTTGAAAGTCATACAATAAATTTAACCTTGAATGATGACTGATATTTTTTTAAGGGTGGATGCTGACATAATCTTCATGGCTCACTGAACGACCTGCTGAGATTTCTGCCTGGATCGCAGTCTACCAAATCAATCAGGACTCCACACAATCTGACATATTGATTCTCTTGGGAGTGGTCCCAGGAAATTGATGTCCTTGGAAATCACTCTCCCGACAACCAAAACATCATCACCACTACCAGCATACAGGTATCAGATCAAACCAGTATGTTACGTGAATTCCACAATTTACGACAAACTGTTCATATAACAGACCTCAGAAGTCATTTAACTATAGTTTAACTACAAGAAGCTGGGAAAATTAAAACAGGACCTGATGAGGAATAATAAAAACAATTTTACTTATTTCACTCTAAAGGGCTTTCCCTTTCTATCATTGTTAGTAGTAAATCATACACATCAATGTTAAATCTCCTTAATGGCAACTCTGCAGAGGTCCCTACAACCTCTTAAAGCTAGGGTTAGAATTTTCACTTTTGGATAAATAGCGTGCCCAATTTCAACTTCCTGCTACTTATGTCAAGAATATAATATATGCATATTCATATATTTGGATAGAAAACACTTCGCTTCTAAATCTGTTTGAATCATGTCTGTGAGTATAACAGAACTTATGGAGCAGGCAAAACCCTGAGGACTAACTGTTCAGATTTATTTTTGTTCCTCTCTATTCCCTATATCGTCTTTGCCATTGGACATTTAATAGGAACGTATTTTCAGTTCCTACCGCTTCCACTGGATGTCGCCAGTCTTTGGAATCTGGTTGAGGTTATTCCTTTGTGCTATGAAGAAGTAGGCCAACTCGGAACTGGGGACACTTGTGAGTTGCGTAAGATGTGAAAAGCAGTGCTGGTTTCTTTTCTTTCCTGTATTGAATACAGATTGCCCCATCTACAATTTGATTGATTATTAACGTTTAAAAATACCTAACGTTGTATTACAAAAGTAGTTTGAAATATTTTGGCAAAGTTTATAGGCAACTTTTGAAATATTTTGTAGTGACGTTACGTTTTTGTAAGCTGTTTTTTCTGGATCAAACGCGCTTTATAAATTGATGTTTTCGATATATATGGATGGAATTAATCGGTCGAACAAAAGAACCAATTGTGATGTTTATGGGACATATTGGAGTGCCAACAAAAGAAGCTCGTCAAAGGCAATGCATATTTTAAATTTTATTTCAGTGTTTTGTGTAGCGCCTGCTATATGCTAGCTCCTTTGTTTACTGCTGGTGCAGATGGCGCAGGCTATCTGATAATAGCTTCTTATGCTTTCGGCGGAAAGCATTTTAAAAATCTGACATGTTGGCTGGATTCACAACGAGGGTAGCTTTAATTGAGTGTCTTACATATGTGATTTAATGAAAGTTTAAATGTTATAGCATTTTATTTGAATCTGGCGCTCTGCACTTCCCCCAGCAATAGGCCAGTTGAGACGCTAGCGTCTCCCCTATCCATAAAAGGTTCATTTTAAGTTTGAGGAAAATCCTTCTCATATCTTCCAATGGGTGTGGTTACATTTACAGCCCCCATGTGAAAACACACAGCACACAGACAACAATTAACCTCTGCCTTTAAACAATACAAGCCCTCTACGTCTCTGTTTCAAGTGTAGCTGGGCTTTCATTCCCAATGTGCAGCGATATTATAAGATGTGTGATCTCTGTTACCAAACAGACTAAGGTCAGATGCTTCACAGTCTAATCTTCTAAATAGGCATATGGAGAGGTCATCTCTCTGCCTTTTGATGCCCACTTTCTACAGAGTTTCTTCAAATGGCAAAAGCAAGAACCAAAAAGCCGGTGTTTACTGTGCATACTGTGAATTAAATCCCCTAAAGAAAAAAATGCTTATCCCCACAAGCTACAAGAAAAGCATTGCAGCTATTGATTGGCGTCCCTGTTCCACAATGCATCTCTGCCAACAGTGGTTTGATTTGTTGATTTTGCAAGGTAAAATGTGTTGTATTGATGATGTAAAGACAGAACCTCAGGGTGAGTCCCAAGTGGCACCCTATTACCTATTTTGTTCACTACTTTTGATCAGGGAACATACGGCTCTGGTCAAAAGTAGTGTACTATTATAGAGAATAGGGTGCCATTTTGGATTGAGACAGACTGGGCCTCTAATCTCATTATTCAACAGCAGCATAGATAGGAATTTCACAGCAGCAACAAATCCAGTTTAACCATGCATGAAACCAAACTTATTTATGTTGTAGATATGCTCAGTCTGTGTTCTCTGTTTTATTATTTATTTGAATTATTTTCACCAAGAAAAGCACAAATGTGTACGTACGTGCCAGTCATCTAAGCAGCTCATAGATCTCACTCTGTACCACTTGAATTGGTTTGACAAAAGGTTGTTTCCATTTTCACATTTTAGAAAACGCTATTATCCAGAGTGACTTACAATTAGTGCATTCATCTTAAAGGGATACTTCGGGATTTTGGCAATGAGGCCCTTTATCTACTTCCCCAGAGTCAGATGAACTTGTGGAAAGAAAATGTTATGTCTCTGCGTGCAGTTTGAAGGAAGTTGCTAACAAGCTCTAGTGCAATTACTAACTGGCATTAGTGCAATTACTAACTGGCGTTAGTACAATGACTGGTAGAAATGGGGAAGTTTGAACACCAGGTGGGCTGCAGCGTTCTGTATAAATTGCAGGGATTTGATGGCACACGTGGGGAGCCCATCCAACAGCGAGTCCAAGCGGGAGATGACAAGTTACTGGATTAGGACCTGTAGCCATTCCCTGTATGTGGTAGGATCGTACACTACAGGTGTTGTAGAGCATGAACCTACAGCAGAAAGTTACTGCTTTGATGTTTCTATAGAATGACAGGGTGTTGCCCAGGGTCCAGAGTGTTGAAGAGAGAGCGACTTTGGTCATTTTGGGGGACTAGTTGATGAGGGAAGTGAGGAATGGGAGAAGGTCCCCAGAGATGGTCTGGAGAGAGGAGGGGATGCGAAGGTTGTCGTGTGGCCAGACCTCACCAGTCACAGGATTTCATCTGGAGAGAAAGAGGTCAAGGCATATGGTAGTTCTGTGTAAGTGGGACCAGGATGAGTGAATGAGGAGCAGAGGTTGTCAACCTTCTTTTCAAAGTGGTTGACATAGTCATCCACAGAGAGGGAGGAGGGAGGGAAGAAAGGTGACAGTGCAGAAAGGGAGGAGAGTAGGGTCGAATAGGCAAAATCAGTAGATAGGAGGGAAAAGGATTTAGCAGAAGAGAATGATGATAGGAGAGGAGAGAGTAATGTGAGAGACTGCAAATATTGTGAATGTGTAGGACCATCTAAGTAGAGGCTGAGTGACTAGGATTGAGGGAGAGGGAGACAGAAAAGGAAACCAAGTAGTGATCAGAGGCCTGGGGAGGTTGCAGTGAGATTACTAGAAAAAATCCTCTAATAAAGCCTTGTGAGTGGAATGGGACTGGGAAAGGCCAAAAGAGGAAGGGAAAGAGAGAGTCTTGGATTATTGTGTTTTATCCTCAATGATTTTACTCATGACTCAGGCTTTTTCATGTTTCATCTGTTTTTTTATGCTACCATTTCTGTCAAGCTGTCTATGCATACATTCAATAAATCCACACAGAATGCACTGTAATTGCCTCTGCAATGCAATGCTTCAGGGCAAACGCACCATTCTATTGAAATGAATGTACTTCTGGTGTACCAAAATGCAATGACGTGTGATCAAGGCGTAAATATGCTGCACTGCCAGAGAATTCTGAAACATTGTCTAAAATGAAATACAGTAAGCCTACTTGCAGTGGTAGCCTACACACTTTAATGCAAAAGTTAAATTATACTGTGTGTTATAAACTGCGCTCTCTTTTAAGCTCGCATCCGCTACAAGACCATGGTGCTTGCCTACGGAGCTGTGAGGGGAACGGCACCTCAGTACCTCCAGGCTCTGATCAGGCCCTACACCCAAACAAGGGCACTGCGTTCATCCACCTCTGGCCTGCTCGCCTCCCTACCACTGAGAAAGTACAGCTCCCGCTCAGCCCAGTCAAAACTGTTCGCTGCTCTGGCCCCCCAATGGTGGAACAAACTCCCTCACGACGCCAGGACAGCGGAGTCAATCACCACCTTCCGGAGACACCTGAAACCCCACCTCTTTAAGGAATACCCAGGATAGGATAAGTAATCCCTCTCACCTCCCCCCTTTAAGATTTAGATGCACTATTGTAAAGTGACTGTTCCACTCGATGTCATAAGGTGAATGCACCAATTTGTAAGTCGCTCTGGATAAGAGCGTCTGCTAAATGACTTAAATGTAAATGTAAGTGTAGCAATCGTCTGTCTATTGAAGCTGGTCAGTATGTCTAGGTAATCGTGTCACATTTTTTTATGTATCGTGTAGTAAAACCGCATAAACCTAATGTCAAGTTAAAGTGTACTTTTAGCTAGCTAACATTAGCTGGCTGGCTCACTAGCTAACGTTATGTGTATGCTCTCCACTTTCTGGAGGACTGAGTTTTGAAATCAGTGGAATTCGAGTATGATAGCTAAGGAGACAACAGTCTGGATTACATTGTCAAACTAAGGGCAACCATGCATGGCATCAGACAGGATGTATAATGGTAAGATAGTCTAGCTAGCTACAGTTTCAGATATTACATGTTTCTAATTTTAACAGAAAGTAGTTTCATTTCAAGTGTACTGTTAGCTAGCTAATGTTAGCTGGCTGGGTCGCTAGCTAATGTTATGTGTATGATATTATTCTTCTTAACTCAGACACATTTGGTTGGTTAGCTAAGTTACCTGTAGATTCATGCAGGGTAGTAACATGAGTTGTCATTATGGTCCATTGTTTAGCTGGCTAAATGTCTTAACCAAAGACTTAACAGAATCATTTTGACAAAGTATTTTAATTTCAAGTTAAAGTTTACTATTAGCTAGCTTGCTAATTAACATTACGTCATGCGTTGATTAATTGTTTACCTAGTTAGCTATCTAGATACAAAGCGTAATTCAATTGTTGCCAGCAGCACTATTACAGTCACCAACGCTCTGGATAACATAAACTTCCTAACCAGCTCTGCTAGGGGAAGTAAAATGGTCAGAGTGGGATGTTCTCTCATTGTTTCTGGAAGTAGCCAGCCAATGTTAGCCAGTTAGCTTGGGTGCTTGACTGTCAGAGCTTTAGGAACAACCCTACTTATTGGCCCGAACTACCCGTGTACGCTCTGAAGGCAAAACACTGAATTTATGAATGGACAATCTGACAGCACAGTTGCAGTCACCAACGCTCTGGATAACATAACAGCCTAACCAGCTCTGCTAGTGCGAGTAATGTTCAGTGATCTGTTCTCTCTCTCTCTTCGATGTCTGGAAGTAGCTGGCAAGTTATACAGAACGGTCAGATCAACCTTTAAAAAGCTGGATGTGGCTAAGGCTTAAGTGGGTGTGAACAATGCCGAATGGGTGTAGACAAAGAAGGGCTCTCCAAATGTTGTACCAAAACATTGAAAGAGTTTACAAGTTGATCAACTTTCAAAGCATAATTACTTTCCCATTGTTTCCTTAGATGCAGTGTATGATATGTCATTTTATAGCTCTGAATCTCTACATTTATGTAACAGACAGAAAATCCAATGTTGCTACATAAGACCGAATCCAGGTGGTGAGTCACATTTGTCAGACGACCCATGAGATCCTTGGGGCCTATGACAAAAAAAGGACGTGAAAATAAGATGTCATCATGGTTATGTCATGGCCACTGCCCGATTGTACTGTAAATGATACATCTCACACTCTCCCAGGGGAAACTTTGTGAAAAGGTAATATAAATTGAAACCAGATACAGCTTTTAAAAATGGTGTCGCTGACTCCCAAGGTTAAAGTTAGCTCTCAAACAAAGTCTGAATGAGAAGTGAAAGCCCAACTCAGTCATGAGACAAGTTGTGAGCCATTTTGTAGCTGCATTGATGCAGTTGCATCATCTACCTCAGAAAAAGCTTTGAAATCTGGATTTAGCAAAGACACCAACTGTTACTTAGCAACCAGTGAACATCTATTTTAATGCTAATAGCCCACTTATTCCCAAATTAGACTCTAAATAACAAAAGTCAGGGGAAGTGTATCACAGAGTTAAGGCTTTTGAACATAGCCACTTCATTAAATTGAATTCCATCATTCAGGTTTACACAGTACTGTGCCAGACAGAGGCGATATTGGCTGCGTCCCTTACGCCGAGATCCATATATTATGCCTTCACTACAAGCCTGTGGGAGACACGCCAATATAATTGGAGTAACTAACTTTGTAGAAGGACGTTGAGTGTATTATTATTATAAGCTTACTCTCAAGCACACCCACAAAGTTAAATTAAGCCTATATCCAATGCCAGTATGTTAAGTTACCATGACGATTGATTAATTTCATACTTTTGCCCAAATATTTCAATTAGCGCTTTATCTCCAACCAGCTTTGACCTACATTTTTTAAAATATTGTTCTGATCTGAAACACTTTATAAATAAACTCCATCGATACACCAAAAACAAAGCTTAGAACACACATGAGTGTTAAAACAAACAAAAAAATGGAGAGGGGACATCTTCAGACATCTGTTCGGGAACTTATCTTAGCCATCAATGTGAAGTAATTGTCTTGCGTTTCAGGTGATCAAGATGTCAGTTACTGTACATTGAAATCAGCACAGAGAAAATACTTCGGGTGCTAGTTATTTCCTCAGATAATATTTGTTCACTTTTGAAAGTAGTCCTGTTCTTTGACTCATTATATTTTTATTTTTTTATGTTGTTCTGTGAGAAAGATAGTAAGTTACCTGTTGAATGGGTTCTGTGGGCTGACTCTTTGACAATAAGATGGGATGTAGTGGTTAAAAGAAGTGAAATAATTTGGCCTGGGTGGTCTTGTGGTCAGTGACTGCAGCGCAAATGGATAGAGGTGTCAGTGGGATTTCAAATCTGGCCCACTGTGTTGTGACAAAAGCTGTCTCTCACACGGTCTCTCTTATAGTTCAAGAAAATTGAAGGGGAAATGGCGCCACACCAAACTGGAAGTATTCCGACTAGCTTGACCGTGCAGTATCGGAGAGCCCTCCCTGCTGCTCGATCATCCTATTTTTCCAACTTAATTGAGGAAAGTAATAATAAGAACTAAGAAAATAAGAACAATCCTAAATTTATTTTTGATACTGTCGCAAAGCTAACTAAAAAGCAGCATTCCCCAAGAGAGGATGGCTTTCACTTCAGCAGTAATAAATTCATGAACTTCTTTGAGGAAAAGATCATGATCACAAGAAAGCAAATTACGGACTCTTCTTTAAATCTGCGTATTCCTCCAAAGCTCAGTTGTCCTGAGTCTGCACAACTCTGTCAGGACCTAGGATCAAGAGAGACACTCAAGTGTTTTAGTACTATATCTCTTGACACAATGATGAAAATAATCATGGCCTCTAAACCTTCAAGCTGCATACTGGACCCTATTAAAATCAAATCTAATTTATTTATATAGCCCTTTGTACATCAGCTGATATCTCAAAGTGCTGTACAGAAACCCAGCCTAAAACCCCAAACAGCAAGCAATGCAGGTGTAGAAGCACCTGCATCCAACTAAACTACTGAAAGAAGCTGATTCCTGTGCTTGGCCCTCCTATGTTGAACATAACAAACGTCTCTCTATCCACCGGATGTGTACCAAACTCAATAAAAGTGGCAGTAATAAAGCCTCTCTTGAAAAAGCCAAACCTTGACCCAGAAAATATAAAAACACTATCGGCCTATATCGAATCTTCCATTCCTCTCAAAATGTTTTGAAAAAGTTGGTGCGCAGCAACTCACTGCTTTCCTGAAGACAAACAATGTATTCAAACTGCTTCGGTCTGGTTTTAGACCCCATCATACCACTGAGACTGCACTTGTGAAGGTGGTAAATGACCTTTTAATGGCATCAGACCGAGGCTCTGCATCTGTCCTCATGCTCCTAAACCTAAGTGCTGCTTTTGATACCATCGATCACCACATTCTTTTGGAGAGACTGGAAACCCAAATTGGTCTACGCGGACAAGTTCTGGCCTGGTTTAGATCTTATTTGTCGGAAAGAAATACGTTTGTCTCTGTGAATGGTTTGTCCTCTGACAAATCAACTGTAAATGTCGGTGTTCCTCAAGGTTCCGTTTTAGGTCCACTATTGTTTTCACTATATATTTTACCTTTTGGGGAAGTCGTTCGAAAACATAATGTTAACTTTCACTGCTGTGCAGATGACACACAGCTGTACATGTCAATGAAACATGGTGAAGCCCCAAAATTGCCCTCGCTAGAAACCTGTGTTTCAGATATAAGGAAGTGGATGGCTGCAAACGTTCTACTTTTAAACTTGGACAAACTGAGCCCTAGGACCATGCCTCAGGACTACCTGGCATGATGACTCCTTGCTGTCCCCATTCCACCTGGCCGTGATGCTGCTCCAGTTTCAACTGTTCTGCCTGCGGCTATGGAACCCTGACCTGTTCACCAGTCGTGCTACCTGTCCCAGACCTGCTGTTTTCAACTCTCTAGGTACAGCAGGAGCGGTAGAGGTACTCTTAATGAATGGCCAAGAAAAGCCAACCGACATTTACTCCTGAGGTGCTGACTTGATGCACCCTCGACAACTACTGTGATTATTAGTATTTGACCATGCTGGTCATTTATGAACATTTGAACATCTTGGCCATGTTCTGTTATAATCTCCAGCCAGAAGAGGACTGGCCACCCTTCATAGCCTGGTTCCTATCTAGGGAGTTTTTCCTAGCCACCATGATTCTACACCTGCATTGCTTGCTGTTTGGGGTTTTAGGTTGGGTTTCTGTACAGCACTTTGAGATATCAGCTGATGTAAGAAGGGCTATATAAATAAATTTGATTAGATCGTTGCATTTTAGTCTCTCTTATCCAGAGCAAGTGCATAAATGTTTGTACTGGTCCCCCATGGGAATTAAACCCATATCCCTGGCGTTGCAAGCCCAGGCTCTACCAACTAGGCTACACGGGACCACATTTGTACGTCAAATAATGTGATTATAAGGTATTGATTGAGAATTAGTTCTCTGTATTAGACTACACATTGTATGCTAGCAAGGATACTACGTGTAACGTCATGTGGCGTCATAATTCATTTTATGCAACCCAGTGACCTAAAGCCACGTTCTTTGCTAATGTCACAAAACCTGTAATGATATTTCCAGTCCATACATACAGTTCATGATCAGTTGTACTCTTGATTATATAGTGCCTGGCACAACTATCCAGCGAAGGAAATGCACAGTAAATTACATTCATATTTGTAAAAAGAATTGGGTGGTAACACATTACATGTTTTACCATAACTATAATGGGAGAAACATTGTCTTAACTTCACACACACCCTGTATTCATGACTGCACTAGTGGCCCAATACTTCCGACAGGTTACCTTAACCTTTATCTAGTTGTTTTCTAGATTTCTCCTGGTTCTACTTACAGTACCAGTCAAAGGTTTCGGGACACCTACTCATTCAAGGGGTGTTCTTTATATCTACTATTTTCTACATTGTAAAATAATAGTGAAGACATCAATACTATGAAATAACACATATGGAATCATGTAGTAACCAAAACAGAGTTAATTAAGCAAATAAAAAATATATGTTATATTCAAAGTAGCCACCCTTTGCCTTGATGACAACTTTGAACACTCTTGGCATTCTCTCAACCAGCCTCACATGGAATGATTTTCCAACAGTCTTGAAGGAGTTCCCACATATACTGAGCATTTGTTGGCTGCTTTTCCTTCACTCTGCACTCTAACTTATCCCAAACCATCTCAATTGGGTTGAGGTCGGATAATTGTGGACGCCAAGTCATCTGATGCAGCTCTCCATCACTCTCCTTCTTGGTCAAATAGCCCTTACACAAACCAAATGGGATTGTGAATAGCTGCAGACTCAAGAAGCCATGCTGGTTAAGTGTCCTAAATAAATCACTAACAGTGTCACCAGCAAAGCACGCCAATACCATCACACAACTTATCCTCTGCAGCAGAGGTAACTCTGGGTATTCCTTTGCTGCGGTAGTCCTCATGAGACAGTCTCATCATAGCACTTGATGGTTTTTGTGACCGCACAATTTTCCGGATTGACTGACCTTCATGTCTTAGTAATGATGGACTGTCGTTTATCTTTGCTTATTTGAGCTGTTCTTGCCATAATGTGGACTTGGTATTTTACCAAATAGGGCTATCTTCTGTATACCACCCCTACTTTGTCACAACAAAACTGATTGTCTCAAATGCATTAAGAAGGAAAGATATTCCACAAATGAACTTTTAACAAGGCACACCTGTTAATTGAAATGCATTCCAGGTGTCTACCTCATGAAGCTGTTTGAGAGAAGGCCAAGTGTGCAAATCTGTCATCAAGGCAAAGTGTGGCTACTTTGAAGAACCTCTAATATAAGATATACTTTGATTTGTTTCACACTATTTTGGTTACTACATGATTCCATATGTGTTATTTCATAGTTTTGATGTCTTCAATATTATTCTACAATGTAGTAATAAAGAAAAACCCTTGAATGAGTAGGTGTGTCCAAACTTTGACTGGCACTGTATGTATATTTTCTTTCTTTTCTCATGATGTTTTTTTTGGCTTTATTGCTCTCTCTTTGAGATTATTGGTTCCTTTTTCCCCCTAGTAAAAATACATCTATAGCATGTTCTATCCTGCATTTCTATTTGATATTATGACACCTTATGGCCCTTCGGGTACTTTAGATTACCACAGGTGTCTAAAATGACCTCTGGCTCGCTGTGTGGCCTTATCTGTCCCACTATTGTTTGCAGAGATATGATCTGATGAAGGTTGACTGAATGAAAGCTCAGATTTAATTCAAAAACATTTGCATCGGACCGGAAGTGTGCGGAGACTTTTTGTATTTTGCCAGCAGCACCTTCACAAATCAGCTTTGGGTGTGTGTTAGATTCTACCTATTACCTACCATAACTGTATTTGAAAGATCATGGTTAACACACATTTATTTCCCCTCTGGTCTGCATTCATTCCAATGTGTTAAAATTAATGAGGAATTCCAACTAAATGATCATAGTCTTGTCTTGCTGTTAGGCACCAGGCAGTGGCAGACACTGAGCAGCTTATCCTTCAGTGTTGATTCCCATAGGGCTCAGTTATTGCATAATGAACCTGGATAGAGAGAAATCACAGATGTTATTTTGAGTCAGAGTGCCAGTGACTGGCAGAGACCTGGTGTTTCAATGTGTGTGTGTGTGAAAGTGTTAATGTTTGAGTGTGTATATGTATTTATGTGTTGAGCATGTTTGTGGAAGGCAGATAGACTAACTGGAATATTCCCACAGACACAATAGAACATTTGGCAGTGTCATGAACAGGCCACAGCCACCCATTTGTGCAGTTACTATTCGCACCAAATGCTGTCGAGCTATCATTCCACCATTAACCCATAATCTGTCTGAGACAGTAGTAACAGTTTATTATCCATCCAATTCCCATCCTGTCTCACAGTTCACCTCAACCTCACTTCACCTTATACCTAGTATCTTGTGACACATGCCACTATTCTACCATTGCAGTGTGTAGCCATTTGTAATAGAATATACTGTATGTTCAACTCCACCTGCACCTCTACTGAGCTGAACCTTACAGACTTTAGATCCTTGTCAGTGTCCAACTGCATCCCATTAAAGAGAAAAGTATACTGTCACTACTGGATGATCAGTCACTCCACTGAAAATCTATCTTCTACATCTTACAACATGTTGGTTACCATGTTGTGGGAAACATGTTTTTTTAAATCCAAAGAAGAACATTTAGGGAAGGTTCTGTGCTAACTGGGTTACTTTTATATATAGCCAGTAATACTCTTTTAAATATACAATCTGAGATATTTTACTGTTATTACAATGTTATTTGATATACCCTTTGATTCAGGGAGAAAATGGCTTTCAATGCTTCATGACATACCATATTATAACAAAAATGGTGGTCAGATGACACGGATGCCTTTTATGATTGCGGCAAGCAACACTGAGCATGCATAAGAGCACCAGCTGCTCTGGACAGCTATGTGATAATGCTCTCGGCAGCCGATGTGAGCAAGACCTTTAAACAGGTTGACATTCACATAGCCGCAGGGCCAGACTGATAACCAGGACGTGTACTCAAAGAATGCACAGACCAACTGGAAAATGTCTTCACTGACATTTTCAACATCTCCCTGACCGAGTCTGTCATACCTACATGTTTCAAGCAGACTACCATAGTCCCTGTCCCAAGGAAGTGAAGGTAACCTGCATAAATAATTACCGCCCAGTAGCACTCATGCCGGCAGCCATGAAGTGCTTTGAAATGCTAGTCATGGCTTACATCAATGGATACTCTAGACCCACTTCAAATCACATACCTCCCCAACAGATCCACAGATGATGCAATCTCAGTCGCTCGCCACACTGCCCTTTCCCACCAGAACAAAAGGAACACCTATGTGAGATGCTGTTAATTGACTACAGTTCAGCATTCAACACCATAGTGCCCACGAAGCTCATCACCAAGCTAAGGACCCTGGGACTTAACACCTCCTTCTGCAACCGGATCCTGGACTTCCTGATAGGCCCCCTCCAGGTGGTACGGGTAGGCAGCAACACTGGGGCCGCTCAGGGGTCTGTACTTAGTCCTGTCCTGTACACCCTGCTCACCCACGATTGTGTAGGCAAACACAAATCCTACACCATATTTAAGTTAGCTAAAGACACAACAGTGGTAGGCCTGAGCACCAACAACGATGAGACAGCCTGTAGGGAGGAGGTCCGAGACCTGGCAGTGTGGTGCCAGGACAACAACCTCTCCCTCAATGTGAACAAGACAAAGGAGATAATTGTGGACTATAGGAAAAGGTGGGTCAAATAGGCCCCCATCAACATCAACATGGCTGTAGTGGAGCGGGTAGAGAGTTAAGTTCCTTGGTGTCCACATCACCAATGAACTCTCATGGTCCAAACACACCAAGACAGTTGTGAAGAGGGCCCGACAACACCTTTTCCACCTCAGGAGACTGAAAAGATTTGGCATGGGTCCCCAGTTCATCAAAGTTCTACAATTGCACCATCGAGAGCATCCTGACTGTTTGCATCACCACAACTGCTAGCCATCTGACCATAAGGCGCTACAGAGGGTAGTTCTTATGGCCCAGTACATCACTGGGGCCAAGCTTCCTGCAAACCAGGACACACATTATAGTCGGTTGTCAGAGGAAAGCCAAAATAAATTGTCATGAGAAAAGATGAAACTATTTGTGAAATTATGTAATGTGATTTTAAACTGTATAACTTCTCTAGGGTAGGGGGCAGCACTTGGAATTTTGGATGAAAAGCATGCCCAAATTAATAAATGTCCTGCTACTCGGGCCCAGAAGATATGTTATGCATATAACTGGTATATGTGGATGGAAAACAGTAACGTTTCCAAAACTGTTAATATGGTCTGTGAGTATAACAGAACTGATTTGGCAGGCGAAAACCTGAGAAAAATCAATTTTTTATTTTATTTTTATTTTTCTAGTCAATGCCATTACAGTATCCATTGACCTAGATCTCAAATTGCAGTTCCTATGCCTTCCATTAGATGTCAAGTCTTTAGAAATTATTTCAGGCTTGTATTCTGATAAACGAGGGAGTAAGACCAGTCTGAATGAGTGGACCCGACCGTGTCACGGAACTTTTTCATGCTCAATCCCGAGAGAGTGCCTTTCTTGTTTACCTTTTATATTGAGGACGTTATTGTCCAGTTTAAATAGTATTGATTATTTAGGCTTAAAAACAACCTGAGGATTGAATATAAACATCGTTTGACATGTTTCTATGAACTTTACGGATACAATTTGATTTTTTTTCTGCCTGTTTTGACTGCGTTTGAGCCTGTGGTTTACTGAAGAAAACGTGCAAACAAAACAGAGGTTTTTGGATATAAAGAGACTTTATCGAACAAAAGGAATATTTATTGAGTAAATTAATGTCTTCTGAGTGCCACCATATGACGATCATCACAGTTAAGGGATTCATTTTATCTCTATTTCTGACTTGTGTAACTATTCTACTTGGCTGGTTACTGTTTGTAATGTTTTGTCTGCTCCCCATTTTTCCTCCAAAATAATGGTCATTATGGCCAAACAGTTCTATTTTATCAGACCAGAAGACCAGACTATCAGACCAGAAGACATTTATCCAAAAAGTATGATCTTTGTCCCTATGTGCAGTTTCAAACCGTAGTCTGGCTTTGTTTTGGTCGTTTTTGAGCAGTGGCTCCTTCCTTGCTGATCGGCCTTTCAGGTTATGTCACTATAGGACTCATTTTACTGTGGATATAGATACTTTGTACCTGTTTCCTCCAGCATCTTCACACGGTCCTTTGCTGTTGTTCTGCGATTCATTTGAACTTTTCGCATCAAATTGTGTTCATCTCTAGGAGACAGAAAGAGTCTCCTTCCTGAGCAGTATTTTTTTATTTTACCTATATTTAACTAGGCAAGTCAGTTAATTAAAACCTCTTAATTAAGGTTACCCCTTACTTTTTCGAACATTCTGTTAAAAATCGCGCAACATTTCAGCGTCCTGCTACTCATGCCAGGAATATAGTATATGCATATGATTAGTATGTGTGGATAGAAAACACTCTGACGTTTCTAAAAACTGGTTAAATCACGGCTGTGACTATAACAGAGTGTGTGTTTCATCGAAAAGCGCAAGAAAAACTGATCACCGAAAACTGGGAAAAATATCCATGCGCCACTTGCATGTATTGTCTATGGGAAAGCAAATTACATGGGGCTGAGATTGCAAGTCCTACAGCTTCCACACGATGTTGCCAGTCTTGTCAATTGCCTGGGCTTTGTTTCTTGGTCAAACGAGTAAGAGAGAGCCCATTCCTTCCGGTCTCCGACAGGATGTTTTGGGGGAGAAATTTCCGACCATGAATTGAAGACGTGTAGCTATTGAATACACATCGCCCGTGATCAATTTGATACATTATTAACATTTACTAATACCTAAAGTTGGATTAAAAAAGTATTTCGAAGTGTTTTGTGAAAGTTTATCGTCGACGTTTTTAATTTTAAAAAATGACGTTGTGTTTTAAAACTGTTTTTTCCTGGATCACACACTTTCCGTAGATCGAAATTTAGGGTATATATGGACCGATTTAATCTAAAAAAGACCCAATAGTGATGTTTATGGGACATCTAGGAGTGCCAACAAAGAAGCTCGTCAAAGGTAACGAATGTTTTATATTTTATTTCTGCGTTTTGTGTAGTGCCGGCTATGCTAATTATTTTGTTTACGTCCCCTTCAGGTATTTCGGGGTGTTGCATGCTATCAGATAATAGCTTCTCATGTTTTCGCCGAAAAGCATTTTAAAAATCTGACTTGTTGGCTGGATTCACAATGAGTGTAGCTTTAATTCAGTACCCTGCATGTGTGTTTTAATGAACGTTTGAGTTTTAACGAGTGCTATTAGCATTTAGCGTAGCGCATTTGCATTTCCAGATGGCTAGATGGGGCGCCTGCGTGTCGGGTGGGCTTAAGAGGTTAAGGACACATTCTTATTTTAAATGTCGGCCGAGGAACAGTGGGTTAACTTCTTGCGGCGACCCATCCCGGATCCGGGATCGTGATGACGGCTCAAGCTCATTACCATAACGCAAAATGCAAAAAAATATTCTTCAAAATATTTAACCTCCACACATTAACAAGTCCAATAGCTCAAATGAAAGATAAACACCTTGTTCATCTACCCAGCAAGTCAGATTTCTAAAATGTTTTACGGCGAAAACATAGCACATATTTATATTAGACCACCACCGAAACAAAAGACGAGAGGCAGCCATTTTGTCCCAGAAAATATACAATTATAAGCAGGATTAAAAAATAAATCATTCACTAACCTTTTGAAAATCTTCATCAGATGACAGTAATAGTACATGTTACACAATAAATGTATTTTTTTTCAATAATATGCCATTTATATCCATAAATCTCTGTTTACAATGACGACATTTCAAAAAATGCTACTCAAATGTCCGGAGAAATGATGATAGCTCCGACAGATAACGTCAGATAACAAGCAATACACATCATAAACTTTGACTAAATATACATGTTCTACATATAGATAGAAATATACACTTCTTCTTAATGCAACCGCTGTATTATTATTATTTATTTTTAACGTTACAGAATTCGTTCACTGGCTATACAATGAGACGGCGCTCAGATATTAGCAGTATGTCTCCTCTACGTTTGGAGTCCACAGAAACCCAAAATAACCACATAAATATTCCCTTACCTTTGATGTTCTTTGATCAGAAGACGTAGAAGGAGTCATACTTACCCAATACATCGTTTGGTTTCACGTTGTGTGTCTCTGTATTAGCATATGCTAACAGCTTCAGCTGAAATGCACCCAAAATGACTTCTGGTCCCGCACTCTTGCGCATCAAAACTTCAAATTTACATATTATATGTCGACTAAACTTGTCAAACTATGTGCAGAATCGAGCTTTGTGAAGTTTTTAACATGTAAAACAATGATCAGCGCGAACAGACAAACCGCCTTCAATTGCTGTTTCTTGGAAAAGAGTGTGCCCCAAATCGGCTGCACGCAATAGAGTGCATGTATTTGAGAGTGACCCTAACATTTTCGCCTGCCAATCGACGAGGGCTCGTGAGATTCTCACAATGAACGCGCCATTTGAAAGCAGGCATCGCGCTGAACACATACATACTGTTCCCAGATCGGTAGCTGCCTGGGAAGGGTGGGGGCGATGACGTCAAAGTTGACTCAACTTTTCTCTTGACAAGAGAGAGTTTGGGAGAAAGGCTGCCCTGAGAGTTCTGCTTTACATACAGACATAATTTAAACGGTTTTAGAAACTTGAGTGTTTTCTATTCAATAATAATTATTATATGCATATATTAGCAATTTTGGGAAAATGTTCAGTTTACTATGGGCACGCACTTCCTCCAAAGGGGGCAGTATTGAGGCCTAGTCTTAAGAGGTTAACTTCTTGATCAGTGGCAGAACGACAGATTTGTACCTTGTCAGCTCAGGGATTTGATCTTGCAACGTTTCAGTTACTGTTCCAGAGCTCTATAACCTCTAGGCTACCTGCTGCCCCACTAGGCTACTTGCTGGTATGATGGCTGCGTGGTCCAATGGTGTTTAATCTTATGTTCTATTGTTTTTACAGATGAACGTGCTACCTTCAGGTGTTTGGAAATTGCTCCCAAGGATGAACCAGACACATGGAGGTCTACTATTTTCTGCTTTATTTGAAAGATATCACATAGTAGAACTGCATAAGTGTTGCTCTCCACTTTCTGGGGGACCGAGTTTTGAAATCAGTGGAATTCGAGTATGATATCTAAGGACATGGAGAAAATTCTGGCGTTAGATTGCAAATATGCAGACGGAGTCGAATAGAAAATATATAAGGTCCTGGATTACATCTTCAAACTAAGGGCAGCCATGGCATCCATGACAGAAAGGGACAAGTGTCTAGCTAGCTACATTTTCAGATATTACACGTTTTTAATTTAGTCAAAGTCGTTTTCATTTTATTCAAGTTAACGTGTACTAGTAACATTAGCTGGCTGGCTATTTCAGAGCACTCTCGTCTGAGTGTGCCAGAGCGCAGAATAACAAAATAATTTATGAACGCTCAACATCCGTTGAATATGGCCGGTGTCAGTAAACGTTGGCAAAAAAAGCCTAATTACATTGTTGCCAGCAGCACAGTTGCAGTCACCAATGCTCTGGATAATATAAAAACAGCCTAACCAGCGCTGCTAGTGTGAGGAAAATGGTCAGTTTGAGCTGTTCTCCCATTTGTGTCTGGAGGTAGCTAGCAAGCTGGTCAATGTCAGAACGCTCAGATTAAATTTACAAACTCACCGGTAGTATAAACCAGCCTTCAAAGCTTTGGTTGATTTAGTACATAGCCTCGAATGTGAATCCTTAAAGAGATGGGTAGGGCTAAATCTTAAAAGGGTATGAACGATGCTAATTGGTTGTAGACAGAGAGGAGCTCTCCAGTAGGTACCAAAAAATATTCAAGGGCCATTTTCTTAAGTCAGTTTACAAGTTTATCAACTTTCAAAGCAGTTTACCATTGATCCTCAACTGTAGTGTATTCTATATAATTGTCTAGCTCGGAGTCTATACTTTTCAAATTTAGCTCTATAAGATCGAGCCGGTCGGTCACAAATGTGGACAAATGAAAGGGATCTGAATACTTTCCGAATGCACTGTAAATGGATCTGTGCCATTCAATTTCAACTGGACTGTGTTTACAGCATGAGCTGTTTTGCTAGTTAGTAAGTTATTAGCCTAGTTCTAGCTAATTTCTAGTCAACAATTGGGGAGTGGTAACTTCCTACAAGAGTACAACATGTCTACATTTCTAGCCATATTTCAAAAGCAAGTCAGGTAAAGAGCTTTTTTATGTCTTAAAGTGGAGTATTGTATTTTGAGAAGGTCTTGAGTAAGCTAAGTAGCCAGTAGGCAGAGGGTAACAATGCATCTGATTCTCCGTAATAATGATTTTGTAATAACAATGCATTTTATTTTGTAAAGTGGTTTCTTGAATCAAGCAACGCTTTTTCCATCATCACCTTGTCTGAAGGGCAAGTGGATAAACAGGTTAATGTCAAGCCTTGCGTGTTCTCATGGAATGTAGATTTACATTGAACACCACAAATTTGCTGCTACTGTAGGCTGAATAATAGAATAGTTATTTAATTGTTAAAATGTTATGGGGTGCATTTTTCTCCATTGCTTTTGATGGTAGGCCTACATTCTGATCAAATAGTAACATTAGCCTATGTCACGTTCTGACCTTAGTTCCTTTTTTTGTCTTTGTGTTAGGTTGGTCGGGGTAGGTAGATTACGTTCTGTTTTATTTCAACATGTTTGGATCTCAATCAGAGGCAGTTGTCGTTCGTTGTCTCTGATTGAGAATCATACTTAGGTAGCCTGATTTCCCCATTTTGGTTGTGCGTGTTTGTTTTCTGTTTTGTGTCTGCACCAGACAGGACTGTTTCGGTTTCATTTCGATCTCTTGTTGTTTTTGTCATTCAGTGTTCTGTTCTATTGAATAATCATGAACACTTACCACTCTGCGCTTTGGTCCTCACCTTCTTCCACCAACGAAAACCGTTACAGCCTACTTGGCCGCCACTGTTAACCTCTTGCTCCTACCTGGCACGCAGGCGTCCCATCTAGAGCTCTGGAAATGCAAATGCGCTACGCTAAATGCTAATAGTATTAGTTAAAACTCAAACGTTCATTAAAATACACATGCAGGGTATTGAATTAAAGCTACACTCGTTGTGAATCCAGGCAACAAGTCAGATTTTTTAAATGCTTTTCGGCGAAAGCATGAGAAGCTATTATCTGATAGCATGTAACACCACAAAAGACCCGCAGGGGACGTAAACAAAATAATTAGCATATTCGGCGCTACACAAACCGCACAATAAAATATAAAACATTCATTACCTTTGACCATCTTCTTTGTTGGCACTCCTAGATGTCCCATAATGTAACGGCGTTCGTCTGTTGAATGAAGAGAGTCAGACCGAAATGCAGCATGTAGGTTACTCATGACTTTAATGAAAGTATCGCTGTACATGAAATAACTGAACTAAATACAAAAACAACAGAACGGAACGTGAAACTAATTACAGCCTATCTGGTGACTACAACACAGAGACAGGAACAAACACCGACAAAATACACAGCGAACTCAGGCTACCTAAATACGGTTCCCAATCAGAGACAACGATAAGCACCTGACTCCAATTGAGAATCGCCTCAGGCAGCCAAGCCTATACAACACCCCTAATTAGCCGCGATCCCAAATACTACAAACCCCAATACGAAAAACAACATATAAACCCATGTCACACCCTGGCCTACCCAAACATAACAAAAACACACGATACAATGACCAAGGCGTGACACATAATCACTATTGGGTCTTTTTTCCGATTAAATCGGTCCAAATATAGCCTAGATATCGTTCTATGTAGACTGTGTGATAAACGGAAAAAATAGCGTTTCATAACGTAACGTCATTTTTTTAACTCAAAAAGTCGACGATAAACTTTCACAAAACACTTCGAAATACTTTTTTAATGCAACTTTAGGTATTAGTACACGTTTATAAGCGATAAAATTCATCAGGAGGCGATGTAAATTCTATAGGTGTCGTCTGGAAAAAACATGGCCGGAGAGAGCTCGACCAAAACATCCGGTCGGTGACCGGAGGGAAGGAGTTCCCTTGAACCGGTTAGACCAAGAATCAAAGCTGAATCAAATGACAAGACTCTAGACAATGTGTGGTAGCTGTAGGTGCTGAAACCTCGGTCTCATGTAATTCGGTTCACTTTGAACAATTCCTGGAAGTAGCGCAAGGATATTTATTTCCATTTTCAGTGATCAGGTTTTCCTGCGCTATTCGATGAAACTCACCTTCTGGTATAGTCACAGCCGTGATTTAACCAGTTTTATAAACGTCTGAGTGTTTTCTATCCACACATACTAATCATATGCATATACTATATTCCTGGCATTAGTAGCAGGGCGCTGAAATGTTGCACGATTTTTAACAGAATGTTCGAAAATTAGGGGGTAGAAGGAAGAGGTTAACCTCTTCTAACTTAAAGTGGGTACAGCCTCAGTGTTCACAGTAAACGAGTCCTGTAAATTGCAGAGAATTTTCACAATGTTCTAGTTTGCACTCAATGTAGAGAATTATTTTTTAATTTTTAAATTCACGATTCAGGCAGGATTATGCATTTTCCAGAAACATATTATATTCTTATTTACAATACATTATTTACCATTAATTTCTATTGTACAAAAATAATCTGAACCAACCAAATTGACTACAAATGTGACCGTCCACCTTATCACGATCTTGTGTAGCAAAATGAGAAAATGTGTTTTTTACATTGGATTGAAGCAGAGACCCAGAGCTACAAAATGGTATATCATACACTGCATTTGAGGAACAATGGGAAAGTCGTTCTGCTTTGAAAATTTATAAACTTGTAACCTCACTTTTGAGAAAATTGGGTTTGAATGTTTTGGTAGCTACTGAAGAGCTCTTTGATTACACCCATTCTGCATCTTTCACACTTTGAAGCTTTAGCTTAACCGATCTCTTTAAGGATTAACATGTGAGGCTATGTACTAAACAACCAAAGATGACAAAACTAAATGCTGGTTTATACTACGGGTGTGTTTTGTAAAATTAAGGTGGATTGCCATAGTGTGCTCTGGGCATTCATAAACTCAGAGCGTTGTCAGATTGAGCGTTCCTAAATTCAGAGCGTTTCATTCTCGGAGTGCACACTGATGGGTAACATTATTTAGGAAATAACATTTTTGATGATTTTTTTAATTTTTATTTATTCGTTCGTAGGCATCGAATTGAGCGAATGCTGCGCACTTCATTAAGATGGGTAACATTATCTGCCAATGTCACAACCCCCTAAAACACCAACAAATTGGACTCCCGGCACCCTTTTGGTAAAAAGTTGGAAAGGGGCTGTAGAAATGTAACCACAAACATTTTCAGACAGATTTATTTTATTTGGCAAGCATTCTTCTACAGGAGCATTTAGGTTAAGTGCCTTGCTCAAGGACACATCAACATTTTTCACCTAGTTGGCTCAGGGATTCAAACCATACACCTTTGGGTTACTGGTCCAATGCTCTTAACCGCTAGGCTACATTTTGGATGGAAGGACTGACCATCCATGGTACAGAAATTACAAGTTTAACCATATTTTGAAGCTTTAAACTGGTTAAACTGGTTAAATAACTTCCCTTTTTATACATCCCTATTTCCCCCAACCTAATGGCAATGTCTGTAACTCAATGGATTTATTCATGTTTTAGAAGTTCTACACTTTCATTTATGATAATCTATTTTTTAATCCTGGAACTCTGAGGTCATCCCATTGTTTCCTTTAGGGGAAATAGGGGTATGATCATCTTTTTTCGCCAAATATCTCAATTTTTATATTTAGATTATTTTTCAAGTCAGACACCATTTTAATCAGGAGAATGTCATCTTTGTAGTGATGTAAGGTTGGGCAGCGAGCTCTGCTGTCATCAAGCACAAGCCTTTCAAATATCTGAAATTACACATGACTGTTGGAACTCTGAGGAAGCCCCATTGTTTCCCTATGGGGACATTCTACACGGACAAGTCTGTCTATTTTGCCAAATATCTCACCATGGATGTATTTTGATATTTTGAAGTTCACAAGATATTTTGAAGCACCACAAGTTGTTGTTTTTCAAGTTTCGTCCTAATAACAGATAGTGGTAAAATACATTTCCAAGCATCACTCTAATTTTCTATAGCCATGTGCTATTGTTCCAGCTCAGCCAACGTTCTTTGGATATTTTTCAGCCTTGGTTGAATTGACTCGTTCTATTGTCCAGCCTACTGTTGTCCACAATTATCGCAGTGACATTCTTGAAATGAATACTTTCATAGTGGAGTCTTTTGTTAAGACATGTAGCTAGCTAAACAATGAACCATAATCCCAACTCATGATGTTACTACACTGCATGAATCTGCAGGTAGCTAACAAACCAGGTTCAATATTAGTTCGCTAGTTATAGCCTAATATTAGCTAAGCAAATGGCTCTGAGACACAGACAATAAGATCATACATGTAACGTTAACTAGCGAGCCAGCCAGCCAATGTTAGCTAGCTAACTAACTTTACAGTTTAACTTGAAATGAAAACAAGTTTGTCAAATTAGAAACAAGTAATATCTAAAAATGTAGCAAGCTAGACTATCTTACACGTATACATCATGGTTGGTCGCTTCTCCCTGTCACAGATGTCATGGTTGAAGATGTAATCCAGAGACAGGTGTTTTCTCCATCTCCTTAGCTATCATACTCTAATTCCACTGATTTCAAAACTCGGTCCTCCAGAAACTGGAGTGCAACACTTATGTAGTTCTACTAAGCAATTTATGTATAAAAAAAGATGCAACAAGTGTGTGGATTCACAAGCTTGATGTAGTCATTGCATGCTAGGAACAAGCATTTCATAAGTGTCAAAAACATTTATTGACAATTACATTAATTTGATGCAGAGTCAATATTTGCAGTGTTGATCATTATTTTCAAGACCTCTGCAATCCGCCTCTGCAATGACTAACAGTGAATTAGTTATTGATTTATACCGTTTAAAATAGCATTTGATAGATTTGATGTATTTCTTTTAAGTCAAAACTGGAATATTTCCTCAAAACAAAGATCGTAAAAGTTTTCTATAAATGTCTAGCACACATCATACCTAGCTTGATGATTCTGTCATAATCAGTGAAAACAATGATTTACATAGCTTTAAATTGCATTTTATAGATGTTAATGTATGTTTACTCAAAGCAAAGGTTGTAAAAGTATACTAGATATTTAAAAAAAATCGTACCTAGTACAGCGAATTATTTATTGATTTTATATAACTTTAAATGACATTTTATAGATGCTATGTATGTCTATCAAATCAAAACTGGAATGTTTACTCAAAACAAATGCTGTAAAAGTATGCTAGACATTTATAGAGTAAATCATACCTAATTTGATGTTTCTGTGACTTAGTCATTGATTTTTACATTTGTGAATGGCTTTTTGGCGAATGTCTGTTGAATGTCCGAATGAGTGAAAATAAAACCACCTTTACCTCAGTTTAAATGAATTGTTCTTAATTGTATGGTTTGACCATAGTGGATGTGTGACATGTGCGACAAGAGCGTTTGGACCATCTATTCAATTTTGAAATGGGGGATGTACTAAGTGATGAGAACATGTCCTGCTGTTGGATTTGATTTACTCATGCACCCACCCACCCATGACACTACAACCAGATGACAGATGCTATTATGCCTCTTTTTTTCAGGTTGCATGGTCACAACATATTTTCCGTTCTGAGGCTGGCAATGAACAGCAAGCAGTATGGTTAGGCTACTACTACAAATATCCTGCTGTTCAAATGCCCTCACTGATTGTTGCAATAATCCGAGATTGGTGGCATTTCCCCCTTTCATGTGGCTGATGAAGGCTTTACTGGTGCCATATTTTATTGGATTTATGGCCTGCCTTTCAGCATGAATGACTAATGGTTGTGGGAAAAAGAAGCACTCCAAATCTCTCATTCTCATGTCTCTGAATTTGCATGATTGCATCATGGACATGCAGGTCTTATTCAAATATGATAGATTGTTAGGCTTATTAATAGTTATAGGCCCTATTGGCATTGTGCTTTTACTGCCAGTGATGGATTTATAACCTTACCTGCTAACCAAGATGTTTTTCTTATGTCAGTCAATGTTTCCAATTTTGCAAAACCGGTGGCTCTTCTCTGCACTCGTTCTCCCAGTTGGTTACAGTTGCTATATTGGGATCTATTCCATGTACCTGAACATCCCTAAGAACATAAATGATTTTTGTTTATGCCCTGAATGCTACCGTAACCTGCCATAAACTGATAAACCTAAAAGCCTTGAGGCTTCACTTGGATGAGATAAACCTTGTTCATCAGTCAGATTGTCTGATCAATAGCATTGAAATACTAGGCGGTAGCCCATTAATGTGTTCTTTATCGTAATCATGTAATAATGATATTTGTATTGTAATAATAACATTTGTATTTTAATAACGAAATAATGGATTGTTTCTTTACAACAGTATATTTATTTATTTTGTTATAATTGTATAAAGATAATCTGAGTGGGGCAGCAATAAACCACTTTTGGCAGTCATTTCTGATGAATATAGCAGACATAAAAGACATATAAACTCAATCACATTTATTTAGAAAGCCCTTCTTACATCAGCTGATGTAACAAAGTGCTGTCGAGAAACCCAGCCTAAAACCCCAAACAGCAAGCAATGCAGGTGTAGAAGCACGGTGGCTAGGAACAACTCCAGAGAAAGGCCGGAACCTAGGTCGAAACTTAGAGAGGAAACAGGCTATGAGGGGTGGCCAGTCCTCTTCTGGCTGTGCCAGGTGGAGATTATAACAGAACATGGCCAGGATGTTCATAGGGGTCAGATAATAATAATACTTACTGTGGTTGTAGAGGGTGCAACAGGTCAGCACCTCAGGAGTAAATGTCAGTTGGCTTTTCATAGCCGATCATTCAGAGTATCTCTACCGCTCCTGCTGTCTCTAGAGAGTTGAAAACAGCAGGTCTGAGACAAGGTAGCATGTCCGGTGAACAGGTCAGGGTTCCATAGAATACAGAACAGTTGAAACAGGAGCAGCAGCATGACCAGGTGGACTGTGGACAGCAATGAGTCATCAGGACAGTTAGTCCTGAAGCATGGTCATAGGGCTCAGGTCCATCAAGAGAGAGAAAGAAAGAAAGAGAATTAGAGAGAGCATACTTCAATTCACACAGGACAATGGATGAGAGGAGAAATACTCTAGATATAACAGACTCACCCTAGCCCCCCAACACAAACTATTGCAGCATAAATACTGGAGGCTGAGACAGGAGGGGTCGAGACATTGTGTCCGAAAATCCCAGTGGAGCGAGGGGAACCGGTCAGGGAGAGAAAGCAAGGGTGGTTCTTTGCTCCAGTACCTTTCCGTTCACCTCAACTCCACTGAGCCAGACAATACTCATTCATAGGACCTACTGAAGAGATGAGTCTTCAGTAAAGAATTAAAGGTCAAGAACTAGTCTTTGTCTCTCACATGGATAGACAGACCATTCCATAAAAATTGAGCTAATTAGGAGAAAGCCCTGCTTCCAGCTGTTTGCTAAGAAATTCTAGGAACAGTAAGGACGCATACATCTTGTGACCACACCGTACGTATAGGTATGTATGGCAGGACCAAATTGGTAAGATAAGTAGGAGCAAGCCCATGTGATGCTTTTGTGGGTTAGCAGTAAAACCTTGAAATCAGCTCTAGCCTTAACCTCTCTGGGATATGTGGGATGCTAGCGTCCCACCTGGCCAAAAGCCAGGGAAAATGCAGAGTGCCAAATTCAAATAAATGACTATGAAAATCAAACTTTCATTAAATCACACATGCAAGATAGCAAATTAAAGCTACACTTGTGGATCCATGTCAGATTTCAAAAAGTATTTTCGGGGAAAGCAAACGATACTATTATCTGAGGATAGCATCTCCGTAAACAAATAGAGAAACCATATCTCAACCCTGCAGGCGTGACACAAAACTCAGAAATAAAAATATAATTCATGCCTTACCTTTGACGAGCTTCTTTTGTTGGCACTCCATTAAGTCCCATAAACATCACAAATGGTCCTTTTATTCGATTAATTCTGTCTATATATCCAAAATGTCAATGTATTTGGCGTGTTTGGTCCAGAAAACACTGGTTCCAACTTGCGCAACGTGACTACAAAATATCTCAAAAGTTACCTGTAAACTTTGCCAAAACATTTCAAGCTACTTTTGTAATATAACTTTAGGTAGTTTTTAAAGTAAATAATTGATAAAATTGAAGACGGGATGATCTGTGTTCAATACAGGAAGAAAACAAACTGTAGCTAGCTTTCTGGTCACGCGCCTCTATCTAGAAGAAAAAGAAACACACACCTATTAAGACGAGGTGCTGGCTAGCGGAGTAGAAAACTTGAAAATAAAAGAGAGCCGCACACTCTAGGAGATCAGATGCAAACAGTATAATCACTAGAACTGCGGGATGACTCGTTTTATATAGTGTCAAAAGACACGGGTGTCTGTAATCATGGCCAGGAGTGGCCTAATATCATTGGTTAATAATCAAATATTAAAATATCATACAAAGAACAACATACAAACAACAAATGGATAGCATACGATCATAGATTAATTAGACTGCATCTAGGGTATTGCACAATGTTTAATTGACTTCCTCATTTAGGTGGTTAACTGATTGTTGTACTCTGACGTCCTTGGGTAGGTGGAGGGTGTCTAGAAGGGCATCTAGGAATCTTTGGGTTGTCCAAGAATTTATAGCACAGTATTTGATGATCCTTGGTTGGGGTCTGAGCAGATTATTTGTTGTGATTGCAAGCGTAATAAAATGGTCATCCGATAGTTCAGGATTAAGAGGACAACATTTATTCCACTGGACAGAACTACGTCCAGAGTATGACTGTGGCGTTGAGTAGATCCTGAGACATGATGATGGCTCCGAAAGCCTTTTGGAGTGGGTCTGTGGACTTTTCCATGTGAATATTATTTGCCATGACTAGAAGATTCAATAGCAATTCAGGGAACTCGGTAAGGAACACTGTATATGGCCCAGGAGGCCTGCAAACAGTGGCTAGAAAAAGTGATTACGTAGGCTGCATAAATTTCATGACTAGAAGCTCAAAAGATGAAAACGCAGTTGTTTTTTTTGTCAACTGAAATTTGATATCGTAAATGTTAGCAACAGCTCCACAACATCTCCGTATTTTCCGGATGCACGGGGGATATGGTCACTAGTGTAACCAGAAGGAGAGAACTCATTTAACATAGTAAAATAATCAGGCTTAAATTAATCAGGCGAATCTCATCAAGATTATGATCAGTGATTAGTTCTTTGACTAACTGCCTTGGAAGTGAGGGATCTAACATTAAGTAGCCCTATTGTGATATTTCACATCTCAAAATCACCAAAAACACAGAGGCAATACAAATAATAAACATTTAACCTGTCGTGACTCCCAACCCCGCATGCGGGAGCGTAATCATCGCCTGAAAGAAATTAGCATAACGCAACGGACATAAATATCCCTAGAATATATTCCTATTCATGAAAATCACAAATGAAATATATTGAGACGCAGCTTAGCCTTTTGTTAACTTCTTCGATATAGGGGGCGCTCTTTTAATTTTTGGATAAAAAAACGTTTCCATTTTAAACAAGATATTTTGTCACGAAAAGATGCTCGACTATGCACATAATTGACAGCTTTGGAAAGAAAACACTCTGACGTTTCCAAAACTGCAAAGATATTATCTGTGAGTGCCACAGAACTGATGCTACAGGCGAAACCAAGATGAACTTTTGAAGGCGCTGTGTTCCAAAGTCTCCTTATATGGCTGTGAACGCGCCAGGAATGAGCCTACACTTTCTGTCGTTTCCCCAAGGTGTCTGCAGCATTGTGACATATTTGTAGGCATATCATTAGAAGATTGACCATAAGAGACTACATTTACCAGGTGCCCACTTGGTGTCCTCCGTCGAAATTATTGCGTAATCTCCAGCTGCGTGCATTTTTCCATTTGCTCCAAGAGGAGAAACCCAACTGCCACGAATGATTTATCATCGAATAGATATGTGAAAAACACCTTTAGGATTGATTCTAAAAAAAGTTTCTGTCGATAATATGGAGTTTATTTGGAAAAATGTTTGGTGTTGTAATGACTGAATTTTCGGGGTTTTTCTTAGCCAAACGTGATGAACAAAACGGAGCGATTTCTCCTACACAAATTATCTTTTTGGAAAAACTGAACATTTGCTATCTAACTGAGAGTCTACTCATGGAAAATATCTGAAGTTCTTCAAAGGTAAATTATTTTATTTGAATGCTTTTCTTGTTTTTGTGGAAATGTTGCCTGCTGAATGCTAGGGTTAATGCTATGCTAGCTATCAATACTATTACACAAATGCTTGTGTAGCTATGGTTGAAAAGCATATTTTGAAAATACGAGATGACAAGTGTTGTTAACAAAAGGCTAAGCTTGTGAGTGAATATATTTATTTCATTTAATTTGCTATTTTCATGAATAGTTAATGTTGCGTTATGGTAATGAGCTTGAGGCTGTGATTACGCTCCCGGATACGGGATTGCTCGACGCAAGAAGTTAATCACCCTGTCATCTCAGATTTTCAAAATATGCTTTACAGCTAATGCTAGACAAGCATTTGTGTAAGTTTATCGATAGCCTAGCATAGCATCATGCCTTGCTAGCAGCAGGCAACCTTGTCACGGAAATCAGAAAAGCAATCAAATTAAATCATTTACCTTTGATGAACTTCGGATGTTTCCACTCACGATGTGGCCGCCTATGGCTATTCTTTAACAGAAATGTGTAAAACTACGTCACAATGCAGTGGACACCTTGGGGAATATGTAGAAAGTGTAAGCTCGTTGATAGGACATTCACAGCTCAATAGGGACTCATTGGAATACAGCGCTTTCAAAATATGGGGCACTTCCGGATTGGATTTTTCTCAGGCTTTCGCCTCGCATCAGTTCTGTTATACTCACAGACAATATCTTTACAGTTTTGGAAACGATAGAGTGTTTTCTATCCAAAGCTGTCAATGATATGCATATTCGAGGATCTTTTCCTAACAAAATACCCAGTTTAAAATGGGAACGTTTTTTTCCAAAAATGAAAATACTGCCCCCTATTACCAAGAATAACCTCTCCTCTACAGTCGTGACCAAAAGTTTTGAGAAATATACAAATATAAATTTTCAGTCTGCTGCCTCAGTTTGTATGATGGCAATTTGCACATACTCCAGAATGTTATGAAGAGTGATCAGATCAATTGCAATTCATTGCAAAGTCCCTCTTTGCCATGCAAATTAACCGAATCCCCCAAATACATTTCCACTGCATTTTATCCGTGCCACAAAAGGACCAGCTGACATCATGTCAGTGATTCTCTTGTTAACTTCTTAAGGTATACAGGGGGCAGCATTTTCACTTTTGTTTAAATAGCGTGCCCAAATTCAACTTCCTGCTACTCATGCCAAGAATATAAGATATGCATATTATTAGTATAGTATAAAATATGTAATCCTGTCTCAGCCTCCAGTATTTATGCTGCAGTAGGTTATGTGTCGGGGCTAGGGTCAGTTTGTTATATCTGGAGTACTTCTCCTGTCCTATTCGATGTGCTGTGTGAATTTAAGTGTGCTCTCTCTAATTCTCTCTTTCTCTCTTTCTTTCTCTCTCTCGGAGGACCTGAGCCCTAGGACCATGCCACAGGACTACCTGACATGATGACTCCTTGCTGTCCCCAGTCCACCTGGCCATGCTGCTGCTCCAGTTTCAACTGTTCTGCCTTATTATTATTTGACCATGCTGGTCATTTATGAACATTTGAACATCTTGGCCATGTTCTGTTATAATCTACACCCGGCACAGCCAGAAGAGGACTGGCCACCTCACATAGCCTGGTTCCTCTCTAGGTTTCTTCCTAGGTTTTGGCCTTTCTAATTAGTTTTTCCTAGGCACTGTGCTTCTACACCTGTATTGCTTGCTGTTTGGGGTTTTAGGCTGGGTTTCTGTACTGCACTTTGAGATATCAGCTGATGTACAAAGGGCTATATAAATACATTTGTTTGATTAGTATAAGATATGCATATAATTAGTTTGGATAGAAAACACTCGGAAGTTTCTAAACTGTTTGAATCATGTCTGTGAGTATAACAGAACTTATGTAGCAGGCAAAACCCAGAGGACTAACCGTTCAGAATTTGTTTTGTAGGTCTCTGTCTGTTCAGTGAAATCTCATTGGGAAACTATATTTCTTTGGAACTTGTTTTTAGTTCCTACCGCTTCCACTGGATGTCACCAGTCTTTAGAATTTGGTTGACGTTATTCCTTTGTGCAATGAAGAAGTACGGCCATCTAGGAACTGCGTAACACTGTTGAGATTTGCGCAAGACTTGAAAAGTAGCTTGGTTTGGTTTTTTTCCTGTATTTAACACAGATAGACCCGTCTTCAATTTGATCGAGTATTAACATTTAAAAATACCTAAAGTTGTATTACAAAAGTAGTTTCAAATGTTTTGGCAAATTTTACAGGCAACTTTTGAAATATGTTGTAGCGACGTTGCGCAATTTGCAAGCTGTTTTTTTCTGGATTAAACGCGCCAAATAAATTGACATTTTGGATATATATGGACAGAATTATTCAAACAAAAGGACCAATTGTGATGTTTATGGGACATATTGGAGTGCCCCAAAGAAAACCTGTCAAAGGTAAGGCATGTTTTATATTTTATTTCCGCGTTTTGTGTAGCGCCTGCAGGGTTGAAATATGCTACCCTCTTTGTTTACTATTGTGCGATCATCAGATAATATCTTCTTATGCTTTTACCTAAAAGACGTTTTTAAATCTGACATGTTGGCTGGATTCACAACGTGTGTAGCTTTAATTTACTATCTTACATGTGTGATTTAATGAAAGTTTGATTTGTATATCATTTTATTTGAATTTCCGCACTGCATTTTCCCTGGCTTTTGGCCAAGTGGGACGCAAGCGTCCCCTATACCATAACGAGTTTAACACAGGTGTGAGTATTAATGAGGACAAGGGTGGAGATCACTCTGTCATGCTGATTGAGTTCGAATAACAGACTGGAAGCTTCAAGAGGAGGGTGGTGATTGTAATCATTGTTCTTCCTCTGTCAACCGTGGTTGCCTGCAAGGAAACATGATCAATGCTTTACACAAAAAGAGCTTCACAGGCAAGGATATTGCTGCCAGGAAGATTGCACCTAAATCATCCATTTATCGGATCATCTAGAACTTCAAGGAGCGCAGTTCATTGGTTGTGAAGAAGGCTTCAGGGTGCCAAAGAAAGTCCAGCAAGCGCCAGGACCGTCTCCTAAAGTTGATTCAGCTGCGGGATCGGGGTACCACCAGTACAGAGCTTGCTCAGGAAAGGTAGCAGGCAGGGTTGAGTGCATCTGCACGCACAGTGAGGAGAAGACCTTTGGAGGATGGACTGGTGTCAACAAGGGCAGCAAAGAAGCCACTTCTCTCCAGGAAAAACATCAGGGACAGACTGATATTCTGTGAAAGGTACAGGGATTGGACTGCTGAGGACTGGGGTAAAGTCATTTTCTCTGATGAATCCCCTTTCCGATTGTTTGGGGCATCCGGGAAAAAAGCTTGTCCGGAGAAGACAAGGTGAGCGCTACCATGTCTCATGACAACAGTAAAGCATCCTGAGACCATTCTTCTCCCAACCATCCAGGAACAGTTTGGTGACGAACAATGCCTTTTCCAGCATGATGGAGCACCTTGCCACAAGGAAAAAGTGATAACTAAGTGGCTCGCGTAACAAAACATCGATATTTTGGGTCCATGGCCAGGAAACTCCCCAGACCTTAATCCCATTGAGAACTTGTGGTCGATCCTCAAGAGGCGGGGGGACAAACAAACAACCCACAAATTCTCAGAAACTCCAAGCATTGATCATGCAAGAATGGGCTGCCATCAGTCAGGATGTTGCCCAGAAGTTAATTGACAGCATGCCAGGACTGATTCCAGAGGTCTTGAAAAGAAAGGTCAACACTGCAAATATTGACTCATTGCATCAACTTCATGTAATTGTCAATAAAAGCCTTTGACAATTATGAAATTCTTGGAATTATACTTAATTATTCCATAGTAACATCTGACAAAAATATATAAGACACTGAGGCATCAAACTTTGGAAATTAATATTTGTGTCATTCTCAAAACCTTTGGCAACGACTTTACACCAGAACCTCTGAAGAACCTTTTTCTTTTAGCTCTCTTCTTCTCCTTTACCCTTTAAACATCTTCTTCTCCTTTGCCTTACCTGAAAGTATTATTGAAACATCAATCAATAAATTACATTTATTTATAAAGCCCTTTTTACAACAGCAGATGTCACAGAGTACATATACAGAAATCCAAAATAAAACCCCAAACATCAAGCAGTGCAGATGAAGAAGCACGGTGGCGAGGAAAAAACTCCCTGGAAATCAAGGAACCTAGGAAGAACCTAGAGAGGAACCAGGCTCTTGAGGGTTGGCCAGTCCTCTTCTGGCTGTGCCGGGTGGAGATTAAATATATGCAGTACCAGTCAAAAGTTTCAACACAACTTCTCAATCAAGGGTTTTTATTTATTTTTACTGTTTTCTACTTCGTATAAAAAAAGTGAAGATATCAAATCTATGAAATAACACACATGGAATCATGGAGTAAGCCAAAAAGTGTTAAACAAATCAAAGTATATTTTTTAGTTGCTACTCTTTGCCTTGATGACAAATTTGCACGCGCTTGGCATTCTCTGAACCAGCTTCATGAGATCCTCGGAATGCATGAGATACCAGGAATGCATTTCAATTAACTTAGAGCTAGGGAGAAGTGTTCGGAAGTTTGGGTGACTGACGTTCCCAAAGTAAACTGCCTGTTACTCAGGCCCAGAAGCTAGGAAATGCATATAATTGGATAGAAATTGGATAGAATTGGATAGAAAACAATCTGAAGTTTATAAAACTGTTCAAATAATGTCTGTGAGTATAACATAACTGATATGGTAGCAGAGAACCCGGGGAAATCCATCTGGATTTTTTTAAAGGTTATAGGCCATTTCAAAGCTAGCCTATATGCAGTTCCTAAGGCTTCCACTAGATATCAACAGTCTTTAGACAGGGGTTCAGCCTTGTTTCTTGAAAAACAAACAAGTAGCTGTAGTTAATCCAAGGTGTCCCTCATTAGAAAAGTAGCCTTGTTCTACGCGTGAATGAGTTGCGCACTCTTCGTTATTTAGCTTCCCTATTGAACATACTACTCTCAGTCTTAAATATTGTCATTTATTTAGATATTTGAGTACCTGCGGTTAAATTAGAAACATTGTTTGACTTGTTTGGACGAACTTTACCGGTAACTTTTTGGATTCGTTTGTATGCATGTTGAACAAGTGGATTACTGAAATCAATTGCGGCAACTAAACTTTTTAGGATATAAAGAAGGACTTTTTCAAACAAAACTACCATTCATTGTGTAGCTGGGACCCTTGGGATTGCAAACAGAGGAAGATCTTCAAAAGTAAGTGATTTATTTTATCGCTATTTTTGATTTTGTGGTTTCTAAAAGTATTTTGATGTGGAGCGCTGTCCTCAGATAATCGCATGGTATGCTTTCGCCGTAAAGCCTTTTTGAAATCTGATAACGAGATTTATTAACAAGATGTTATGCTTTTAAATGATGTAAGACACTTGTATTTTCATGAATGTTTAATATTACGATTTTTGTATTTCGCGCTCTGCAATTTCACCGGATGTTGTTGTAGTGGAACGCTAGCGGGACACCGAGCCTTGAGAGGTTTTAACAGGTGTGCCTTGTTAAAAGTTAATATGTTGAATTTCTTTCCTTCTTAATATGTTTAAGGCAATCAGTTGTGTTGTGACAAGTTAGGGTGGTATACAGAAGATAGACGAATTTGGTAAAAGACCAAATTCATATTATGGCAAGAACAGCTCAAATAAGCTAAGACAAACTACAGTCCATCAATACTTTAAGACATGAATGTCAGTCAATCTGGAAAATTTCAAGAACTTTGAAAGTTTCTTCAAGTGCTTTTTCCATTATAAACACAGCAAAAAAGTAATGTCCCTTTTTCATGACCCTGTCTTTCAAGGATAATTGGTAACAATCCAAATAACTTCACAGATCTTCATTGTAAAGTGATTAAACACTTTTTCCCATGCTTTTTCAATGAACCATAAACAACTAATGAACATGCACCTGTGGAACGGTTGTTAAGACATTAACAGCTTACAGACGGTAGCCAATTAAGGTCACAGTTATGAAAACTTAACACTAAAGAGGCCTTTCTACTGACTCTGAAAAACATAGACAGAAAGATGCACAGGGTCACCTATGGGCACAAACCAACCGTAGCTGGACCAGACAGGACTGGCAAAAAGTGCTCTTCACTGACGAGTCGCGGTTTTATCTCACCAGGGGTGATGGTCGGATTCACATTTATCGTCGAAGGAATGAGCGTTACACCGAGGCCTGTACTCTGGAGCGGGATTGATTTGGAGGTGGAGGGTCCGTCATGGTCTGGGGCGGTGTGTCACCTGCATCATCGGTTTGAGCTTGTTGTCTTTGCAGGAAATCTCAACACTCTGCGTTACAGGGAAGACATCCTCCTCCCGCATGTGGTACCCTTCCTCCAGGCTCAACCTGACATGACCCTCCAGCATGACAATGCCACCAGCCATACTGCTCATTCTGTGTTTATATCCTGTAAGACAGGAATGTCAGTGTTCTGCCATGGCCAGCGAAGTGCCCGGATCCCACTCCCATTGAGCACGTCTAAGACCTGATGGATCGGAGGGTGAGGGCTAGGGCCATTCCCCCCAGAAATGTCCAGGAACTTGCAGGTGCCTTGGTGGAAGAGTAGGGTAACATCTCACAGCAGGAACTGGCAAATTGGGTGCAGTCCATGAGGAGGAGATGCACTTCAGTGCTTAATTAATAATGCAGCTGGTGGCCACACCAGATACTGACTGTTACATTTGATTTTGACCTCCAATTTGTTCAGGGACACATTATTCCACATTATTCCATTATTCTGTTAGTCACATGTCTGTGGAACTTGTTCAGTTTGCCTGTTGTTGAATCTTATGTTCAAATAAATATTTACACAAAAAAACTGTGTTTATTAAAATGCAAATCAATTTATAACATTTTTGACATTTTTGACATTTTTGTTGTTGTTATTCTGTCTCTCACTGTTCAAATAAACCTACCATTAAAATGAGCAGGGGATCAAATACTTTTTTTCGTCACTTTAAGCTTACCACCTACTTTTTCGAACATTTTGTTAAAAATCTCGTAACATTTCAGCGCCCTGCTACTCATGCCAGGAATATAGTACATGCATATGATTAGTATGTGTGGATAGAAAACACTCAGACGTTTATAAAACTGGTTAAATCACGGCTGTGGCTTTAACATAACGTGCGTTTCATTGAAAAGTGCAGGAAAATCTGATCACTGAAAGTGGAAAAATATATCCATCCGCCGCTTCAACCCATTGTTATGGGCGAAAGACATTAAATATGGCTGAGGTTGCAGTACCTACAGCTTCCACACGATGTCAACAGTCTTGTCATTTGCCTAGGATTTGTTTCTTGGTCAAACGAACAAGAAATAAAAACAAAAGTAAAAAGACAGTAGCAAGGCTAAATACAGGCTCCGGTTACTTGGGCTGATTGAGGTATAATGTACATGTAGATATGGTTAACCTCTTACTCCTACCCGACACGCAGGCGTCCCATCTAGACATCTGGAAATGCAAATGCGCTATGCTAAATGCTAATAGCACTCGTTAAAACTCAAACGTTCATTAAAATACACATGCAGGGTACTGAATTAAAGCTACACTCGTTGTGAATCCAGCCAACAAGTCAGATTTTTAAAATGATTTTCGGCGAAAGCATGAGAAGCTATTATCTGATAGCATGTAACACCCCAAAAGACCCGCAGGGGACGTAAATAAAATAATTAGCATAGTCGGCGCTACAAAAAACGCACAAATAAAATATAAAACATTCATTACCTTTGACAATCTTCTTTGTTGGCACTCCTAGATGTCCCATAAACATTCCTCTTGGTTCTTTTTTCCGTTTAAATCAGTCCATATATAGCCTAGATATCGATCTATGAAGACTGTGTTTTAAAATTTAAAAAGTCAACGATAAACTTTCACAAAACACTTCGAAATACTTTTGTAATCCAACTTTAGGTATTAGTAAACGTTAATAATCTATCAAATTGATCACGGGTCGATGTGTATTCAATAGCTCCACGTCTTAAACTCATGGTCGAAAATTTCTCATCCAAAACATCCTGTCGGAGACCGGAAGGAATGGGCTCTCTCTTACTCGTTTGACCAAGAAACAAAGCCCAGGCAATTGACAAGACTGGCGACATCGTGTGGAAGCTGTAGGACTTGCAATCTCAGCCCCATGTAATTTGGTTTCCAATGACAATACATGCAAGTGGCGCATGGATATTTTTCCCAGTTTTCGGTGATCAGTTTTTCTTGCGCTTTTCGATGAACACAGGCTCTGTTATAGTCACAGCCATGATTTAACCAGTTTTAGAAACGTTAGAGTGTTTTCTATCCACACATACTAATCACATGCATATACTATATTCCTGGCATGAGTAGGAGGATGCTGAAATGTTGCGCGATTTTTAACAGAATGTTCGAAAAAGTAGGGGGTAGGCTTAAGTGGTTTTAAGTGGTCTGATGGCCTTGAGATAGAAGCTGTTTTTCAGTCTCTCGTCCCTGCTTTGATGCACCTGTACTGGCCTCGCCTTCTGGATGATAGCGGGATGAACAGCCAGTGGCTCGGGTGGTTGTTGTCCTTGATGATCTGTATGGCCTTCCTGTGAAATCAGTTGGTGTAGGTGTCCTGGAGGGCAGGCAGTTTGCTCCCGGTGATGCGTTGTGCAAAGCCTTACGGTTGTGGGCGGAGCAGTTACCATACCAGGCGGTGATACAGCCCGACAGGATGCTCTCAATTGTGCATCTGTAGAAGTTTGTGAGTGCTTTTGGTGAAAAGCCACATTTCTTCAGCCTCCTGAGGTTGAAGAGGCGCTGCCGCTCCTTCTTCACAACGCTGTCTGTGTGGGTGGACCAATTCAGTTTATCCGTGATGTGTACGCCGAGGAACTTAAAACTAACTACCCTCTCCACTACTGTCCCATCGATGTGGATAGGGGGGTGCTCCCTCTGCTGTTTCCTGAAGTCCACAATCATGTACTTTGTTTTGTTGATGTTGAGTGAGGTTTTTTTCCTAACACTACACTCTGAGGTACCTCACCTCCTCCCTGTATGCCGTCTCATCATTGTTGATAATCAAGCCTACCACTGTAGTGTCATCCGCAAACTTGATGATTGAGTTGGAGGCATGCATGGCCACGCAGTCGTGGGTGAACAGGAAGTACAGGAGAGTTTGTGGACCTATATTACAGGATGCACTAGGCTATGAGGGTGCACTGGAGGCATAGTGCGTAGAGCCAGTGCAGGACACACTGGACTGTGGAGGCGCACAGGAGGTCTGGAGCGCAGAGATGATATAACTCGTCCTGGCTGGATACCCCCCTTAGCCCGGCAAGTGCGGGGAGCTCACTGGGCTTTGCCAGGAGAGATTGACATGCATATTCTTAAGATTAACTCTCTATGTACATTCAAGGGCCAGTCATGCTGCTGTTCTGAGCCAATTGTATTTTTCCTAAGTCCTTTTTTTGTGGCACCTGACCACACAACTGAACAGTAGTCAAGGTGCGACAAAATTAGGGCCTGTAGGACCTGCCTTGTTGATAGTGTTGTTGGGATAAGCGTCCCGCTAGCGGGAAAACGCACTGGGCTTTGCTGGCGAACTGGGGACACTGTGCGTAGAGCTGGCGCAGGATAACCTGGGCCGAAGAGATGCACCGGAGGCCAGGAACGCTAAGCCGGCAACATCTGTCCTGGTGAATGCCTACTCTCGCACGGCCACTGCGGGGAGCTTGCACAGAACGCACCGGGCTGTGGATGTGCACTGAAGCCATGGTGTGCAGAACCGGATAACATGGTCACTCGCTCCCCACGGTAAACACAAGGAGTTGGCTCAGGTCTGAAGCCTGACTCTGCCACTCTCCCTGTGTGCCCCCCCCAAAAAAATATTTGAGGGCTGCCTCTCGTGCTTGCCTCGTTGCCGTGACTCCTGGTATCGCCGCCATTCCTCCCGTACTATTTCCATGGCAGGGTCTTGTCCCCTGCCTTAACCTCCTCCCATGTTCATGAGGTCCTCCACTCACGCTTCTCCCAGGCCCAGGATCCCTGCTCCTCCTGGCCACGCTGCTTGGATCTTTGGTGGTGGGTAGTTCTGTAACTTCTCTCGTCGGAAGGCATGGACCAAAGTGCAGCGTGATAAGTGTTCATGATTTTTATTTATCAAAATAACAAAGTGAAAACAAACAGTTCTGTAGGCAAATAAACTATACAGAAAAAACCTACCCACGAAACACAGGTGGGAAAAGGCTAGGTATGATTCCAAATCAGAGACAACGATAGACAGCTGCCACTGATTGAGAACCACACTCTGCTAAAAACAAAGAAATAGAAAACATGAATGCCCACCCTAGTCACACCCTGGCCTAACCAAAATAGAGAATAAGGGTATGACATATTTGTTTTTGTTGATTCATTTGATGCAGTTTTTTATGTTTTTATGTGTGGTAGGATTGCCAGTTAGCCTATTGCAGATCTGGACAAACAATCCAACTGTTACGGTAAATGAGTGAAGAGGTGTGTGGAGTCAGGCGCAGAGAGCAAAAGATGTGGGAAAAACAACACGCTTTAATGTCCCGAAAACATAACATGTACAAAAGTGGAAACACAAATGAACAGAAATATAAACGGACAGCGTGAAACCCAAATGCCAACAAAAATACACTCAAACAACAAAACAGACGAACAAGCCCGCACGAAACAGAAGCGTGCTGAACAGACTATATATAACCCTATCCTAACAACCAAACTAGAAACAGGTGCTACCAATTAGACAAAACTAAACGAACACAGAACAACGGATCGGCGATAGCTAGTAGACCGGCGACGACGACCGCCGAGCGCCACCCGAACAAGAAGGGGAGTCACCTTCGGTAATATTCGTGACACCAACTACCACTATTGTCACTATTATTGGTGGATAGAGGCAGGATAGACCGTTAGACTGGTTGATTATACTGACCTGTGGTATAGTGAAAGTTAGCATATGGAAAAGCATAGTACATAAGGGAAGTACCTACACTGCTTGATATAGGGGAGGTGCATGAAGAAATTTGTCTAGGATGTAAGAAATAATATAGCAAAACCTGCAAAAGAGCGAATGTAAACCATCTGGGATATTGCTGTGTGTAAATTGTTACTCTGTGTTAGACTGAATACCGGCCTAAATTTTCTCAGAACTATTTTGTGCAAAAACAGCTCAGGAATATGCCAATGTAACATACGTTTGAAATGCTGTATAATGCTTTGCCAAGTCATTGATTTATTATTGGCATATGCTTTGCATTGATTTCCTTAAATAATTCAAGTATACAGGTTTATTGAGCACGACATTAGAATAGGGCATTCACACGTCTTGTTATAATTTTTACCCAATTAATCTGTACTGTACAATTGAAAGGGGAGCTACATGTTTTTCCTGCACCATATAAACTTTCCTCAATAAAAGCAAATAAAGTATTCAACTAAGGCCATACTGTTTACAAGCCTGCCTTGGTCATGCTCTGTTTTCCTGGCTAGATTTAATCAATCAATAAAAAAACATTTCAGGATTGTAGGAGTTGAGAGCCTATTAGTGGATTCTGTTTGGACGTGATTATAATATGACTGTAGAAATGAAACACACCACAATTTCACTATCTATCACATAATTATTTTTAAATGCAGGACATGGGAAAGGTAAGTGAAAAAATGCATGTCTTGTATAAAAGCTTTCAATGCCATACCAGTTTGTTATTTTTGCAGAAGAAAATGTACAGTCATTCCGAGGACACGGAATGGGGTTTTGACAACCTCTGGAACACTTCTGAAGGAGACTCTCATGGAGCATGGCCGTTCTTGAGAGCCACTAATTTTCCATTCAATGCATGTGCCAAGGTCGGCCAGTCTGAGTAATGAGGTTTTCGCATCAAGCGACTCTCCCACCCTGCTCTATTGGGTATGTAAAGCCAGTCTGAGATTATTTACTCAGTGGAGGGCCCGGTGTTAGCTTTTGGAAATTGAATTTATACTTGCACACTCCCATGGCTTGATCTCCTTGCATAAACCCCCACCATGCCACTTCACAAGGCCAAGATACAATCTGTCTCACTGCAACTTCACTTAAGCACAGCATGAGCGTTCCACTGGAAAATAAAGAGTACTATCCTGCCTTGAGAGTATATTTGTATGTTTTTGTATTTGTATTTATTTTGAATCCCCATTAGCTGCTACCAAAGCAGCAGCTACTCTTCCTGGGGTCCAGCAAAATTAAGGTAGTTCTTACAATTTTAAAAACATTACAATACATTCACAGTTTTCACAACACACTGTGTGCCCTCAGGCCCATGCTCGCCCATACCACATATCTACAGTACTAAATCCATGTGTATGTATAGTGTGTATGTTATCGCGTGTGTGTGTATGCATGTGTCTGTGCCAATGTTTGTGTCCCCGCTGTTTCCAAAAGGTGTTTTTTTATCTGTTTTTTAAATGTAATTTTACTGCTGGCATGAGTTACTTAATGTGGAATGGAGTTCCATGTAGTCATGGCTCTATGTAGTACTGTGTGGCTCCCATAGTCTGTTCTGGAGTTGGGGACTGTGAAGAGACCTCTTGTGGCATGTCTTGTGGGGTATGCATGGGTGTCCGAGCTTTGTGCCAGTAGTTTAGACAGACAGCTCGGTGAATTCAACACCTCTCATAAATAAAAGTAGCGAAAAAGTCAATCTCTCCTCCACTTTCAGCCAGGAGAGATTGACATGCATATTCTTAAGATTAACTCTCTATGTACATTCAAGGGACAGTCATGCTGCCCTGTTCTGAGCCAATTCTATTTTTCCTAAGTCCTTTATTTGTGGCACCTGACCACACAACTGCACAGTAGTCAAGGTGCGACAAAATTAGGGCCTGTAGGACCTGCCTTGTTGATAGTGTTGTTGGGATAAGCGTCCCGCTAGCGGGAAAACGTCTGGTGAAACTGGCGGGTGCGCAAATCAAATAAATAATCCTAAAAATGATGGATATTAAACAATTAGGTACATACCTAAGACATCTTATATCGGTTGAAATCTTAAATTCTTGTTAATCGAACTGCACTGTCCGATTTACAGTAGCTATTACAGTGAAAGCATGCCATGTGATTGTTTGAGGACGGCGCCTCACATTCAAAAATGTTGTCCACCGCCACAGGTTTCATAAATTCACAAATAGCGATTAAATATATACTTACTCTGTGAAAATCTTCCTCTGATTTGTCATCTAAAGGGTCCCGGCTATAACGTGTAGTGTTTTTGTGTTAGATAAAATCCTTCTTCATCCTTCTTCATGTTCCAAAAAGTCTGTTTAGTTGGCGCCATCAATTTGAGCAATCCAAATTTTCAACATGCAGAGAAACGAATCCAAAAATATACTCCTAAACTTTGTTTCAACAAACCAAAATACATTTCTATTTATTCCTCAGATAACCTAAAATGTAATCAAGCTATAGAATTTCTTATGGAAAGAAGTATGTTCAATAGGAAACTGATTTTAGCAAGTGTGACTTGTCTTCATGGCACGCAAAAACACACATTTCCAAGACTGTGTCCTTCTCCTAAAACTGTTATTTCTTATTAGTTTTGGAAGTTACAAGCCTGAAACCTTGAACAAAGACTGCTGACACCCAGTGGAAGCCATAGGAATTACATCCTGGGAGCTAGAGTTGAGTATGCCCTTATACTTGCCATTGGAAGAGCATGGTCTCCCTCAAAAAAATAATTCTGGTTGGCTTTTCTTTGGATTTTCTCCTACCATATCTATTTTGTTATACTCTCTCTACAATATTTTAACATTTCTACAATCTTCAAAGTATTTTCTTTCCAATGGTACCAATTAAATGCATATCCTGGCTTCAGGGCCTGAGTAACAGGCAGTTTACTTTGGGCACGTCATTCAGGTGGAAATTGAGAAAAAAGGGGCCAAGCCCTAAATTAAGAAGGCAGAGCATCACTTTATTATAGACCGACTTCTCCTCATCTCAGCTACCACTGCATGGGGTGGCAGGGTAGCCTAGTGGTTAGAGTGTTGGACTAGTAACCGGAAGGTTGCAAGTTCAAATCCCAGAGCTTACAAGGTACAAATCTGTCACTCAGCCCCTTAACAGGCAGTTAACCCACTGTTCCTAGGCAGTCATTGAAAATAAGAATTTGTTCTTAACTGACTTGCCTAATAAAATAAAGGTATTAAAAAAATATATGTTTTGACCATGACAGTTTTCAATCTAGGGTTACTCCAAGCAGATTATTCATCTCAAATTGCTCAATTTCCACCTTATTTATTACACAATTTAGTTGCGGTTAAGGGTTTAGTGAGTGTTTTGTTCCAAATACAATGCTTTAAGTTTCAGAATATTTAGGGCTAATTTATTCCTTGCCACCCACTCTGAAACGAACTGCAGCTCTTTGTTGAGTGTTGCAGTCATTTCAGTTGCTGTAGAGGATGACGTGTATAGTGTTAAGTCATCTGCATACATAGACACTCTGGCTTTACTCAAAGTTAGTGGCATGTCCGTTTGTGTGTTCCGGAGTTCTAAATTGAGCAGCTGCTGAAAAATGAGCTCCTGTATATATTGAGATTTAAATGTTTTTTTAGAGTGAAGTACATCGAAAAAATCAAGAGAAAACTGCAAGACTCAATAGAAGACAAAACAAGGAACAAACCAAAAAAGACAGGCTTTTGAAAAATTAACTATTTTTCATTAAATTGTACAGTTATCTTAGCTAGCTGAATTGCTAGCAGAATTGTTTACTTGTTGCTAAGCAGTTGCTAGGGACTCTCCTGGAAGAAGCTAGCTAGCTTACAAAGAATAACAACAAAAAATATCTAGTTAACAGAAGAAAGGAAGACAAAATAAGGACAAAAGAAGGACAGAAGAAAAAGGAAAAGAAAGAGGACAACAAAGTGAAACAGTCAGCACTTCTATTGCAACTTCGTATTTCGTCGTCCTAACGTAGTCTACACTGCTATCTGCCCAGCAGCTAGCCAGCTAGCATACGTCCACCGTCTACCGAATAGCAGCACTGTAGAAACTATTACACTCAACTGAACGACTTCATTAGTGTAGTGTTAGCTAGCTACATAGTTGTCTTTGCTGTCTTTGTATCCAAGATAATTATGTAGTTTAGAGCGTGTAGTCTTAGAGTGATTATCTTAATTTACTGAGGTTAGCTAGCCAGCTATTTGTCGTCCTTAACGTAGGAGACACTGCTAGCTAGCCAACAGCTAGCCAACGTCTACTGAATAGAACTTCCGCACTCATCAACCCGGTCGCATTCCGCTTCGCTCCACAGGTAGTATCACATTTTTCATTTCATTTCTTTACAGCACAACGGTTTGATTTGTTTGATCGTAGCTAGCTACATAGCTAGCTACATAGCCGTCTGTGTATCACAGATAATTGTGTAGTCTAGAGCGATTTTCTAGGTTAGCTAGCCAGCTATTGTCGTTCTTTTAACGCAACGTAACGTAATCAACACTGCTAGCTAGCCAGCTAGCCCCCGAATAGCAGCACTGTAGAAACTATTACACTCAACGGAACGACTTGATTAGTGTAGTGTCAACAACGCAGCCACTGCCAGCTAGCCTACAAAGTCAACAACGCAGCCACTGCCAGCTAGCCTACTTCAGCAGTACTGTATCATTTGAATCATTTTAGTCAATAAGATTCTTGCTACGTAAGCTTAACTTTCTGAACATTCGAGACGTGTAGTCCACTTGTCATTCCAATCTCCTTGCATTAGCGTAGCCTCTTCTGTAGCCTGTCAACTATGTGTCTGTCTATCCCTGTTCTCTCCTCTCTGCACAGACCATACAAACGCTCCACACCGCGTGGCCGCTGCCACCCTAATCTGGTGGTCCCAGGGCGCACGACCCACGTGGAGTTCCAGGTCTTCGGTAGCCTCTGGAACTGCCGATCTGCAGCCAACAAGGCAGAGTTCATCTCAGCCTATGCCTCCCTCCAGTCCCTCGACTTCTTGGCACTGACAGAAATATGGATCACCACAGATAACACTGCTACTCCTACTGCTCTCTCTTCGTCCGCCCACGTGTTCTCGCACACCCCGAGAACTTCTGGTCAGCGGGGTGGTGGCATCGGGATCCTTATCTCTCCCAAGTGGTCATTCTCTCTTTCTCCCCTTACCCATCTGTCTATCGCCTCCTTTGAATTTCATGCTGTCACAGTTACCAGCCCTTTCAAGCTTAACATCCTTATCATTTATCGCCCTCCAGGTCCCCTCGGAGAGTTCATCAATGAGCTTGATGCCTTGATAAGCTCCTTTCCTGAGGACGGCTCACCTCTCACAGTTCTGGGCGACTTTAACCTCCCCCGTCTACCTTTGACTCATTCCTCTCTGCCTCCTTCTTTCCACTCCTCTCCTCTTTTGACCTCACCCTCTCACCTTCCCCCTACTCACAAGGCAGGCAATACGCTCGACCTCATCTTTACTAGATGCTGTTTTTCCACTAACCTCATTGCAACTCCCCTCCAAGTCTCCGACCACTACCTTGTATCCTTTTCCCTCTCGCTCTCATCCAACACTTCCCACACTGCCCCTACTCGGATGGTATCGCGCCGTCCCAACCTTCGCTCTCTCTCCCCCGCTACTCTCTCCTCTTCCATCCTATCATCTCTTCCCTCTGCTCAAACCTTCTCCAACCTATCTCCTGATTCTGCCTCCTCAATCCTCCTCTCCTCCCTTTCTGCATCCTTTGACTCTCTATGTCCCCTATCTTCCAGGCCGGCTCGGTCCTCCCCTCCCGCTCCGTGGCTTGACGACTCATTGCGAGCTCACAGAACAGGGCTCCGGGCAGCCGAGCGGAAATGGAGGAAAACTCGCCTCCCTGCGGACCTAGCATCCTTTCACTCCCTCCTCTCTACATTTTCCTCCTCTGTCTCTGCTGCTAAAGCCACTTTCTACCACTCTAAATTCCAAGCATCTGCCTCTAACTCTAGGAAGCTCTTTGCCACCTTCTCCTCCCTCCTGAATCCTCCTCCCCCCCCCCCTCCCTCTCTGCAGATGACTTCGTCAACCATTTTGAAAAGAAGGTCGACGACATCCGATCCTCGTTTGCTAAGTCAAACGACACCGCTGGTTCTGCTCACACTGCCCTACCCTGTGCTCTGACCTCTTTCTCCCCTCTCTCTCCAGATGAAATCTCGCGTCTTGTGACGGCCGGCCGCCCAACAACCTGCCCGCTCGACCCTATCCCCTCCTCTCTTCTCCAGACCATTTCCGGAGACCTTCTCCCTTACCTCACCTCGCTCATCAACTTATCCCTGACCGCTGGCTACGTCCCTTCCGTCTTCAAGAGAGCGAGAGTTTCACCCCTTCTGAAAAAACCTACACTCCATCCCTCCGATGTCAACAACTATAGACCAGTATCCCTTCTTTCTTTTCTCTCCAAAACTCTTGAACGTGCCGTCCTTGGTCAGCTCTCCCGCTATCTCTCTCAGAATGACCTTCTTGATCCAAATCAGTCAGGTTTCAAGACTAGTCATTCAACTGAGACTGCTCTTCTCTGTATCGCGGAGGCGCTCCGCACCGCTAAAGCTAACTCTCTCTCCTCTGCTCTCATCCTTCTAGACCTATCGTCTGCCTTCGATACTGTGAACCATCAGATCCTCCTCTCCACCCTCTCCGAGTTGGGCATCTCCGGCGTGGCCCACGCTTGGATTGCGTCCTACCTGACAGGTCGCTCCTACCAGGTGGCGTGGCGAGAATCTGTCTCCTCACCACGCGCTCTCACCACTGGTGTCCCCCAGGGCTCTGTTCTAGGCCCTCTCCTATTCTCGCTATACACCAAGTCACTTGGCTCTGTCATAACCTCACATGGTCTCTCCTATCATTGCTATGCAGACGACACACAATTAATCTTCTCCTTTCCCCCTTCTGATGACCAGGTGGCGAATCGCATCTCTGCATGTCTGGCAGACATATCAGTGTGGATGACGGATCACCACCTCAAGCTGAACTTCGGCAAGACGGAGCTGCTCTTCCTCCCGGGGAAGGACTGCCCGTTCCATGATATCGCCATCACGGTTGACAACTCCATTGTGTCCTCCTCCCAGAGCGCTAAGAACCTGGACAATACCCTGTCATCTCAACTAACGTCAAGGCGGTGGCCCGTTCCTGTAGGTTCATGCTCTCCAACATCCGCAGAGTACGACCCTGCCTCACACAGGAAGCGGCGCAGGTCCTAATCCAGGCACTTGTCATCTCCCGTCTGGATTACTGCAACTCGCTGTTGGCTGGGCTCCCTGCCTGTGCCATTAAACCCCTACAACTCATCCAGAACGCTGCAGCCCGTCTAGTGTTCAACCTTCCCAAGTTCTCTCACGTCACCCCGCTCCTCCGCTCTCTCCACTGGCTTCCAGTTGAAGCTCGCATCCGCTACAAGACCATGGTGCTTGCCTACGGAGCTGTGAGGGGAACGGCACCTCAGTACCTCCAGGCTCTGATCAGGCCCTACACCCAAATAAGGGCACTGCGTTCATCCACCTCTGGCCTGCTCGCCTCCCTACCACTGAGGAAGTACAGTTCCCGCTCAGCCCAGTCAAAACTGTTCGCTGCTCTGGCTCCCCAATGGTGGAACAAACTCCCTCACGACGCCAGGACAGCGGAGTCAATCACCACCTTCCGGAGACACCTGAAACCCCACCTCTTTAAGGAATACCTAGGATAGGATAAAGTAATCCTTCTCACCCCCCCCTTAAAATATTTAGATGCACTATTGTAAAGTGGCTGTTCCACTGGATGTCATAAGGTGAATGCACCAATTTGTAAGTCGCTCTGGATAAGAGCGTCTGCTAAATGACTTAAATGTAAATGTAATGTCGTTAGTAAAAATTGAAAAAAGCAAGGGGCCTAAACCGGTACCCTGGAGAATTTCTTATTCTAACTGGATTATATTTGAGAAGCTTCCATTAAAGAACACCCTCTGTGTTATGTTAGACAAATAACTTTTTATCCACATTGTACAGTGGGGCAAAAAAAAGTATTTAGTCAGCCAAAAATATAATTAAGATAATAAAATTTGACAAAAGTATATTTATACAGTTCTTACACATTATTCATTGACAAAACATTTGAAAGAATTTTGAAGAACGGTCCAGAAAGCACTTTAAGGGGGTGATACGTTTTTTCAACATTTTGACAGCTATTTTGACTTTTGACTTCCTATGAAATCATATTGCAAATCGAGAAAACATATGCCTTATGCACAAGTTTTAAAAAATGATGATAGTAAAATATATCTAAAGTATGTTGATACAGTTCTTATACATGTGTGATTGACACAAAAATTGAAAGAATTTTGAAAGAAACGGTCCAGAAAGCACTATTTTAAAGGGTGTGATAAGCTTTCAAAATGTTTGCTATTTTTGACGATGAAAACATATTGCAAATGGACAAAACATATGCCTTATGCACAAGTTTTAAAAAATGATGATAATAAAATATAACTAAAGTATGTTGATACAGTTCTTATACATGTGTGATTGACACAAAAATTGAAAGAATTTTGAAAGAAACGGTCCAGAAAGCACTATTTTAAAGGGTGTGATAAGCTTTCAAAATGTTTGCTATTTTTGACGATGAAAACATATTGCAAATGGACAAAACATATGCCTTATGCACAAGTTGTTGTTTTTTTACTTAAAAATTATGATAATAAAATTGGACAAAAGTATATTCATACAGTTCTTACACGTGTGTAATTGGCAAAACAAATCTAAAGAATTTCTAAAAACGGGGGTGCTAAGTTTTTGAAAAAATGTTACTTTTGGATGTTGACTTGTGTTACATTTGCAATATCAAAAAAACGTCATCACTCGTCATCTGTTGGATTTTTAAAGTGTTACACTTGGCATTTGCCATATGGAATTTGCAATCAACTTTGAATGAAACAACGCCAAATTGAGTGGTATTGACTTCCCATTCATTCATTTGTGTACATTTCAGGTGGGTGTTCCCTTACCTATAAGCATGCTCCTGATGTGGAATTCAACTTTGTATCTTCAACACTGTCTGCATCTGACTCAAACCATAGAAACACGATACACATGGAATCATGTAGTAACCAAAAAAATGATTAAAGAAATCAAAATATATTTCATATTTTAGATTCTTCAAAGTAGCTTTCCTTTGCTTTGATGCCAACTTTGCACACTCTTGGCATTCTCTCAACCAGCTGCATGAGGTACCTGTAATGCATTTCAAATAACAGGTGTGACTTGTAAAACAAATGAATTTCTTTCCTTAATGCATTTGAGCCAATCAGTTGTGTTGTGACAAGGTAGGTGTGGTATAACGAAGATAGTCCCTCCCGCGGGATGGTTGAGCTCATGTGCGTCAATGTGATTAGCATAATGTTGTACGTAACAAGAACAAGACATGACTGTGGTATAATATATAATTTACTGTAGTATTCACTATAGTGTTTTTGCGAACATGATTGTAGTTTACTGTAATATTTATCTAGTGTTTTTGTGTACATGACTAGTATACTGTACTATATCATGTTTTTGCAGACATGAGTGTTGTAATAGATGTGTTAGTGACTTTTCTTAATTAACTTGGGTTAAACATTTTGGGTAGCTTTCCACAAGCTGGAGTAACTGGGTCAGGTTTGTTGGCCTCGCTGCTCGCACACGCGTTTTTCAGTTCTGTCCACAAACTTTTTATTGGATTGAGGTCAGGGCTTTGTGATGACCAAGCTTAAACTTCCTGACTGATGTCTAGAGATGTTGCTTCAATATATCCACATAATTTTCCTCCCTCATGAAGCCATCTATTTTGTGAAGTGCACCAGTACCTCCTGCAGACAAGCAGGAATATGCATATAATTGACAGATTAGGATAGAAAACACTCTAAAGTTTCCAAAACTGTCAACATATTGTCTGTGAGTATAACAGAACTGATATTGCAGGCGAAACCCTGAGGAAAATCCAATCAGAAAGTGCCTCTTATTTTGAAACCCTTCTGTTCCTACGCATGCCTATCCTCCATTTAAAGGGATATCAACCAGATTCCTTTTCTCTGGCTTCCCTAAGGTTTCAACAGTCTTTAGACATAGTTTCAGGCTTTTAGTTTTGAAAAATGAGCATGAAAGATCACATTGCGTAAGTGGATAGGTGGGAGCTCTCAGAGTGAGTTTTTGCGCTAATGACTAAAGCCGCCATTGCTCCTCCCGCTGTTATTGAAATACTTATTTTCCACCATAATTTGCAAATAAATCCATAAAAAAATCCTACAATGTGATTTTCTGGATTTTTTTTCCTAATTTTGTCTGTCATAGTTTAAGTGTACCTATGATGAAAATTACAGGCCTCTCATCTTTTTAAGTGGGAGAACTTGCACAATTGGTGGCTAACTAAATACTTTTTTCCCCCACTGTAGAACTTTGTGGAATATTGCAAATCTATGAAAAATATAAATGTTCTGTCACAGCGATAAGGCTCAGTCCAATTAATTGTGAGATATGGCACATATGTTTTTTGTGCTAAATGTGGGTCATGTGTTCACAATTTTACATTTTCTTAGATCTCTGCCAAGCAATGAGGAAAGGAGCCAACCTCTTTTACCTTGCAACCCCATTGGACATCATTTAACCTGCCAATCAACATTGTCCACCTTCCCTCTGACTGTAAGTTACATCCCTCTTTGCATGGTGTGATCAGTTCATTGCAGCAAAATATATAAACTAAAATGAGAGGGAAAGACTAGCATGCGTGCAACATAACACCCACTTCATAGGATGACACATATGGGCTAAAAGGCAAATTTATGTAAAAAATGTTTTGTTAGATTTGTAACTTTCCTACGGTAGCCAGCTGACAGCGATCATATCCTTGTAAAATAATTGCTGTTGTAGATAAAATAAATGACTTAGGTAGTGACACATGGATCTATAAAAATACAATTTATGCTCACTGTCCAAGTTTTCATTGTGGTAGATCAAATATGGTATATGGTAATGTCAATAATTTACAAATGATGCAGGGGATTTTGTTTGCAAGCCAGGGCAAAATTGCCTTCCTTGAGCGAGCTAGTGAATGTAATAATGTAGGCTAATTTTATCAACTGGAAAAGTATTCTTATAGCCTGTTTGCATCAAATAGCCTTTCATCAAATACCCTAATCCTTGAAAGTCATGTTTTCATTATGTAGGGCATACTTGATGAATGATCAATTAAATCAACAGCTTCAGTGTTGCTCATTGGATTACCCCATATCATGGAAAGGGCTATGTGAAAGTGTATTAAAGACAAAAGGCTGACACATGGTGTTATCTGGATGGATGGTTGACATGGCAGAAAGGTAGGCAAATATTTACTTTGGTTCAGTATATATTTCTCAAGCTTGTTATGCGTGTTGTTTCACGCATGGGACTTGAGCCTGGATGGACTAGCACCTGGTAAAACTCTATAGCCTCTTGCGCAATTGTTATTCAACAAAGTTCTATCAAGCGCTGCAGTGGCCCTTTGGAAACTGTGTTAACCACTTGCTCCTACCTGGCACGCAGGCGTCCCATCTAGAGCTCTGGAAATGCAAATGCACTACGCTAAATGCTAATAGTATTGGTTAAAACTCAAACGTTCATTAAAATAGACATGCAGGGTATTGAATTAAAGCTACACTCGTTGTGAATCCAGGCAACAAGTGAGATTTTTAAAATGCTTTTCGGCGAAAGCATGAGAAGCTATTATCTGATAGCATGTAACACCACAAAAGTCCCACAGGGGACGTAAACAAAATAATTAGCATATTCGGCGCTACACAAACCGCACAATAAAATATAAAACATTCATTACCTTTGACCATCTTCTTTGTTGGCACTCCTAGATGTCCCATAATCACTATTGGGTCTTTTTTTCGATTAAATCAGTCCATATATAGCCTAGATATCGTTCTATGTAGACTGTATGATAAACTAAAAAAAAGAGCGTTTCATAACGTAACGTAATTTTTTTAAATTCAAAAAGTCGACGATAAACTTTCACAAAACACTTCGAAATACTTTTGTAATGCAACTTTAGGTATTATTAAACGATAACAAGCGATCAAATTAATCACGAGACGAAGTGTTTTCTATAGGGGTCCGTCTTGAAATACTGTCCGTGTATTTCTCAACCAAAATATCTGGTCGGAGATCTGAAGAAAAAGCCTGTCTCTTGTTCGTTTGACCAAGAAACAAAGAATTGGCAAATGACAAGACTGTTGACATTGTGTGGAAGCTGTAGGTACTGCAAGCTCAGCCCTATTTAATGTCTTTCGCTCATAACAATGGGTTGAAGCGGCGGATGGATATATTTTTCCACTTTCAGTGATCAGATTTTCCAGCACTTTTCAATGAAACGCACGTTCTGTTAAAGTCACAGCCGTGATTTAACCAGTTTTATAAACGTCTGAGTGTTTGCTATCCACACATACTAATCATATGCATATACTATATTCCTGGCATGAGTAGCAGGGCGCTGAAATGTTGCGCGATTTTTAACAGAATTTTTGAAAAAGTAGAGGGTCGACTGAAGAGGTTAACAGGTTTTAAACTCTCGATCCAGACTCACATTAAGCATCTCCAATCCAGTTAACTTTGTAACGGGCTTCCTATTCTGCAAGCCTCCTTCACTTATTCTGCCAAACATGCCCTCGTAAAACTGACTATCCTACTGATCCTTAACTTCGGCGATGTTATTTACAAAATATCCTCGAACACTCTACTCAGCAAATTGGATGCAGTCTATCACAGTGCCATCCGTTTTGTCACCAAAGCCCCATATACTACCCACCACTGCAACCTGTATGCTCTCATAGGCTGATCCTTGCTACATATTCGTCGCCAAACCCACTGGCCCCAGGTCATCTATAAGTCTTTGCTAGGCAAAGCTCTGCCTTATCTCAGCTCACTGGTCACCATAGCAACACCACCCGTAGTACGCGCTCCAGCAGGTATATTTCACTGGTCATCCTCAAAGCCAACACCTTTGCTTCCAGTTCTCTGATGCCAATGACTAGAACGAATTGCAAAAATCACTGAAGTTGGAGACATATCTCCCTTAGTAACTTTAACCTTTTTGGGATAGGAGGCAGCATTTTCACTTTTGGATTAATAGCGTGCCCAGAGTGAACTGCCTCTTATTCTGTCCCAGATGCTAAAATATGCATATTATTATTAGTATTGGATAGGAAACACTCTGAAGTTTCTAAAACGGTTTGAATGATGTTTGTGAGTATAACAGAACTCATATGGCTGGCGAAAACCTGAGAAAAATCCAGCCAGGAAGTGGGACATCTGAGGTTTGTAGTTTTTCAAAGCTTGGCCTACCGAAAACACATTGAGATATGGATGAGGTTGCACTTCCTTAGGCTTCCACTAGATGTCAACCGTCTTTAGAAACTGGTTTGAGGATTCTACTATAAAGAAGGGGCTCATGAGACCTCTTTGAGTCTGTGGTCTGGCAGAGAGCCTTGGTCTCATGACGCAACGCTCCCAACAGAGCTACCTCTCGTTCCAGTGCGGTTCTGAAGACAGGAATTCTCCAGTTGGTACATCATTGATTTTTATTTATTTTATGTTAAAACATCCTAACGATTGATTCCATACATCTTTTGACATGTTTCTAAAGGACTGTAACGGAACTTTTCGAGTTTTTGTCTGGATGAAGTGCCTGCACCACATGAAGATGGATTACTGGGCTGAACACGCTAACAACAAGTGGCTTTTGGGACATAAATTATAGAACTTTATGGAACAAATCAGTCATTTATTGTCAAACTGGGATTCCTGGGAGTGCCTTCTGATGAAGATCATCAAAGGTAAGTGAATATTTATGGTGTTTTTTCTGACTTAGTTGATTCCAAAATGGCGGATATTCCTCTGGCTGTTTTGGGTTCTGAGCGCCATTCTCAGACTATGCTTTTTCCGTAAAGTTTTTTTGAAATCTGACACAGCGGTTGCATTAAGGTGAAGTCTATCTTTAAATCAGTCTTTTAGCAATGTTTATTATGAGTTTTTCTGCAAAATCACCGGATGTTTTGGAATCAAAACATTACTGCACGTAAGGCACCAATGTAAACTGAGATTTTGAGATTTTGAAAGTGAGATTTTTCACTGGAAAAATGGCTGTGTGTTTTTTCGACTTGACTATGACGTAACATAATCATATGTTGTGCGGATATGATGGGTAGATTAACAAGATGTTTATCTTCCATTTGCTGTATTGGACTTGTTAATGTGTGAAAGTGTAAATGTAAAAAATATTTTTGAATATCGCACACTGCCTTTTCAGCGGAATGTTGTCGCTAGAAAGGTTAAAGGTCTTACTCACATCGGCTGCAGAGAGTGTGATCACACTGTCGTCCCGATCAGCTGATGCTCTCACGCATGTTTCAGTGTTATTTGCCTCGAAGCGAGCATAGAAATGGTTTCGCTTATCTGCTAGGCTCGTGTCACTGGGCAACGCTTGGCTGTGCTTCCCTTTTAGTGTGTAATAAATTGCAAGCCCGGCGAGCGTCGGAGCCGGTGTAGTACAATGTGATCTTAGACCCGTATTGACGCTTTGCCTCAGGAGGATACAGTTATGGTCAGATTTGCCAAATGGAGGGCGAGGGACAGCTTAATATGCGTCTCTGTATCTGAAGTAAAGGTGATATAGAATTGTTTTCCTTCTGGTTGCACATTTAACATCCTGAGTAGAAATTAGGTAAAACTGAATTGTTTCCCTGCATGAACATTCACGGTCACTAGGAGCGTCGCCTCTGGATGAGCATTTTCCTGTTTGCTTATGGCGGAATACAGCATATTGAGTGTGGTTTTAGTGCCAGCCTTGTGATGGTACAGTGCCTTTCAAAAATATTAATCCCCTTGGCGTTTTTCCTATTTTGTTGCATTACAACCTGTAATTTAAATAGATTTTTATTTGAATTTCATGTTACGGACAAATTAGTCGAAAGTGGTGAGGTGAAATGAAAAATATTACTTATTTAAAAATCATTTTAAAAATGTAAAACCGAAAACTGGTGCATGCATATGTATACACCCCCTTTGCTATGAAGCTCCGAAATAAGATCTGGCACAACCAATAACCTTCAGAAGTCACATAATTAGTTATGTGAGACACCTGAAACCCCACCTCTTTAAGGAATACCTAGGATAGGATAAAGTAATCCTTCTCACCCCCCCCCCTTAAAATATTTAGATGCACTATTGTAAAGTGGTTGTTCCACTGGATGTCATAAGGTGAATGCACCAATTTGTAAGTCGCTCTGGATAAGAGCGTCTGCTAAATGACTTAAATGTAAAAATGTAAAAATAAAGTCCACATGTGTGCAATCTAAGTGTCACATGATCTGTCACACCATCTCAGTATGTACACCAGTTCTGAAAGACCCCAGAGTCTGCAACACCACGAAGCAAGGGGCAGCACCAAGCAAGCGGCACTATGAAGACCAAGGAGCTCTCCAAACAGGTCACGGACAGAGCTGTCCGGACAGAGCTGTACAGACCAGAGTTGGGTTCTAAAAATAATATGCGGGCATGTGGGTAGCCTAGTCGTTTGAGCATTGGACTAGTAACCGAAAAGTTGCAAGATCGAATCCCAGAGCTGACAAGGTAAAAATATATCATTCTGCTCCTGAAAAAGGCAGGTAACTGTTCCTAGGCCGCCATTGAAAAAAATAATTTGTTCTGAACTGACTTGCCCGTTTAAAAAAAGGTTAAAAATATATATATATATAATAAATAAATACGAAACTTTTAACATCCCATGGAGCACCATTAAATCCATTATAAAATAATGGAAAGTATATGGCACCACCACAAACCTGCCAAAAGAGGGCCACCCACCGAAATTCACAGACCAGGCAAGGAGGGTATTAACCTCCTCTTGTGCCTATATGTTCCCCAGCGGGACTACCCCCCCCCCCCCGTTCAACTCAAATGGTGGTGCATGGAATGTCCCTCTGTGAGTTCTGTTATACTCACAGACATAATTCAAACGGTTTTAGAAGCTTCAGAGTGTTTTCTATCCAATAATAATTATAATATGCATATATTAGCAATTTAGGACAGATTTTTATGCAGTTTACTATGGGCACGCAATTCATCCAAAGGGGGCAGTATTTTCCCTATCCCTAACAGGTATAGAGGGCAGCATTTTCACATTTGGAAAAGTAGCGTGCCCAATCTCAACTTCCTGCTACTCATGCCAGGAATATAAGATATGCATATTATTAGTAGATTTGGATAGAAGGCACTCTGAAGTTTCTAAAACTGTTTGAATCATGTGTGTGAGTATTACAGAACTTATGTAGCAGGCAAAACCCAGATGACTAACTTTTCAGAATGTTGTTGTTTTTTGTCTCTGGCTGTTCACTGATATCTCATTGGCAAATTATATTTCTTAGGAACCTGTTTTCAGTTCCTACTGCTTCCACTGGATGTCACCCGTCTTTGAAATTTGGTTGAGGTTTTTCATTTGTGCAATTAAGAAGTAGGCCATCTAGGAACTGGATAACACTGTTGAGAGTGCGCAAGACGTGTAAAGTTGCATAGTTTGTTGTCTTCCTGTATTGAACCCAGATAGACCCGTCTACAATTTGATCTATAATTAACGTTTAAAAATACCTAAAGTTGTATTACAAAAGTAGTTTGAAATATTTTGGCAAAGTTTATAGGCAATCTTTTCTGGATCAAACGCGTCAAATAAATTGACATTTGGATATATATGGACGGAATTAAAGGGTTGACTCTAGGAGATACTGTATTGTGCTGTGGCGAGTTGTGCATCACCATACACTTTTGTGAGGTTTTATCACTTGGATATCACTGTCCCCAATATAGCACACAGTGTGCTTACGTCTGGGACAGGGGAACGTCACGAGGCAGCGTGCCGTGTGCGCAATACCCAGGCTGCCGCACCTGGGTGGTCTGCCATGGGCTGTTTCAATAAGAGCTTTCAAAATGTACATATCAGATTTACACCGTACATTTACATCGAACCACTTCCCATATACGGATCGAGTTCAACAGAGAGACGACAATGACATCCACGTGTAAATATATACATTGCAATTATTTTCAAATGAGTGGTCATTCATGTGAAAACTATTCATATTCCCATGAGCATAACTTCCACATGTATGTACGATAAGCCCAATCTCTTTGTCTCACCCACTCTTTCTTTCCCCACCCCCTTTCCATTGTGTAACAACCCGTCATATCGGGCTAGTCCAATAGGGACTTTTCATAGCATTATGTTTGTAATAAAAAAATCATGTTTCTAATTCTGTGTGATTATTTAGTAAGTTAGTAAATAAGCCAATTTGTATCACTGATTCATCACTTAGGGTAAGGTTCATACAGATATCAAGAATATTGCAATGTTCAGAATGAGACTGCTAGGAGGAAATTATTGATTGATGACTGGTATAATAGATATATTCTTGAGTTAATTTTGGAATCGGTAACTCATTCAACTTTTCCTGTGGTGCCCCAAATTACTAATAAATGAATTGTTACATGACTAATTTAAGTAACAAACATAGGAGGCAATTATTTGATGAATAGCAGTCACCATGTCAATGATAGTCACGCCACGACAGTAGTTAAAACTGTTATCCCAGGTCTGATACATAATTACTTTAATATTGCGTGTGTGTGTGTGCATGCATGTGTATCTGAGTTTAATCAGTAGAAGTTGTGGATGTGTTAAGCGAAGCGACACAGGGGAACCCAAGAGCAGAATCAGATGAGGAAACGGGGATGAATGAACCAAAATATTTATTGTTACACAGAGAGATATGGAGTGCAGATCCGGGGAACCTCGGATGTGTTACAGAAAACCAGATGTGGAGACTGAGGTTGAAGTTAGCTGAGTAGAACAGAGTAAACAGGTCCTGAGGGGAATCCAAGGTAGTCGTGGTGAGTAAAATCCAGAACAAGACCGTTGGGTGGTGAGATGTGGAAGAGGAGACAGAGACAGAGCGGTAACTGCAATGAGAGTATAACTTGTGTCAGGCAGGGAAACAGGCACAGCAGAGTAACAGGATATTTAATAATCATACATGGCTACAATCATGAACTGACTGAGCAGAGATTACAATCTGGCAGAGTGGAAGTGGCAGAACTGAGTATTTGTAGAGGTCTTGATTATGGAACGAGTTGCAGCTGGTAGGGATCTGCTTTGACTCCAGCACACTTGTCTCCAACCACACAGTCACACAGAGAGGGAGAGACAGAAAATGTACAGGGGGAGTAACTGCAGGTCAAGAAGACACCAGAAGAACACCAGAGGGCGTAACAGGAGCAGATGTGACTGGATGAAATTTTGACGCTGACACATTAACAGACAGTTAGCCCTTCGTCACTGAGGGATGGAAGAGAGTGTATCAATCAATTAGCAATATTATTCGGACATGTGACATGGAGGATGGTCAGACAAGACATTAGACGAAAATCAATTCTCCTCCCCTACCCCTTTGTCTCAAAGCTGTATCTAGACAGGGTTGACATTTACCAAAAGAGCTCCAGGATAAGCTAGGGTTAATCTTGGGCTAAACCATTGGTATATGGATGATTGCCTGGTATTGACCCACTGACACAAGGTTTAGCGCAATGTAATCCCTGCTCTTTATGGTGTTTATATTCTACGGGGTGATGTACAATGACAGTCTCAGAATACACACTGAAATCAAAGCAGGATTCAGTTTGAACTTACAAGTTTATGATGATGTGATTCTGAATGTACAGTACCAGTCAACATTTTGGACTGACCTACACCTTACAGGGGTTTTCTTTATTTTTACACTTTTTTACATTGTAGAATAATAGTGAAGACATCAAAACAATGAAATAACACATATTGAATCATGTGGGAACAAAAAAAGTGTTAAATATATTTCAGAATCTTCAAAGTAGCCACCCAATCAGTTGTGTGACAAGGTAGGAGTGTTATACAGAAGACAGCCTTATTTGGTAAAAGACCAAGTCCACATTATGGCAAGAACAGCTCAAACAGCTCAAATAAGCAAAGAGAACCGACAGACCATCATTACTTTAGTCTTTGTCTGGTGTTCATGTTTTTGTTATTCACCCAATGTTTGCGGATCTGATTGACCCGTAACATTTTGGGGTTAATAAAACAATACAACTATAAAAATGTACGTAAAAATATTTAATTAGATGTTGATATTTTTATTAAAAGGAATATAGACAGCATACATGGTTAATATTTGCCATTTACCACTGCTAGATCATATTTATCAATAAAAGTGCAATTCGTTACATTTTTATAATAAAATGTGATTTTTGTAAACAAAAATCTATTAATATCAAGACATGGGTGGAATCCATCTTGAACAAATAAATGAAACAAAGTTTTCATTAACAAATTGGAAGGACACATTTTACAGACAGTATTTTATGGAAATGACAAATGAGCCTCATTGAACATAAATTAAGGCTGGTCTACACATCACATTGGGGACAGCATTTTACTGTGTGTGTGTTCCAAGTGTATTTATTGCACTAGATGGATGTGTACAGTGTCTTGCTGTTCCTTCTTTGGTTACTGTATATGTATGTAATGATCACTAACTACAGATAGCATATCTTCATTTGATCATCCTGTTACAGGAATTTTCAAAGGTTTATAGAAATTGTGGAGGATGAATCAGAATTATTTGGGTAACATAAATAAATAGATACATATAGATGTTTTATTCACATAATAATGCTTATGTGAGATATTTGTCATTAGAAGGTATCCCTTTGGACTATACTTTTAGCAGTTGCACTTTTCTCAGCTCGGGCTCAGTCACTTGGGGCCCAGAGAGGGGAGAGGTCAGAAAGCAACATTGTCTTCATATGTGAATGTATCTGTTAAACCATGTGAAGGGATGGCGTGATTAAGGGGGAACCAATTATCTCTTGGCTCCACAATGTCTGTGCGCAAGTCACTCCTCTCAGTGAGCTTGTCCAGGAGTGGGGAGAAGAGGAGGTTTACTTGAGATGGGATAGCTAATGCTATCTGGCCAAGGGATACTAATTTCTCAAGTAAAAGGTCCTTTGTGAAGAGTTCCTGAGATCTGTGGTTTGTCATGTAAGTTGAGAGGGTTGGATCTTTGCTATAAAAGATCTCAGTTGCCATTATGTTGATACTCAACTATTCATTAGAGATAGTGAATTGTTGAAAGTCAAATGCTTTTGCAAAGCTGAATTATTATTAAAAATGATGTTTAAGTATAACTCTGACTGGTGTGTGGTTTGTAACTCTCATTTGGTAATACAGGAAATAGCCACGACAAAACACAAAGGTTTAAAATGGCTTTTGAAGTTTTAAATGTCAGCCTCCTTCAAAAAATGTCCATTAATTACAATCTACATAATAATTCACATTTCCTGTTGCTATGGAATTATTAACCTGGTCAAATTAAGGTACAGCATCTGTAAGTCTTAATTTTATGTATGTACATAGTACTGTGTATGACACCCTCTACACCATAGGTAGTATGGCTCCACTGTCTTCAACTAGTTTCAGATCAACCCTTTGCTAACTGGATCACTGCTTTGTTCCATTAAAGATTGGATTATAATTACCTACCCTAAGTATGCAAAACATCTATCTTTCCATGACTTACACTGACCAGCTGAATCCAGGTGAAAGCTATGATCCCTTTTTGATGTCACTTGAATGAAGACTGGTTAAAGAAATATTTTTGAGCCAATTGAGACGTGGATTACGTATGTGTACCATTCAGAGGGTGAATGGGAAAGACAAAACATTTAAGTGCCTTTGAACTGGGTATGGTAGTAGCTGCCAGGGCAAAAGGCAGGGGGGGGGTGCAACTCATTATTAGGATATACTCAATGTGATATACCAGACTAACCTTACTGATTGGATCACATCCAATTAATTGAGTTTTGCATTGAGATCAGCTTTTGCATAGATTTCACATCTATACCCATGTTGAGTTGAGAACGATTCCACAGACCCCAGCTACATGCTACAACAGTATGCCATCCTATCTGATACAAGATATGCAGATATGATAATTTTGATATTTTTATTACATTTGTAAAAATCTTTGTAAAGAAACCATTAGAGGGGAAAGCCTCGTGTGACAGTTGTAAGAAAACTGGTTAGGACTGATGGTAAGGAACTGGTGGTAAGGAACTAGCTGCTAAGTCTGGAAATCTGTCACTGAAATGATAGTAGAGAGTGGATATTGGCTTATTGATCGTTTGAGTAAGGAACAAGATAAGGGAACATTGACCTGGGATATGGTTTGAGTCTATGCTTACTTATTTTTATTTTTTTACCGCAGTGTCATTCACATGCCCCTTTCAAATATAAGCCCCATGGGCAATGGTCAAATGTTCTAAAATTAGCTTTCTTAGCCCTGCACATTGCTGAACTTAGAACAATGTCCATGTCTGTTAATCACACAACAAATGCTTGTTATTCATTTCTATAGAATATTGGTATATGTATGTATTGAATGTACTACTGTAGGTTTGCTTACAGCTCACAGCCAAGGACAGTACATTAATCTATGTTAAAAGGTGACACCATAAATACATATTGGAGCATACTGTCAGTTAGCTCAAGCTGTTATGCAAGTGTATTTACCCTCTTTAAAAATGAGATTTTGACAGTTGGAATCTAATAAATATTCATGACTATGAGCGAGTGTGAGCTGGTTGCCATCAGCGAAATCCCAGTGTGAAGCAACCATAGGGGGGAGGAGAAAGAGGTATTGCTTTTGCTATAAACTGGTGCTGCATTTTTCAAAGTTTCCCTAACAATGCTTCCCAAACAATGCTTCACATATGGCAGGAGACCAACTTAATTAATACAGGCATCCTACCTCGACATTAACTTTTTTCGTCCAAAGAAACCTTTTAATCCTGTCTCTTGACAGCAACAACTTACGAAACATTGCATAAATTAACTATTTTGGAGACCCTCCACCCAATGGTGGAAACCGTTCAAGGATTATTTGCAGATCCTTCTTAATCTGTCATTCAGTTTGCTGCCTAATAAACACCTGCTGTGGCTCTGTTTAACATACCCACTTAGAAAACAAACACTTCATTTTAGGAGCTTAAACTGAGCATTTGTGTTCATTTTGAAGGAGGACTTTTATGTACAAAACTTATATCAACTTTAGTGGGAGGCTTGTCACTTGTCATCATAAATTTCCAAACCTCTCTACCTAAATGTTTTTCCTGGAAGCCATTTAAACCTTTCCCTGAGGGACATGGGGACTGCAGTATTATAACACAAGAAGGGGTTGATTTCTTGATTCTTACAGTACTTCAATTTTGTTTTACTTGACTGGGATTGCACAATACATTCTGGGACTTATTTCCATTGTGGTCCCTATTTTTTACATAGATAGACACATTACTGATATGCAGACATATATTTTTGACATTCTTTTAAAAAGAGTTTATGGTCAGTATGGCTATGAGTTGCTCTGATAGTTTATTCCACTCAGTGGCAGTAAATAAAAAGGTGCTCTTACCAGAGAGACTTATATTTGAAACAGTGAATATTAGATTCTCTGGCTGTGGTATTATGCTGGTGGACATCTCTAACAAATGAGATGGGGGCTGAGTCACGTGATAGCTAGATTAGCTGCTTAAAATGGTCGACCTCCAGATGAGTATGAGAGTGTAGCTTTAAGTACAATTCTTACAAGCTTGTTTTGACTGTTTTTTTTAGATGTTTCGGGCTGCTGGTGAACCATGATGTGCAAGCATAATCAAAGTGACACTGAACTAGTGTATATCTCAGAGAGTTTAGGGTGTCATTGTCAAGTCATTTTGAGGTCTGAGCAAGGAATACCATTTTCTGGTTTGTTACATCCTTCAGTGACATTGTCTTACCGTTCAGGTACCTATTTAATTCACACCCAAGGTAGCTGAGTGATGTTATTGGTGCTACCTCTGAGTTGACCACTTTGACTCTAAAACCAGGGGACCTTGCAAGCTTTACTCTAGAGCCAGATAAAATGGATTCTGTTTTTCCAAGATGCAGAGAAAGTTTTATAAACTTCTTAGGGCTGCAATCTCATTAATGGGGTCGATATGACAACAGCCAGTGAAAGTGCAGGGCTCCAAATTCAAACAACAGAAATCTCATAATTAAAATTCCTCAAACATACATGTATTTATAGCGTTTTTAAAGGTAATCTTGTTTTTAATCCCACCACAATGTCCGATTTCAAATAGGCTTTACAGCGAAAGCACCACAAACGATTATGTTAGGTCATCACTAAAGCCACAGAAAAACACAGCCATTTTTTCCAGCCAAATATAGGAGTCACAAGATGCACAAATAGAGCTAAAATTAATCACTAATCTTTGATGATCATAATCAGATGACACTCATAGGACTTCATGTTACACAATACATGTATGTTTTGTTTGATAACGTTTATTTTATATAAAAAAATCTCAGTATACATTGGCACATTACGTTCACTAGTTCCAAAAAAATCTGATGATATTGCAGAGAGCCACATTATTTTACAGAAAAATTCATTATAAATGTCGATAAATACAATTGTTAGACATGGAAATATAGATATACCTCTCCTTAATGCAACTGCGTGTCAGATTTCAGACAAAGCAAACCGTGCAATAATCTGAGACGGCGCTCAGAAAAAGAATACCATTATCCACCATGTTGGAGTCAACAGAAATCAGAAATCACATTATAAAAATTCCATTACCTTTGACGATCTTCATCAGAATGCACTCCCAGGAATCATAGTTCCACAATAAATGCTTCAGTTGTTCGATAATGTCCATTATTTATGTTCAAGTAGCTACTTTTGTTACCGCATTTAGTACACAAATCAAAACATCCGTGCAGGTCCAACTGAACGCCGGACGAAAACTTCAAAAAGTTATGTTCCAGATCGAACAAACTTGTCAAACTAAGTATAGAATCAATCTTTAGGATGTTGTTATCATAAACCTTCAATAAAATGTGACCACTGACCACTGACTCAAATAGCTCCCGTCCGGCTGACGGTTGACATCTAGTGGAAGCCCTAGGAAGTGCAACTTTATCCATATACCACTGTGTATTCAATAGGAGCTGGGTTGAAAATCGACCAACCTCAGATTTCCCACTTCCTTTTTGGATTTCTTCTCAGGTTTTTGCCTGCCATATGAGTTCTGAAATACTCACAGTCATCATTCAAACATTTTTAGAAACTTCAGAGTGTTGTCTATCCAATACTAATAATAATATGCATATATTAGCAACTGAGGAGCAGGTCGTTTACTCTGGGCACCTTTCACCAAGCTACTCAATACTGCCCCTGCAGCCAAAAGAAGTTATCTGAGAGCCATTTACTGATAGTGCACTAAATATTTCTTCCCCTGAGGTTTTATTTTTTATGGGACACCAGTAGAGCGGAGTCATCCACATACAAAAACAAATTACAAAAGCAGGCTGATTTCATATAATTCAAGTACATTAGGAAAAGAAGTGGGCCACAGACGCTCCACTGCAGGACTCCACAGCTAAAACCCTTTGCATCAGAAAGTGTTCCAATAACAACCACCACTTGGTCTCTACCTGTAAAATAGAATCTAACCCAGTCAATGGACCTTCTGCTCAAACCAAGGGCTTTTAAACTTGTAATGCTTGATATTATGGTCAACTGTATCAAATGCCTTCTGCAGATCCAGCATTACCATTCCCGAAAAATGTCCCAGGTCAACTTCTGTCCTGAACGTGCGGAGTGATTAACTGAAATTCGAACTATTTTTTTGTGTTTTGTTTTTTAAAACAAAATCGATCGACATCAGTTAAATTATTTTAATTCAATTTAGTTCTATTTTTTTCTGAGGTCAAAGTGCAGTTTCTCTTGAGATATATCAGATCAAGCCCAAACTGTGCAATGGAGTTGTAGTTTCCAATTAATTAATAAGACCTCGAAGCTGGTGTTTGGAGGATATAGTAGAGGGATGGCAAACAGTGCCAATATATCCTCCAAACACCGGCTTCAAGGGCATTATCACTTTTATACAACACGTTACCAACATATTCAAATAAAGTTTGACACATTTTCATTAAAAATGCTATTTTTATAAATTCATTCATATGATTTCATCCTTCCACAATATACTATAGTCCGGACACAAATCTAGGGTTGTTACCCAAGCCGGCTGGTCATTTAATCTATCGGTTCGGTTGCTGGAGACACGATCCAGTCATTCAGTCTTTTTGTCCTGTATCTATGGATGTAACCCATTCACATGTTCTCAATGTTACATTGCCATACTCGCTGGCAAAATTCTTATCCTTTGCTTGCTAGCTAGCCAACTACAGTTAATATAATGTTTACACACCCTACATTACTTATGTCATATGTTTAAGCTGTACTCTATACCAACTACTGCATCTTGCCATCTTTATGTAATACATGTATCACTAGCCACTTTAAACAATGCCACTTTATATGTTTACATACCCTATATTACTCATCTCATATGTATATACTGTACTCGATACCATCTACTGCATCTTGCCTATGCCGTTCTGTACCATCACTCATTCATATATATTTATGTATATATTCTTCATCGCTTTACACTTGTGTGTATAAGGTAGCTATTGTGACATTGTTAGGTTAGATTACTCGTTGGTTATTACTGCATTGTTGGAACTAGAAGCACAAGCATTTCGCTACACTCGCATTAACATCTGCTAGTCCACAGTCCGGAACCTCCTGAGACAGTCCACGGTCCGGAACCTCCTGAGACAGTCCACGGCATGAATCCTCCAGTGATGATCCATGGCATGAAGCTTGCAGTGATGCTCAGTCACTGTGGCGACGACCCACGGTCCGGAGCCACTGGCGACGATCCACGGTCTGGTTCCTCCGGCCACAATCCACAGTCCGGTTCCTCCAGCGACGATCTACGGTCTGAAGTCCTAGGCGATCGTCCACGGTCCGGTTCCGCGGAAGCGATCATTAATCTGAGACGGCGCTTATAAAATGTATAAAATTAGCCGCCATGTTGGAGTCAACATAAACCAGAAATTACATGATAAATATTCCCTTACCTTTGATCTTCACCAGAATGCACTCTCAGGAATCGCAGTTCCACAATCAATGCTTGATTTGTTCGATAATGTCTGTTATTTATATCCAAGTAGCTACTTTTGTTAGCGTTATGTACACATATCCAAACGCTTGTGTGTTTGGATAAAAAATTAGGAGAAAAACTTTTCAAACGAAGTATAAAATCAATCATTAGGATGTTTTTATCATAAACCAGAGAATTCCTTTGTGTCTACAGGAGCAAAAGGAACGCAAGTCGATATCATGTGGAATGCGCGTGACCAGGAAATGGCTCTCTGCCAGTAAGCTGACTCATTCAGCTCGTATTCAGTCCCACAACACAGTAGAAGACCCATTCAAGTTTCTAAAGACAGTTGACATCTAGTGGAAGCCCTAGGAAGTGCAACTTCATTCATATCCCAATGTGAATTCAATAGGGCCTGAGTTGAAAATCGACCAACCTCAGATTTCTCACTTCCTGTTTGGATTTCTTCTCAGGTTTTTGCCTGCAATGTCATATTGCATATTGCATACTCACAGACATCATCAAACGGTTTCAGAAACTTCAGAGTGTTTTCTATCCAATACTAATAATAACAGGCCTCTGTGCCTTTTGAAATAACTTTATTAGTCCTCTACCGCAAAACATTGCCCTCAGGAAACAGCAAACAGAAGTTGAAGTTGGTATGATGTATCAATTGGGGCAAGGGCCTTCTTCCAGGAAGCAGAGTGGTGTGAGTGCATAATGTGAGAAAAGGAAGGTGGCAGCCAGCGAATAATGTCTGCTCTTTCACTGTCCCTCAGGTATTACTAAATGTGATATAGTAGAATACTGATCCTTCCACCTAAATAACACATCTGACAGTTGATGTCAAAAATCAACTGAGTACTTGTTCATTTGACAATTAGTATAGAATAAACAGGTAGTTTGAAATTCCTTACAAAGTTGGCTCAGGTCAGTATTTACATGTTTTGACATTCATTCAATGATTCCTACAATAACCAGCTAAAAAGAGGCAGCAGAATATAGAACAAAATGATATCAAGATAATACAAAAGTGATGAAGACCAAAAAATTATTGACTCCAGTTCGGGAATATTAAAACCACAAAAGTCTCTTCAACTGAAAGGAAATTTCAATAACATTGGTGGTGTGTTGACAGTATTTTAGATTCCTCCTTTGGACCAAACAACATTCTAAAATATTTCTACATTTCTAAAAAACTTAAGTCTGAAGGATGCTCATATCTGAGCCCCATCGCACATCTATATTTAATTTAACCGATCTATATCATGTTACCCAAAAATGAAAAAAGAAAACCATACAACTCACCCATCATCCTGAACTCTCATTAAGTGCGGAGTCTTCTTCTACAAGAGGCATAACCCTTTCCTGTTATCTTTCGCTTTAATTTCCTCCTCTTGGTCGTTGGGGATGTTTGACAACTCATCCCAGAGCAGTTATGAATGCATCAATGGCTTCCTGAGATTGAGAGGATCCCTCTCAAGAACTGTTCAAGGAGGTCTTTGACTAAAGCTCTGTTATTGTGAAATAGCGTGATTCTGTTGGTGATGAGGCGATGCAAAATGACAACAAACATTTGATTTTTTTTCTCATTTTGTCTGTCATAGTTGAAGTGTACCTATGATGAAAATGACAGAACTTGCACAATTGGTGGCTGACTAAATAAAATCTTAAATAAATTCTTAATAATGGACAGGTCAACATGTCAACAATAATACACACTCTAAATATCTCTGTTCGTATATCTGTGATCTGCACCAATGGTGCAAGAACATGGCCAAGATGTTCAAATGTTCATAAATGACCAGCATGGCCCAATAATAATAAGGCAGAACAGTTGAAACTGGAGCAACAGCACGGCCAGGTGGACTGGGGACAGCAAGGAGTCATGTCAGGTAGTCCCGAGGCATGGTCCTAGGGCTCAGGTCCTCCGAGAGAGAGAGAAAAAAGAGAGAAAGTGAGAATTAGAGAGAGCACACTTAAATTCACACAGGACACCGAATAGGACAGGAGAAGTACTCCAGATATAACAAACTGATGCTAACCCCCCGACACATAAACTACTGCAGCATATATACAGGAGGCTGAGACAGGAGGGGTCAGGAGACACTGTGGCCCCATCCGAGGACACCCCCAGACAGGGCAAAACAGGAAGGATATAACCCCACACACTTTTCCAAAGCACAGCCCCCACACCACTAGAGGGATATCTTCAACCACCAACTTACCATCCTGAGACAAGGCCGAGTATAGACCACAAAGATCTCCGCCACGGCACAACCCAAGGGGGGGCGCCAACCCAGACAGGAAGATCACATCAGTGACTCAACCCACTCAAGTGACACACCCCCCCCAGGGACGGCATGAAAGAGCCCCAGTAAGCCAGTGATTCAGCCCCTGTAATAAGAGTTAGAGGCAGAGAATCCCAGTGGAAAGAGGGGAACCGGCCAGGCAGAGACAGCAAGCGCAGTTCGTTGCTCCAGAGCCTTTCCGTTCACCTTCCCACTCCTGGGCCAGACTACACTCAATCATATGATATATACCCACTGAAGAGATGAATCTTTAGTAAAGACTTAAAGGTTGAGACCGAGTTTGCGTCTCTTACATGGGTAGGCAGACCATTCCATAAAAATGGAGCTCTATAGGAGAAAGCCCTGCCTCCAACTGTTTGCTTAGAAATTCTAGGGACAATTAGGAGGCCTGCGTCTTGTGACTGTAGCGTACGCGTAGGTATGTACAGCAGGACCAAATCAGAGAGATAGGTAGGAGCAAGCCCATGTAATGCTTTGTAGGTTAGTAGTAAAACCTTGAAATCAGCCCTTGCCTTGACAGGAAGCCAGTGTAGGGAGGCTAGCACTGGAGTAATATGATCACATTTTTTTGTTCTAGTCAGGATTCTAGCAGCCGTATTTAGCACTAACTGAAGTTTATTTAGTACTTTATCCGGGTAGCCGGAAAGTAGAGCATTGCAGTAGTCTAACCTAGAAGTGACAAAAGCATGGATTAATTTTTCTGCATCATATTTGGACGGAAAGTTTCTGATTTTTTTAATGCTACGTAGATGGAAAAAAGCGGTCCTTGAAATGGTCTGGATATGTTCTTCAAAAGAGAGATCAGGGTCCAGAGTAACGCCGAGGTCCTTCACAGTTTTATTTGAGACGACTGTACAACCATTACGATTAATTGTCAGATTCAACAGAAGATCTCTTTGTTTCTTGGGACCTAGAACAAGCATCTCTGATTTGTCCGAGTTTAAAAGTAGAATGTTTGCAGCCATCCACTTCCTTATGTCTGAAACACATGCTTCTAGCGAGGGCAATTTTGGGGCTTCACCATGTTTCATTGAAATGTACAGCTGTGTGCCATCCGCATAGCAGTGAAAGTTAACATTATGTTTTCGAATGACATCCTCAAGAGGTAAAATATATAGTGAAAACAATAGTGGTCCTAAAACGGAACCTTGAGGAACACCGAAATTTACAGTTGATTTGTCAGAGGACAAACCATTCACAGAGACAATCTTTCCGACAGATAAGATCTAAACCAGGCCAGAACTTGTCCGTGTAAACCAATTTGGGTTTCCAAACTCTCCAAAAGAATGTGGTGATTGATGGTATCAAAAGCAGCACTGAGGTCTAGGAGCACGAGGACAGATGCAGAGCCTCGGTCTGATGTCATTAAAGGATCATTTACCACCTTCACAAGTGCAGTCCCAGTGCTATGATGGGGTCTAAAACCAGACTGAAGCATTTCGTATACATTGTTTGTCTTCAGGAAGGCAGTGAGTTGCTACGCAACAGCCTTTTCTAAAATTTTTGAGAGGAATGGAAGATTTGTTAAAGGCCGATTGTTTTTAAAATCTTTTCTGGGTCAAGGTTTCGCTTTTTCAAGAGAGGCTTTATTACTGCCACTTTTACTGAGTTTGGTACACATCCAGTGGATAGAGAGCCGTTTACTATGTTCAACAAACGAGGGCCAAGCACAGGAAGCAGCTCTTTCAGTAGTTTAGTTGGAATAGGGTCCAGTATGCAGCTTGAAGGATTAGAGGCCATTATTATTTTCATCATTGTGTCAAGAATTATAGTACTAAAACACTTGAGCGTCTCTCTTGATCCTAGGTCCTGGCAGAGTTGTGCAGACTCAGGACAACTGAGGAGGAAAACGCAGGTTTAAAGAGGAGTCCGTAATTTGCTTTCTAATAATCATAATATTTTCCTCAAAGAAGTTCATGAATTTATCACTGCTAAAGTGAAAGTCATCCTCTCTTGGGGAATGCTTCTTTTTAGTTAGCTTTGCGACAGTATCAAAAAGGAATTTCGGATTGTTCTTATTTTCCTCAATTAAGTTAGGAAAATAGGATGATCGAGCAGCAGTAAGGGCTCTTCGGTACTGCACGGTACCGTCTTTCCAAGCTAGTCGGAAGACTTCCAGTTTGGTGTGGCGCCGTTTCCGTTCCAATTTTCTGGAAGCTTGCTTCAGAGCTCGGGTATTTTCTGTGTACCAGGGAGCTAGTTTCTTATGAGAAATGTTTTTAGTTTTTAGGGGTGCAACTGCATCTAGGGTATTGAGCAAGGTTAAATTGAGAGGTTAAATTGATTTTTGTCCTCTGGCGTCCTTGGGTAGGCAGAGGGAGTCTGGAAGGGTATCAAGGAATCTTTGTGTTGTCTGTGAATTTATAGCACGACTTTTGATGCTCCTTGGTTGGCTCCTCTCACTTTCTGTATAAAGAAGGCAACTCAATTACCACCCCATCGAAGGGGGGATTGTGCGATAAAACTCCTGGTAGAAGCTGCACTTCCCAGGAGTCACGTGTATCCCCTGTCGCAAGCAGAGATGGTGGCTATGTAGACATATGTCTCCGAATCCCTTCGTCAGGGGTACATTCGGCCTTTCATTTCACCTGTCTCCTCAAGTTTCTTTTTTGTGAAGAAGGATGGAGATTTGCGTCCGTGCATTGATTATCGAGGTCTCAATCAAATCACGGTGAGGTACAGTTACCCGCTACCTCTTATTGCTACGGCGATTGAGTCAATTTACGGGGCGCGCTTCTTCACTAAACTGGATCTCAGGAGTGTGTACAACCTGATGCGTATCCGGAAGGGAGATGAGTGGAAGATGGCATTTAGTACTACCTCAGGGCATTATGAGTACCTCGTCAAGCTGTATGGGTTGATGAATGCTCCATCAGTCTTCCAATGTTTTGTAGACAAGATTTTCAGAGACCTGCATGGGCAGGGTGTAGTGGTCTATATTGATGACATTCTGATATACTCCTCTACATGCGCCGAGCATGTGTCTCTTGTGCGCAGAGTGCTTGGTCGCCTGTTGGAGCATGACCTGTACGTTAAGGCTGAGAAATGCCTGTTCTTCCAACAGTCCGTCTCCTTCCTAGGGCATCGGATTTCCACGTCAGGAGTGGAAAGGAGGTGCAACGATAAAAGGTTTGCCAACTACTTTACCACTGTAAAGGAGGTGCAGCGATTCTTAGGGTTTACCAACTACTACAGGAGGTTTATCCGGGGTTTTGGTCAGGTTGCTGCTCCCATTACCTCACTGCTAAAGGGGGGCCCGGTGCGCTTGCGGTGGACAGTTGAGGCGAACAGGGCTTTTAGGCACCTGAAGACTCTGTTTACCTCGGCTCCTGTGTTGGGTCATCCGGATCCCTCTTTCCCGTTCATAGTGGAGGTGGATGCATCCGAAAGCGGGATAGGAGGAGTGCTCTCTCAGCGCTCGGCGGAGCGGAAATATGATGTGGGGGACCGGGAGCTGTGAAGGCTTTGAAGGCGTGGCGACATTGGCTTGAGGGGGCTAAACACCCTTTTCTTATCTGGACTGACAATCGCAATCTGGAGTACATCCGGGAGGTGAGGAGACTGAATCCTCGCCAGGCAAGGTGGGCCATGTTTTTCACCCGTTTTGTGTTTACCCTCTCTTACATACCAGGCTCCCAGAACCTTAAGGCAGACGCACTGTCCCGGCTGTATGACACAGAGGAGCGGTCCATGGATCCCACTTCCATACTCCCAGCCTCTGGTTTGGTGGCACCGGTAGTGTGGGAGCTGGATGCGGACATTGAGCTGGTGTCACTTGCAGAGCCCTCAGTGAGGCCCCGGAGACAGGGTCTGGCTCTCGACCTCAATCCTGGGTCCACGGTTTGTGGGGCCGTTTAAAGTCCTGAGGAGAGTGAATGACGTATGATATAGGTTACAGCTACACATCAATTTCCGTATTAACACATTGTTCCATGTGTCTCTCCTCAAGCCGGTGGTGGCTGGCCCGCTCCAGGAGGCTGGACATCGAGGGGCGTACTCCATTTGTTTCATCTTGGATTCGAGACGTCGGGCCTTCAGTACCTTGTGGACTGGGAGGGGTACGGTCCGGAAGAGAGATGCTGGGTTCCGGTGGAGGACGTGTTATATCCTTCCTGTTGTGAGAATTCCACCCTCTCCATCCGGTTCGCCCTGCGCCTCGAGGCCGGTGTCGACGCTCTTGGAGCTGTGCGCCAGGGGCGGGGTACTGTCACGACTTCTACCGAAGTCGATGCATCTCTTTGTTTGGGTGGTGCTCGGCGATCGACGTCACCGGTCTTCTAGCCATCATTGATCCATTTTCTATTGCTTTGTTATTTCGTGTTGTTTGTATTGGTGTGCGACGGGTCCTCGTACCTACTTTTTTTCGTTTATTTATTCATGTTTTTGAAGTTATTACAGAATATTGCGGTCTTCATTTCACCTGCCACATAGTTTTTCCTTTATAAACTTTACCGGTCGTCCCCAGTCACATGGTCTTTGTTTACGAGCACACAACGATAAGACCGGAGCCTTGTGAGTCACCCACTGTTGTGCAGTATGAGCCAGGTGATCAGCTAGGTAGGTACCTTTATAACTATTACTTTAACAGTAATAGTTATAAAGGTACCTAAATGCTCTGCAGTTGTGCTTTTGATTTGCTAATTTAGTAGCTATTTAGCAATCTAGCTAAGTGGTTAGCTTCTTTCAAAATCAAGCTTCACTTGATAGCCTAACAGCAGAAAATGTCCTCCTTGATCAAGAGACTTTCTGTCCAATATTTGTTTTTTGCATGCTGTAACATTGTTTTGAATTTGATGGTTGACACAACCACTGAGTATGCACTTGGGATGGGGAGGCTACTTTCCTCTGCCATTGCATTACTGAGCCCTTTACTACGTACAGTACCTCGTTTGAGGGCTTAACTTTGGTCAAATCAAATTTTATTTGTCACATGCGCCTTAAAATGCTTACTTAAAAACCAACAATGCAGTTTTAACGAAATAGAGTAAAGGAAATATTTACTAAATGAACAAAACATTTTTTTATTTTTAAGTAACCCAATAAAATAACAATAATGAGGCTATATACCGGGGGTAGGGTACCGAGTCAATGTGCGAGGGTACAGATTGGTTGAGGTAATTTGTATATGTAGGTAGGGGTAAAGTGACTATGTGTAGATAATAAACACCGAGTAGCAGCAGTCAACTCTAAGTTCAAAACAGGATAACCGGTACCATGAAAGTTGCTCACCTTTTTGCCAGGTAAATGTCTATGGCAACGAATGCTTCGGGAACTAACCTGCTCTGGGTCAGGCTAAATCAGAGCTAACTCTATTTATCGTGAATTACGTGTCTGGGCCAGGAGATGCGTCACGATCGCTGTCATCGTGGAAATGACCGGACCAAGGTGCAGCATTGTGAGCGTACATGTATTTTATTGATAAATGTTGCCAACAAAATGACCGTGAAGCTTACTTAGGCTATTATGCCACTAACAAAGACAACTACCCACAAATACAAAAGGAAAAAAGGCTGCCTAAGTATGATTCCCAATCAGAGACAACGATAGACAGCTGTCCCTGATTGAGAACCATATCCGGCCAAAACAAAGAACATAGAGTTTCCCACCCGAGTCACACTGACCAACCAAACATAGAGAATAAAAATAACTCTACGGTCAGGGCGTGACAAGATGAGGACCAATGAAATCAGATTCCCTCCCTATTGCAAAGATTGCTTCATTATCCCCTTCATTTTTAGAAAGGTGATGATGATTCAATAACTTCTGTTCTCCAAAGCAACTCACCACTGTACCTCTCATCCATGGACCCTCACTCTCATCCACTTTTTACTGTGTGTTAGTGTGTCACTGATAACATAAGTGAAATTTTAGTGGGTTAGGGTTCCACCACAGTATTTATGTATTCATATGTAACATGCTACTGTAGTAATGCCTACTGTACTACTGCCTACATGTCTCATTCAATGTAGTGTGTTAGTATTGCATAACATTGTAAAAGCCAATGTTACATAGAACATATCTTACCTACTTGGCCCTTGGTACAATGCTGGGTCAAGTCTAGCCTCCTGGTCATGAGGAGTATTCTACACCCCAATGTGCCTGTGGGCCCTAACCTGGCTGCTTGAACGTTTGCTACATTGTGGAATGGTTTGTACTGAACGACACGTTTCCCCGAAATGTTCTTGTAGATTCTTGAACAGATTCTGAGGTACATTAGCTCAATCTGGTGGTTGTGCCGGGGTGTGGCTTGAAGGAATGAGTGACGTATTTAAAGGGAAGGGCATTTTGATCCCACAATCTAAACCCTCCCCATTGTTGTACTGAACGACCAGTTGAACAAAACGTTTCCATTTAATTTAATGTTCCACTATGTTTTTTCGTATTGAATGTAGGCCTGTTTCATTGCACTCGCCTAATGTCTTGCCTATGAAGTCATCACGTCCTGGCCTCTACCAAGATGGCTGCTTGTTTACTTATTAGTATTGTTTTCCCATAGCATGCTCATCATCTCTGCTAACTGCTTATACCCTTAATACAGCTCCCTATGCAGGCCTATAGCCTGAGTCCTACTAGACTGTAGCCTAGTCTAGCGCTCTAGCCTCCTGGTTATTACCTGGTTATCAATGTATGCTGTTGCCTACTAGCCTAGCATACTATCTTAATTTGGATATATCATGTACCATGCTAGCTCCTTTATACAGCATGCCATCATTACAGCTACAGCATGTTAGCCCACTAGCCCTAACTATTGCACCTATTATTTATATTATACTGTACACTATAGCCTGCTAGCAGGTCCTGTCCATACTGTATATCGTGTTCTATCACGTGATGTGTTATCCTACCTCTATTAGCTGCCAATGTATAATCTGTGCCATTTCCTGCGACTGGTCCTATACATTTAATGCTATTTAAGCCATATCACAATGGTATTATCCATTCCAGTGCTAAAGTTATTACATAGTCATAACCACATGTACACTTTAAATGCTCTCTTTCTGTTTTGTTTACAGTAAATCACTATCACTATTCGCCCTCCTAAGTTAAACATAATAAAGGTCTCTCTATCCACCCGATGTGTACCAAACTCACTAAAAGTGGCAGTAATAAAACTTCTATTGAAGAAGCCAAACCTTGACCCAGAAAATATAAAAAACCTGTTGTTCTATATTGAGTCTCCCATTCCTCTCAAAAAAAAGCTGTTGTGCGGCAACTCATTGCCTTCCTGAAGACAAACAATGTATATGAAACGCTTCAGTCTGGTTTTAGACCCTATCATAGCACTGAGACGGAACTTGTGAAGGTGGTAAATTACCTTTTATCGGTATCAGACCGAGGCTCTGCAACTGACCTCGTGATCCTAGACCTTAGTGCTGCATTTGATACCATCGATCACTACATTCTTTATGAGAGATCGGAAACCCAAATTGGTCCACAAGGACAAGTTCTGGCCTGGTTCAGATCTTATCTGTCGGAAATCTATCAGTTTGTCTCTGTGGATGTTTTGTCCTCGGACAAATCAACTGTAAATGTTGCTGTTCTGTTGATGATAAGATTCAAGAAACTGGACTCGGTCATGAACCAGGACACGGTGGAATAAAATATATATAAGGCTGTTTATTACAATGAAAAGTATTGCTCAGGCGTGCACTGGCTGTTCAATTGACCCAGAGAGAGACCCTGGAACGCATCCCGAAATATGTCGTGCATGAGAATTTATACAGAGAATGATGTAGGTAGATTCTGGTAGTCCTGGTTTCTGGTAGGTTGCATGTAGGTGTTAGACAGTCCCCTCCAGCCTGGTGTCCGTATCCCATTGGTTCTTGACAGAGTTCTTTGTCTTTGGAGCCCATCCCGAAGGGGGTCGAGTGTATGTTTAGGAATTTCAGTGTTTATGTTCAGTGTATATGTTATCTCAGTCAGCCCCCCGTACGGGGTTGTATCAGTGCGGTTAGTATCTACAGAAGGACAGGGGGAGGGGAAGGTTTATGACACAGTGTGCAAGCTATTGTATCATGCTTAGGCCACAGGCAGACAACAGTCAGTGAATGCATTATTTCATGTGTTAATATGTTACTACAGTTCCTCAAGGCGCCGTTTTAGTGCCACGATTGTTTTCACTATATATTTTACCTCTTGGTGATGTCATTCGGAAACATAATGTTAACTTTCACTGCTTTGCGGACGACACACAGCTGTACATTTCAATGAAACATGGTGAATCCCCAAAATTGCTTTCCCTGGAAGCCTGTGTTTCAGAAACAAAGAGGTGGATGGAGACAAATGTTCTACTTTTAAAATAGGACAAAACAGAGAGGCAAGTTCTAGGTCCCAAGAAACAAAGAGATCTTCTGTTGAGTCTGACAATTAATCTTGATGGTTGTACAGTCATTTCAATTAAAACTGTGAAGGACCTCAGCGCTACTCTGGACCCTGATCTCTCTTTTGTTGAACATATCAAGACTGTTTCAAAGACAGCTTTTTTTCATCTACGTAACATTGCAAAATCAGAAACTCTCCGTCCAAAAATGATGCAGAAAAATTAATCCATGCTTTTGTCACTTCTAGGTTTAAATTTGAAAATTACTGCAATGCTCTACTTTCCAGCTACCCGGATATAGCACTAAATAAACTTCAGTTAGTGCTAAAAACATCTGCTAAAATCTTGACTAGAACCAGAAAATGTGATCCTAATACTCCAGTGCTAGCCTCCCTACACTGGCTTCCTGTCAAAGCAAGGGCTGATTTCAAGGTTTTACTGCTAACCTACAAACTATTACATGGGCTTGCTCCTACCTATCTTTCTGATTTTGTCCTGCCTTTACGATTTGGTCCTACCTACACGTACGCCACGGTCACAATACACAGGCCACCTTACTGTCCCTAGAATTTCTAAGCAAACAGGTGGAGGCAGAGATTTCTCCTACAGAGCTCCATTTTTATGCTCTGGACCTAGTTTTGTCCCATGGAATAAATGTGGATCTTAATGTTTTTCCTCATAATCCTCATAATCCTGGACTATCGGACCACCATTTTATTACGTTTGCAATTGCAACAAATAATCTGCTCAGACCCCAACCAAAGAACATCAAAAGTCGTGCTATAAATTCACAGACAACACAAAGATTCCTTGATGTCCTTCCAGATTCCCTCTGTCTACCCAAGGACACCAGAGGACAAAAATCAGTTAACCACCTAACTGAAGAACTCAATTTAACCTTGCGTAATACCCTAGATGCAGTTGCACCCCTAAAAACTAAAAACATCTCATAAGAAACAAATACCCGAGCTCTGAAGCAAGCTTCCAGAAAATTGGAAAGGAAATGGCGTCACACCAAACTGGAATTCTTCTGACTAGCTTGGAAAGACAGTACCGAAGAGCCCTTACTGCTGCTCGATCATCCTATTTTCCTAACTTAATTGAGGAAAATAAGAACAATCCGAAATTCCTTTTTGATACTGTCGCAAAGCTAACTAAAAAGCAGCATTCCCCAAGAGAGGATGACTTTCACTTTAGCAGTGATAAATTCATGAACTTCTTTGAGGAAAATATTATGATTATTAGAAAGCAAATTACGGACTCCTCTTTAAACCTGCGTTTTCCTCCTCAGTTGTCCTGAGTCTGCACAACTCTGCCAGGACCTAGGATCAAGAGAGACGCTCAAGTGTTTTAGTACTATAATTCTTGACACAATGATGGAAATAATCATGGCCTCTAATCCTTCAAGCTGCATACTGGACCCTATTCCAACTAAACTACTGAAAGAGCTGCTTCCTGTGCTTGGCCCTCGTTTGTTGAACATAGTAAACGGCTCTCTATCCACCGGATGTGTACCAAACTCAGTAAAAGTGGCAGTAATAAAGCCTCTCTTGAAAAAGCGAAACCTTGACCCAGAAAAGATTTTAAAAACAATCGGCCTTTAACAAATCTTCCATTCCTCTCAAAATTTTTAGAAAAGGCTGTTGCGCAGCAACTCACTGCCTTCCTGAAGACAAACAATGTATACGAAATGCTTCAGTCTGGTTTTAGACCCCATCATAGCACTGGGACTGCACTTGTGAAGGTGGTAAATGATCCTTTAATGACATCAGACCGAGGCTCTGCATCTGTCCTCGTGCTCCTAGACCTCAGTGCTGCTTTTGATACCATCAATCACCACATTCTTTTGGAGAGTTTGGAAACCCAAATTGGTTTACACGGACAAGTTCTGGCCTGGTTTAGATCTTATCTGTTGGAAAGATTGTCTCTGTGAATGGTTTGTCCTCTGACAAATCAACTGTAAATTTCAGTGTTCCGTTTTAGGACCACTATTGTTTTCACTATATATTTTACCTCTTGGGGATGTTATTCGAAAACATAATGTTAACTTTCACTGCTATGCGGATGACACACAGCTGTACATTTCAATGAAACATGGTGAAGCCCCAAAATTGCCCTCGCTAGAAGCATGTGTTTCAGACATAAGGAAGTGGATGGCTGCAAACTTTCTACTATTAAACTCGGACAAAACAGAGATGCTTGTTCTTGGTCCCAAGAAACAAAGAGATCTTCTGTTGAATCTGACAATTAATCGTAATGGTTGTACAGTCGTCTCAAATAAAACTGTGAAGGACCTCGGCGTTACTCTGGAACCTGATCTCTCTTTTGAAGAACATATATCAAGACCATTTCGAGGACAGCTTTTTTCCATCTACGTAATATTGCAAAAATCAGAAACTTTGTCCAAAAATGATGCAGAAAAATTAATCCATGCTTTTGTCACTTCTAGGTTAGACTACTGCAATGCTCTACTTTCCGGCTACCCGGATAAAGCACTAAATAAACTTCAGTTAGTGCTAAATACGGCTGCTAGAATCTTGACTAGAACACCCAAAAATTTGATCATATTACTCCAGTGCTAGCCTCTCTACACTGGCTTCCTGTCAAAGCAAGGGCTGATTTCAAGGTTTTACTGCTAACCTACAAAGCATTACATGGGCTTGCTCCTACCTATCTCTCTGATTTGGTCCTGCCGTAATACCTACACGTACGCTACGGTCACAAGAAGCAGGCCTCCTATTTGTCCCTAGAATTTCGAAGCAAACAGCTGGAGGCAGGGCTTTCTCCTATAGAGCTCCATTTTTATGGAATGGTCTGCCTACCCTTGTCAGAGACGCAAACTCGGTCTCAACCTTTACTGAAGACTCATCTCTTCAGTGGGTCATATGATTGAGTGTAGTCTGGCCCAGGAGTGGGAAGGTGAACGGAAAGGCTCTGGAGCAACGAACCGCCCTTGCTGTCTTTGCCTGGCCGGTTCCCCTCTTTCCACTGGGATTCTCTGCCTCTAACCCTATCACAGGGGCTGAGTCACTGGCTTACTGGGGCTCTCTCATGCCGTCCCTGAAGGGGGTGCGTCACCTGAGTGGGTTTATTCACTGTTGTGGTCATCCTGTCTGGGTTGGCGCCCCCCTTGGGTTGTGCCGTGGCGGAGATCTTTGTGGGCTATACTCAGCCTTGTCTCAGGATGGTAAGTTGGTGGTTGAAGATATCCCTCTAGTGGTGTGGGGGCTGTGTTTGGCAAAGTGGGTGGGGTTATATACTTCCTGTTTGGCCCTGTCCGGGGGTGTCCTCGGATGGGGCCACAGTGTCTCCTGACCCCTCCTACCTCAGCCTCCAGTATTTATGCTGCAGTAGTTTGTGTTGGGGGGGCTAGGGTCAGTTTGTTATATCTGGAGTACTTCTCCTGTCCTATTCGGTGTCCTGTGTGAATCTAAGTGTGCATTCTCTAATTCTCTCCTTTCTTTCTCTCGAAGGACCTGAGCCCTAGGACCATGCCCCAGGACTACCTGACATGATGACTCCTTGCTGTCCCCAGTCCACCTGACCATGCTGCTGCTCCAGTTTCAATTGTTCTGCCTTATTATTCGACCATGTTGGTAATTTATGAACATTTGAACATCTTGGCCATGTTCTGTTATAATCTCCACCCGGCACAGCCAGAAGAGGACTGGCCACCCCAGAATCGATCTTGGTAAAATGGAGTAGTTTAATAACTTCAAAAACATAAATCCAAAACCATGAATAAATAAATATGTTACATCAATTTCCATCAATTCCCATTATTAAAGTGTCTGGAGTTGAGTCAGTGTGTTGGCAGCAGCCACTCAATGTTAGTCTGATGGCCTTGAGATTTAAGCTGTTTTTCAGTCTCCCTGCTTTGATGCACCTGTACTGACCTCGCCTTCTGGATGATAGAGGGGTGAACAGGCAGTGGCTCGGGTGGTTGTTGTCCTTGATGATCTTTATGGCCTTCCTGTGACATCGGGTGGTGTAGGTGTCCTGGAGGGCAGGTAGTTTGCCCCCGGTGATGCGTTGTGCAGACCTCACTACCCTCTGGAAGACTTATGGTTGTGGGCGGAGCAGTTGCCGTACCAGGCAGTGAAACAGCCCGACAGGATGGTCTCGATTGTGCATCTGTAGAAGTTTGTGAGTGCTTTTGCTGACAAGCCAAATTTCTTCAGCCTCCTGAGGTTGAAGAGGCACTGCTGTGCCTTCTTCACAACGCTGTCTGTGTGGGTGGACCAATTCGGTTTGTCTGTGATGTGTACATTTAACTTTTACAATAAAAGGTGAAATTGAGCAATACAATTGCGCAGACCGTTTTTTCCAGTCGTACAAAACATTGTTTAGATGCTTTTCAGACAACAATACTGTTAAGACGCGTTTGTTCTATCACACGTTCTGTTGCTACTCTTCCAATCACATATTTACAATGGTACGCTGCAGGGACTACTCAAATATGTGATTGTACATGTCAAAGGGTTTAAATGGACCAATAAGAATTCCAAACATCGCTGCCAATAATAGCTAATTTTTGGTTTTCCTCTGCAGACAGCCCTAGCAAAAGTATTGCTTGAGAAACTGCTATTTATACAGTGCCTTCAGAAAGTATTCACAAGTTTGTTGCGTCTTTTCCATATTGTTTAAGTGGAAATTAATAAAAAATGAATTGCTGAAATGTCTTAAATAATTATTAAACTCTTTTGTTATGGCAAGCCTACAAATGCATACGAAGTGTCACATACGTTACATGGACTCACTCAATATTCAATAATGTTGTTTACAATTATTGTTTTATGACTACTTGATCTCTGTACCCCACGCATACAATTATCAGTAAGATCCCTCAGTTGAGCAGTACATTTCAAACACAGATTCAACCACAAAGACCAGGGACGTTTTCCAATGCCTCGCAAAGAAAGGCACCTATTGGCAGATGGGTTTAAAAAAAACAGTTATTGGATATCTCTTTGAGCATGGTGAAGTTATTAGTTACACTTTGGATGGTGTATCAATACACCCAGTCACTACAAAGATACATGCCTCCTTCCTAACTCGGTTGCCGGAGAGAAAGGATACCTCTTAGAAATTAACATGAGGCCAATGGTGACTTTAAAAACAGTTACAGATTTTAATGGCTGTGATAGGAAATAACTGATGATAGATCAACAACATTGTTGTTACTCCACAAAACATTGTTGTTACTCCACAAAACTAACCTAATTGACAGGGTGAAAAGGAGGAAGCCTACACAGAATAAAAATTGTCTAATACATGCATCCAACAAGGCACTAAAGTAACAATGTAAAACAAATGGCAAAGCTATACAGTTTTTGTCCTGAATACAAAGTGTTATGTTTGGGACAATACAACACATTACTGAGTACCACTCTCCATATTTTCAAGCATAGTAGTGGCTGCACCATGGTATGGGTATGCTTGTGATCATTAAGGACTGGGGAGCACAGGCATAATTGTAGAGTAAAAACAATCTGCTTTCCCAGACCTTGGGAGATTAATTCACCTTTCAGCAGGAAATAATCTAAAACACAAGGCCAAATCTACATTAGAATTGCTTACCAAGAAGACAGTTAATGATTCTGAGTAGCTGAGTTGTGTCTTAAATCTACTTGAAATGGTTATGAAGCAATGATCAACAACCAATTTAACAGGGCTTGAATCATTTTGAAAAGGATAATGGGCAGATATTAGCAATCCAGGTGTGGAAAGCGCTTAGAGATTTACCCAGAAAGATTCACAGCTATAATCGCTGCCAAAGGTGCTTCTTCAAAGTATTGAATGAGGGGTATGAATACTTATGTAAATCAGACGTGTAATTCATTTTCAGTACATATGCAAAAATCTCTAAACATGTTCTCACTTTGTCATTATGGGGTATTATGACTAGATGGATCATGCATTTCATTCCCCCCCCCCATTTTGAATGCAGGCTCTAACAATACAAAATGTGGAATAACTCAAGGCTCTCTGCAAAAGTTGACTCAGCCCCTGTAATAGGGTTAGAGACAGAATCTCATTGGAGAGCGGGGAATCTGCCAGGCAGAGACAGCAAGGGTGGTTAGTTGCTCCAGTACCTTACCATTCACTTTCACACCCCTGGGCCAGACTACACTCAAACATAGGACCCACTGAAGAGATGAGTCTTCAATACAATGCCTTGCAAACTTCACATCCCTTTTGGCGTTTTTCCTACTTTGTTGCATTAAAACCTGTAATTTAAATGGATTTGATGTAAATCGACAATCAAGCCCAAAATTGTTGAAGTGATATTCCAAAAAAAGTGTCAGATGGAAAAGTGGTGCTTTCATATGTATTCACTCCCTTTGCTATGAAGCCTCTAAATAAGATCTGGTGCAACCAATTACCTTCAGAAGTCATAATTAGTTCACTGAAGTCCAGCTGTGTGCAATCTAAGTGTCACAATATCTCTGTATATTTGCACCTTTTCTGAAAGGCCCCAGAGACCGCAACACCACTAAGGGGCACCACGAAGACCAAGGAGCTCTTCAAATAGGTCAGGGGCAAAGTTGTGGAGAAGTACAGATCAGGGTTGGGTTATTAAAAAAAACAGGAACTTTGAACATCCCAGAGTGCACCATTAAAAATGTGAAATGATACCACAACATACCTGCCAAGAGAGGGCCACCCACAAAAACAGACCAGGCAAGGATGGCATTAATCAGAGAGGCAACAGAGACCAACGAACCCTGCAGGAGGTGCAAAGCTCCACAGCAGAGATTGGAGTATCTGTCCATAGGACCACTTTAAGCCGTACACTCCAGATTGGGCTTTACAGAAGATTGGCCAGAAACAAGCCATTGCTTAATCTTAAGGTATAGGGGGCAGCATTTTCACTTTTGGATAAATTATGTGCCCAATTGCAACTTCCTGCTACTCATGCCAAGAATAAGATATGCATATTAGTAGATTTGGATAGAAAACACTGAAGTTTCTAAAACTGTTTGAATCATGTCTGTGAGTATAATAACTTATGTAGCAGGCAAAACCCAGAGGACAAATCTTTCAGATTATTTTTAAGGTCTGTCTGTTCAGTGAACTCGCATTGGGAAACTATATTTCTTAGGCACTTGTTTTCAGTTCCTACAGATTCCACCAGTCTTTGGAATTTGGTTGAGGTTATTCCTTTGTGCAAAGAAGTACAGCCATCTAGGAACTGGGTAACACTTGAGTTGCACAAGACCTGAAAAGTAGCTTGGTTTGTTGTTTTCCTGTATTGAACACAACCCAGTCTTCAATTTGATCGATTATTGTTTGAAAATACCTAAAGTTCTATTACAAAAGCAATGTTTTGGCAAAGTTTACAGGCATCTTGAGATATTTTGTAGTGGCGTTGCACAAATTGGAAGCTGTTTTCTGTATCAAAACGCGCCAAGTTAATGGACATTTTGGATATATATGAACATAATTAATCAAACAAAAGGACCAATTGTTATGGGACATATTGGAGTGCCAACAAAAGCAGCTTGTCAAAGGTAAGGCTTGTTTTATTTCTGAAATTTGTGTAGTGCCTCCAGGGTTGAAATATGCTACCCTTTGTTTACTGTTGTGCTATAAGATAATAGCTTCTTATGCTTTCGCCGAAAAACCTTTTTAAAATATGACATTTTGGCTGGATTCAGAATGAGTGTAGCTTTAATTTAGTATCTTACATGTGTGATTTAATGAAAGTTTGATTTTTATTTGAATTTGCCGCGCTGTATTTTCCCGCAAGCGTCCCCTATCCTAGAAGTTAAAGGGGAAAAAAACACATTTGGTGTTCCCCATAAGACATGTGGGAGACTCCCCAGACATATGGAATGTACTCTGGTCAGATGACACTAAAATTGATAATCTTGGCAATCAAGGAAAATGTTTTGCACAAACCCAACACCTCATCATGCTGTGGGGATGTTTTTCATCAGCAGGGAGTGAGAAACTGGTCAGAATTGAAGGAATGATGGCTGACGCTTGTTAGGCACACCTCCTGGGGGGGTGGTGACACCCTGCTACACTCAACACCCCGTGAAATGAATGACGTACGTGACTGTAGTTGTGGGTAAGAATGACAGAGGCAGAATATATTACAGTTTACAGGGAATGTATTTCCTTCACAAGGTAATTAGTGGAAAAGAGGCTAGACGGAACCAAAGCAAATAAACTTACCAGTTTTAGCACCACCTGGCGCACTAACCAAAACACAGGGGATGGTCCGCCTAAGTCTTACCTAGAGTGCATAGACATAGTATCTTCGCAGGCCTCTTGTCCAAGCACTCCCAAGGTGCCTTCCCTGCTGGGAACAAATGAAACAGAATATACAAACTTAAAGTGAACAATTTCACAAGTCAAAAACAGTCCTACGGCAGAAACATACCTCAGCAGGACCGGCTACAAAATACCTTGCAACACAGGACACACCAAGACACTCTCTCTTTCTAACAAAGGAACACTGGCTTTTAAAGCTGCAACAGGAGTTGGTAATTGAAAACAGCTGTATCTCCTGACGAGAGGGTGGGGTCAGAGCTCCAATCATCAATGTGGCCAACCAATCAGTTGCTTAGGACTTCAGGAAGCCATCCTGAAACACACACATACACAGAAACTGGGGATCCTAACAACGTTAAATACAGTGAAATTCTTGAGGGAAACCTGTTTCAGTCTCAGATTTGAGACTGGGATGGAGGTTCACCTTCCAGCTTGACAATGTCCCTAAGCATACTACTAAAGCAACACCCGAGTGGTTTAAGGGCAATGGCCAAGTCAAAGCCCAGACATCAATCCAATTGAGAATCTGTGGTATGCTCCAGCTCATCCAACTTGAATGAGCTGGAGCAGTTTTGCCTTGAAGAATGGGCAAAAATCCCAGTGGCTGATGTGCCAAGCTTATAGAGACATACCCCAAGAGACTTTCAGCTGTAATTGCTGCAAAAGGTGTCTCTACCAAGTGTTGACGTTGGGGGGTGAATAGTTATGCACGATCAAATTTTCAGTTTTTTTGTCTAATATCTTGTTTTTCACAATAAAAAATATTTTACATCTTCAAAGTGGTAGGGATGTTGGGTAAATCAAATGATACAAACCCCCCAAAAAACTATTTTAATTCCATAGGAATAGGAAAATAGGAAAAATGCCAAGGGGGTGAATACATTTTCGCAAGCCACTTTGAAGACTTAAAGGTCAAGACCCAATCTGCATCTCTCACATGGATAAGCAGACCATTCCATAAAAATGGAGCTCTATAGGAGAAAGCCCTGCCTCCAGCTGTTTACTTAGACATTCTTTGGACAATAAGGAGGCCTGAGCCTTGTGACCGTAGTGTCCGTGTAGGTATGTACGGCAGGACCAAATCAGAAAGAGGGGTAGGAGCAAGCCCATGTAATGCTTTGTAGGTTAGCCGTAAAACCTTGAAATCAAACCTAGCCTTAACAGGAAGCCAGTGTAGAGAGGCTAGCATTGGAGAATATGATACCATTTTTTGGTTCTAGTCAAGATTCTAGCAGCTGTGTTCAGCACTAACTGAAGTTTATGTAGTGCTTTATCTGGGTAGCCAGAAAGTAGAGCATTAATAGAGCATAGAGTAGTCTAATCTCGAGTGACAAAAGCATGGATGAATTTTTCTGCATAATTTTTGGACAGAAAGTTTCAGATTTTTGCAATGTTGTGTAGATGGAGAAAAGCTGTCCTTGAAACAGCCTTGATATTTTGTCAAAAGAGAGATCAGGGTCCAGAGTAATGCTGAGGTCCTTCACAGTTACATTTGAGACAACTGTACAACCATTAAAATTAATTGCCAGATCCAACAGAAGATCTATTTGTTTCGTGGGACCTAGAACTATTATTTCTGTTTTGTCCGAGTTTAAAAGTAAAACATTTGCCACCCTCCACTTCCTTATGTCTGAAACACAGCCTTCCGACAGATAAGATCTAAACCAGGGCAGAACATAGACCAATTTGGGTTTCCAATCTCCCCAAAAGAATGTGGTGATCGATGGTATCAAAAGCAGCACTAAGGTTTAGGTGCACGAGGACAGATACAAAGCCTTGGTCTGATGCCATTAAAAGGTAATTAATCTTCAATGACAATCCATCAGGCCACTCTGAGGAATACCTGTGTTCATTTTAAGCATCCTGTGACAACCTGGATGTGCCTTAAATTGGTGTCATAGGTGATGTTTGAAGAGGTTAATAAGGTCACAATTTTCAAAAATGTCATGTGTGATTAGGCAACCCTCATGAACTGTAAATCAGTCAGTTCTCCACTCAGATGTCCAAGGAAAAACTCTCTCACACACACACAGCAAGGATGGAGTGACACAGTGTAGGGTTTACAGACGCACAGGGCCTGCAATAGTTACCACTATCACTGCTCGGCCATCCAATGAGCCAGACAATTGGGCATTTCAGCCAAATATTAGAGCATGTCCAATTCATGATGGGAAATGCCCAATGTAATTCATTGCACATGGACAGTGTATATTTGTGCATTTCCAATGTATTTAATGAGGGACAGGCTGAAATCAACACCAACGAGCGAGGGAGAGGAATCACAATCACTGCTTGGCCATCCCGAGTTCAACAAGCTAGACAAGTGGGCATTATAGCAGTATATGCATGTTCAATTTGTGATGATAAATGCCCATTGTAATGTATTGCTAATGGACACTGTCCAATAAACGTAATACATTGCCAGTCTTAATGCTAAATTACCAAACCCAGGGCATACCTGGTTAGCACATTTAAAATATTTGAAATTCACCACTTCTGGGGGTCACTTAGATGGTCACAGAGACACTTTTCAGAATGAGGTCCTTCTTCCAATAGGGTTTCACCTGGTACCGTGTTTCACACAGAACCCATAGTCACCCTGGCCCCTCACTCCTACAGACTGCACCAATCCCCCCCTGTGATCAATTCAATGTCAGGACGGCTCTAGGTCGCTCGCAATCGACCAATGATAGGTGTCATTGAGTCGTCATTGAGTCGACTAACTCTCAGAACATCCTCCACTGACTCTGCCCTGTTTACACTTCCAAGGTGCCCCCCTCACACAGGAATACACTCAGAGCCTACGTAACTTTGCGTGTTTCGCTCACCTCTTTTTTTTACTAAGTTCGAGATGTGGTATCCACTCCGCTCGCTGCCTCTTAGATCATGGGTGGGTCCATCTGCTCCCTTCCCAAAGTGTGGTGTCACTGAGATCCCAAGTTTGAAGTTTCACACATGCACGATTTACCCAGGTCATCAGGAGCGGTCACCAAGTGAAGACTCACATCCCATCCTCATCGCCAAATGTGGTGGTTAATTGTATTACTATCAAACGAGGAGAGACAAACTTATCACACAAGTCAGAGTTCTACTTAAACTAAATCCTTATTCACTTATTAATAAGGGAGCAGGTCAATACAACACACACATATAAAGTGAATCAATTGAGTGTCCGACGTTAATGATGGCTGGCGACGTATCACCCTCAAATGATTAATTGAGAGCCCTGAGACAAAGATATTTTATAGCCAAGATACACCCCCTTCAGGCTACATGACAAACAGTAGATGTTTGGAATGGGTCACAAGGTTAAGACTAGTATGAAAGATACTTATAATTCACAGCAGACAGTATCTGCTGTTAAAACAGTTCTCTGTGTAGAGACCAAGGTCTGGCCCTGGGGTCATCTCTCCCTGGTACCTTATAGAACAGAAACTAATAAAACTAACTAACTTATAGAACAGAAACTACTAACTAACTAACTAATGTTCCGGAATGCGATATCACCCAAAGACATCATAAAACTTCCAGAGGACCATCCTCAGTAGGACGCACACAGATGAGCGTTCTAATAACCCCTTATTCTGTTGCATAAAACAACCATTTGATGCAATAACAGCATTATAACATAATCTTGTAATTTCTCCACCATACATTTAGCTAATTACTCAGATGGAGACATTACACAAATGACTGTGAAGACCAGGATGTATCTGCCACAAACAGCTCCCCTTAGGGTCTTGATGGTTACAATAATAATTCATCACTGGCAGGGCTGGCACTGAAACACACAGTCTGATTTAGCCTGAGATGGGGATGCACAATACATAATGTGCTAATGTGTACATTTTAGGACACCCTACTGTGCACCGGTCCAGATGCATTTATTTTCACATACAACTTGTATAAGAAAAGTTAGAAGACTTACTTCAACTATTCAATGTTATTTAGGTAGTCTATGCAAATGAGTATGGAAGCTGATCAATGTCTAACGTGTTGAAGCAGACACAGCTTATTTCCAAATTTGAGTACATAGAGGTAGGCATCTGGGCCCGGTTTGCCAAAAGCATCTTATGGGTAAATTAATTGTTGGAATTTGTCTCAATATATTTCATATTTAGCGGCAAATCTGTAATTTAGTTAATTTTTATTGGGTAACCATTAGAATAAGCTGCCTAAATATTTGCAGCCGTAGGTGGTAATATCTCTCTTAGGAGCTGATCCGTCGTCAGTATTGTGAAATAATTCTAATGTTAAGGTAAGTTTTGAATGGAGAAAGCTGAGCCGAGAGCAGCGCTCCCTTTCTTTAAATCCTATAAATATTGAGACTCATGCTCCAACAACGCACTTAGTGACTCCGCGTGCTGGTTTGGGAAATGCATATTTACATCTTCAGCCGGTGAGGAAAGTTGCATTGTTAAAACACTTGAAAGCCTAAGTTAAGATCACCACTGTATTTTAAGAATGGGAAATGTCAGAATAATAGTAAAGAACTACAACAAAATACACAACAATACACAATTTAACCAACTCAATAATTGTATTGATCTCGATTAGACTGGCAAGCTTAGCACATCTAACATGGACATTTCAATATTGTCAGCTTGCTTTTGTGCAAGATTGCTAGCCAGCTGAGAACCAACTAACAAAAAATAGACAATTTATACAAATTCATCATTGCTACCAAAACTCAGAGAGTGAGTTAGCTATATCGACAATTCTATTTTTTGTGACAGTGTTTTCCAGACAAGGGTGTAATAGATGTCTACCAGATTGAGTTACTCTTATTGAGTTTCATAATGTCGTTTAGCTTACATTAGCTAATGTTAGTCAAAGACAGAACAACCAAACATATTTACTCTGTTGAAGGTAGCTAGCTTTCAGTCTAGCAGTGACTACCATTGCAAAGGCAAAATTGATTGACGGTGTGTATCCAAAAGATAGTTAAATAGCTATGTGACTTAGATGACATCACTATAGGACTGTAATGTTATGCTAGCAAGCTAGCTAACGTTACCTCTAATCGAGAATCTTGTGAAGGAAAATAAATATGGTAACACTTCCCTTCTCAGCTGTCTTCTAAATGGATTCCACATCTGTTCACTCGGAACTTTGGTCACCGTTAGCATCATTCTTGGTATTTTGGATATAAAAATAATCTTTACGGAACAAAAGGAACATTTTTTGTGTAAATGGGGTTCTCGTGAGTGAAAACATCCGAAGATCATCAAAGGTAATCAATTAATTTGATTGCTTTTCTGATTTTCGTGACCAAGCTACTTGATGCTAGGTGTTCATAATGTTTTGTCGAGCGATCGATAAACTTACAAACGCTTGGATTATTTTCGCTGTAAAGCATATTTTCAAAATCTCGCACGTAGGTGGATTATCAAAAGGCTAAGATGTGTTTTGCTATATTGCACTTGTGATTTCATGAATATTAATATTTTAGTAATATTATTTGAATGTGGCGCTATGCAATTCAGAGGTTGTTGATGACAATTATCCCGATAAAGGGATGGGTTGCGTCAAGAAGTTAACTCCTAACGTATTTGCACAACTTGACTGCAGGTATTCCCTTAAAAAGTAACTACAAATATTAATATTTATAAAACTTAAAATAAAGATTTTAATCGGTATTGATGGTGTTGCAAAACCATCCAAGTGGCTATTTACAAAGGCCCCAGTATACGGTATATACGGTATACCCCCAATTCAGTGTTGTCGTTGTCGTGACCGCAATTTCCGGTCGATTTCTCAGCCAAACGTGAACAACAAACGGAGCTATTTTGGCTACAAAAATGGAAAAAAGGAACATTTGCTATCTAACTCACTCTCGTGAGTGAAAACATCCGAAGCTCATCAAAGGTAAATGATTTAATTTGATTGCTTTTCTGATTTTCGTGACCAAGCTGCCTGCTGCTAGCTAGGCATAATGCTATGCTAGGCTATTGATAAATGTACACAAATGCTTGTCTTGCTTTGGCTGTAAAGCATAATTTCAAAATCGGAGATGACAGGGTGATTAACAAAAGGCTAAGCTGTGTTTCAATATATTTCACTTGTGATTTCATGAATATTTTCTAGTATTATTTTTTGTCCGTTGCGTTATGCTAATTAGTGGCAGTTGATGACAATTCTCCCGTAACCAGGAGCGGTAGTTCCAAGAGGTTAAGCTTTAGCCACACTCATCTCGTTAATGGTTGATATGAGTGTACTGAACTAACAAAAGCAGTCAGGCACCCAAGATAACTTGCTAGCTACTTCCAGACACAACTGAGGAACAACCCACTCTGACCATTTTATTCGCACTGGCAGAGCTGGTTAGGTTGTTTTCATGTTACCCAGAGTGTTTGTGACTGAAACTGTGTTGCTGACAACAATTTAATTGTTTATTGGCGACATTTTCTGACACCGGCCATATTCAACGGGTGTTGAGCGTTCGTAAATTCATGAGTTATTCATCATACTCAGACGAGAGTTTAACAGTCTGATGGCCTTGAGATAGAAGCTGTTTTTCAGTCTCTCGGTCCCTGCTTTGATGCACCTGTACTGACCTCGCCTTCTGGATGATAGCGGGGTGAACAGGCAGTGGCTCGGGTGGTCGTTGTCCTTGATGATCTTTTACATTTACATTTACATTTAAGTCATTTAGCAGACACTCTTATCCAGAGCGACTTACAAATTGGTGCATTCACCTTATGACATCCAGTGGAACAACCACTTTACAATAGTGCATCTAAATATTTTAAGGGGGGGGTGAGAAGGATTACTTTATCCTATCCTAGGTATTCCTTAAAGAGGTGGGGTTTCAGGTGTCTCCGGAAGGTGGTGATTGACTCCGCTGTCCTGGCGTCGTGAGGGAGTTTGTTCCACCATTGGGGAGCCAGAGCAGCGAACAGTTTTGACTGGGCTGAGCGGGAACTGTACTTCCTCAGTGGTAGGGAGGCGAGCAGGCCAGAGGTGGATGAACGCAGTGCCCTTATTTGGGTGTAGGGCCTGATCAGAGCCTGGAGGTACTGAGGTGCCGTTCCCCTCACAGCTCCGTAGGCAAGCACCATGGTCTTGTAGCGGATGCGAGCTTCAACTGGAAGCCAGTGGAGAGAACGGAGGAGCGGGGTGACGTGAGAGAACTTGGGAAGGTTGAACACTAGACGGGCTGCGGCGTTCTGGATGAGTTGTAGGGGTTTAATGGCACAGGCAGGGAGCCCAGCCAACAGCGAGTTGCAGTAATCCAGACGGGAGATGACAAGTGCCTGGATTAGGACCTGCGCCGCTTCCTGTGTGAGGCAGGGTCGTACTCTGCGGATGTTGTAGAGCATGAACCTACAGGAACGGGCCACCGCCTTGATGTTAGTTGAGAACGACAGGGTGTTATCTTGATGGCTTTCCTGTGACATTGGGTTGTGTATGTGTCCTGGAGGGCAGGTAGTTTGCCCCCGGTGATGCGTTATGCAGACCTCACTACCCTCTGGAGAGCCTTGCAGTTGTGGGCAGAGAAGTTGCCATACCAGGCGGTGATACAGGCCGACAGGATGCTCTCGATTGTGCATCTGTAAAAGTTTGTGAGTTATTTTGGTGACAAGCCAAATTTTTTCAGCACCCTGAGGTTGAAGAGGCGCTGTTGCGCCTTCTTCACCACGCTGTCTGTGTGAGTGGACCAATTCAGTTTGTACGTGATGTGTATGCCGAGGAACTCACTACCCTCTCCACTACTGTCCCGTCGATGTGGATAAGGGGGTGCTCCCTCTGCTTTTTCCTGAAGTCCACGATCATCCCCTTTGTTTTGTTGATGTTGAGTGTAAGGTTATTTTCTTGACACCACACTCCGAGGGCCCTCACCTCCTCCCTGTAGGCCGTCTCGTTGTTGTTGGTATTCAAGCCTACCACTGTAGTGTAGTCCTACTGTTGTGTCGAATGACAAACCATTTGAGTTTTTGATATTCTAATGCACTAACAATGTGTATCTTATTATCTTTGAATTATTTTACACTGAATTGGGCGGTATACCATATATACCGTATACTGGGGCCTTTGTAAATAGCCACTTGGATGGTTTTGCAACACCATCAATACCGTTGAAAATCTTTATTTTAAGTTGTTTTATAAATTTTAATATTTGTAGTTACTTTTTAAGGGAATACGTGCAGTCAAGTTGTGCAATTACGTTAGGAGTTAACTTCTCGACGCTACCCATCCCTTTAGCGGGATAATTGTAATCAACAACCTCTGAATTGCATAACGCCACATTCGAATAATATTACTAAAATATTTATATTTATGAAATCACATCTTAGCCTTTTGTTAATCCACCTGCGTGCGAGATTTTGAAAATATGCTTTACAGCGAAAGTAATCCAAGCATTTGTAAGTTTATCGATCGCAAAACAAAACATTATGAACACCTAGCATCAAGTAGCTTGGTCACGAAAATCAGAAAAGCAAACAAATTAATTGTTTACCTTTGATGATCTTCAGATGTTTTCACTCATGAGAATCCCAGTTACACAAAAAATGTTCCTTTTGTTCCATAAAGATGATTTTTATATCCAAAATACCTCTGTTTGTTTGGCGCATTATGTTCAGAAATCCACAGGAAAGAGCGATCACGACAACGCAGACAAATTCCATATAGTTTCCGTAATGTCCACAGAAACATGTCAAACGTTTTTTATAATCAATCCTCAGGTTGTTTAAAAAATATATAATCGATAATATATCAATCGCAACTATATTCTTCAGGAGAGGGAAAATCAACAGCTGTCCAAACTCTGTTGCGAGAGCAAAACTCATGTGAACACCTGACGTGATGTTTTCTTTCAAAATAAAAGCCTGAATCTGTCTGAAGACTGTTGACACATTGAGGAAGCGATAGGAAAAGGAATCTGGTTGATGTCCCTTTAAATGGAAAGGCAGGCTATGGAACATGGAGTTTTCAAAATAGAAGCCACTTCCTGGGTTGATTTTCCTCAGGGTTTAGCCCGCAATATCAGTTGTTATACTCACAGACAATATTTTGACAGTTTTGGAAACTTTAGTGTTTTCTATCCAATACTACTAATAATATGCATATATTAGCAACTGAGACTGAGGAGCTGGCTTGTTTGGAAAGCTCCTTGGTCTTCATGGTGCCGCTTCCTTGGTGGTGCCCTTTGCTTAGTGATGGGGCCTTCATAACAGGTGTATATATATTCATATCATGTGACACATAAATAAAGTCCACCTGTGTGCAATCTAATTAATTATGTGACTTCTAAAGGTAAGTGGTTGCACCATATCTTATTTAGTGGTTTCACTATAAAGGGGGTGAATACATATGCATGCACCACTGTTCCGTTTTTTTATTTATTATTATTATTTTTAACAAAGTAATTTTTTTAAATTTCACTTCACCAATTTAGACGATTTTATGTATGTCCATTACATGAAATCCCCCCCAAAATCAACTTAAATTGCAGGTTGTCATGCAACAAAACAGGAAAAACAACAAGTGGGTGAATACTTTTGTAAGGCTCTATATATGTATATACGGTGGGGAGAACAAGTATTTGATACATGACCGATTTATCAGGTTTTCCTACTTAGAAAGCATGTAGAATAAAATGCAAATTAATTACTTAAGAATCATACAATGTGATTTTCTGGATTTTTGTTTTAGATTCCGTCTCTCAAAGTTGAAGTGTACCCATGATAAACATTACAGACCTCTACATGCTTTGTAAGTAGGAAAACCTGCAAAATCGGCAGTGTATCAAATACTTGTTCTCCCCACTGTATGTATATATATATATATATATATATATATCTGTGTGTGTGTATTTATATATATGCATATATACATACATACAAGTGCATTCTAAGATAAAAATACCTGTATTCCCACCAATATTCCAGAACTAAACTTATTTTTTTCCCATGCCAGTAAAATGTTATACAGTGGGCCAAAAACGTATTTAGTCAGCCACCAATTGTGCAAGTTCTCCCACTTAAAACGATGAGAGGAGCCTGTAATTTTCATCATAGGTACACTTCAACTATGACAGACAAAATGAGAAAAAAAATCCAGAAAATCACATTGTAGGATTTTTTTATGAATTTATTTGCAAATTATGGTGGAAAATACGTATTTGGTCAATAACAAAAGTTTATCTCAATACTTTGTTATATACCCTTTGTTAGCAATGACAGAGGTCAAACGTTTTCTGTAAGTCTTCACAAGCTTTTCACACACTGTTGCTGGTATTTTGGCCCATTCCTCCATGCAAGATCAAACAGGTTCCATTAATACAGGTAATGAGTGGAGGACAGAGGAGCCTCTTAAAGAAGAAGTTACAGGTCTGTGAGATATATACAGTGCCTTGCGAAAGTATTCGGCCCCCTTGAACTTTGCGACCTTTTGCCACATTTCAGGCTTCAAACATAAAGATATAAAACTGTATTTTTTTGTGAAGAATCAACAACAAGTGGGACACAATCATGAAGTGGAACAACATTTATTGGATATTTCAAACTTTTTTAACTTGGGCGTGCAAAATTATTCAGCCCCTTTACTTTCAGTGTGGCAAACTCTCTCCAGAAGTTCAGTGAGGATCTCTGAAGGATCTAATGTTGACCTAAATGACTAATGATGATAAATACAGTCCACCTGTGTGTAATCAAGTCACCGTATAAATGCACCTGCACTGTGATATTCTCAGAGGTCCGTTAAAAGCGCAGAGAGTATCATGAAGAACAAGGAACACACCAGGCAGGTCCGAGATACTGTTGTGAAGAAGTTTAAAGCCGGATTTGGATACAAAAATATTTCCCAAGCTTTAAACATCCCAAGGAGCACTGTGCAAGCGATAATATTGAAATGGAAGGAGTATCAGACCACTGCAAATCTACCAAGACCTGGCCGTCCCTCTAAACTTTCAGCTCATACAAGGAGAAGACTGATCAGAGATGCAGTCAAGAGGCCCATGATCACTCTGGATGAACTGCAGAGATCTACAGCTGAGGTTGGAGACTCTGTCCATAGGACAACAATCAGTCGTATATTGCACAAATCTGGCCTTTAAGGAAGAGTGGCAAGAAGAAAGCCATTTCTTAAAGATATCCATAAAAATTGTCGTTTAAAGTTTGCCACAAGCCACCTGGGAGACACACCAAACATGTGGAAGAAGGTACTCTGGTCAGATGAAACCAAAATTGAACTTTTTGGCAACAATGCAAAACGTTATGTTTGGCGTAAAAGCAACACAGCTCATCACCCTGAACATACCATCCCCACTGTCAAACATGGTGGTGGCAGCATCATGGTTTGGGCCTGCTTTTCTTCAGCAGGGACAGGGAAGATGGTAAAAATTGATGGGAAGATGGATGGAGCCAAATACAGGAACATTCTGGAAGAAAACCTGATGGAGTCTGCAAAAGACCTGAGACTGGGACGGAGATTTGTCTTCCAACAAGACAATGATTCAAAACATAAAACAAAATCTACAATGGAATGGTTCAAACATAAACATATCCAGGTGTTAGAGTGGCCAAGTCAAAGTCCAGATCTGAATCCAATCGAGAATCTGTGGAAAAAACTGAAAACTGCTGTTCACAAATGCTCTCCATCCAACCTCACTAAGCTCGAGCTGTTTTGCAAGGAGGAATGGAAAAAAATGTCAGTCTCTCGTTGTGCAAAACTGATAGAGACATACCCCAAGCGACTTAAAGCTGTAATCACAGCAAAAGGTGGCGCTACAAAGTATTAACTTAAGGGGGCTGAATAATTTTGCACGCCCAATTTTTCAGTTTTTGACTTGTTAAAAAAGTTTGAAATATCCAATAAATGTCGTTCCACTTCATGATTGTGTCCCACTTGTTGTTTCTTCACAAAAAAATACAGTTTTATATCTTTATATTTGAAGCCTGAAATGTGGCAAAAGGTCGCAAAGTTCAAAGGGGCCGAATACTTTCGCAAGGCACTGTACATATATACATATACATTGGGGAGGACAAACTCAATTATACTTTAAAATGACTAAAACCAAATTGAAACTGTGCAGAAATGGTAATTGACCTACATTCATACAATTTATTGACTTTCTTTCTTATCCAACTAGCTAATAATCACTGAAATGAAAGCCAGGCAATCAGGGAGGAATGAAAAAAGTTCACATTTGGACAGCAAGGAAATGTAACAACTTTTAATGCGGCTTTCCTGACCTCGTTGAAGACAGAATGCGACACCAAGCGTTAAAAGAGTTTGACAACCCTGCTCTAAAATGTAAAAATACTGGAAAAGAAACTGTTGCTAAGATGAGTTTAGAAAGCTTTGCAACAGCCAGCGCCAACAATTATTTTAGGGTACATTATTATTCAAGTGTTATTCTCTTTCAACAAGTTTTAGGCCAAGGATGTAATCTCGATACAATTGTACAATAAATCATATACAGTACAATACTTGGAAGATTTCTGAACAACCCATAATTGAGTGGTGTCTGTGCCAATACTCTAACATTTGTACATGGGGAATTAGCTCAAGCTGACTTGAGTCCCATCCTGGCTTGCGATATTTTGTGCTTTATGAATGCATTTCTAATGTCCTATATCACCTCATAATGTAGTATAAGCAATCATAACAGCTCATAGCTCTTTCAAATACTCTATAAACATATAAATGTGTCAATATGCAAGGGGCACGGTTCATAGCATGTTAGCTAGCACAACAGCTAAGGTAGCTAACCAGCAACAATGAGTTGATTTGACATCAAAGCAACACTTAACTTTTACAGAAGGATACCCTTCCAATACCCGCAGTGGCTGTATTGGGGATGTGTCATGCCTAATCCCACTCTTCCCCCCTGGCGCTCGAGGACATCCGGGCTCCCCAGCGTTGCGCACTCCTGCCACCATCGTTACACACACCTGCTTCCCTCGTCATGCGCATCAGCGATCATTTGCACTCAACTGGACTCAATCACCTGTGTTATTTTCTTCCCTATATCTGTCTGTCCCCCAGCTCTGTTCCCGGTTTCCACATTAACATTTGCGTGTGGTTTTGTTACCCGGGTGCTGATGCTGTTCCTGTCTTGTTCCTTGTCTGTTCCTAATTAAATGTTTGACTCCCCGTACCCGCTTGTCTACTCCAGCGTCAGTCCTTACAGGATACATCCACATTCTGGAAATATGTTTGTGGTGCACTCACTCTTAACACTTTGAGTGATCGACTCATTTATCGTCAAAATTGATAAAGGTAAGCAAATGCATGGATTATTCTGGTGAATGTAGCCCATGCATTCATTCTTTGTAACAATTATATCTGTCATTGCTTTAAACTAGTAGCTAGCACATCTTGATCATGTGTTGTTCCTTCTGGCTTTTTAGAAGCAACCGGTTACAAGGCAAAAATGCAGATTGAGGCCTTCAAGCAAACTGAGGACGGAGAAATATGTCTGCATCAGAAACGTCGAGGCGTGTTGCATGTTTGGCTCTAAAGATTGTTGGGTTGTTTTCTGTAAAGACAGTAAGGTTGGGTTGTTGGTGCTGGGTTGATAAGGCTGGGCTATGGATATTTGACCCAGTCAGTGGGTCAATTCTCCCGCCACCATTATTGTGAAGTCCAACAAAACGTAAGCAAGTGTCGAGACATGGAAACTTGCAAGTCTTCTAGTTCTAGTGCACCTGACTGAGTTTACAACGGCTAACATTATTTAGACAGACTAAGGGTGTTTTGGTTGACTGACAACCATGAAACGGTAGCTAAGTAACAACTGTTACAATTAATGAATTTGGTGGTCATTCTGGTTAAATAGGACATTCTATCACAATTAGGTAGCCAGCTAATGTTATCTTGAGCATTGGCTAATGTCCATTAGCTGACCCTTTTCTGTGCTAATATTTGACCCGATTCAGGAAACTAGGCATATGTATCAAAATGTGTTTTTTGCAGAAATGCCTTCTTTCATGTGCCTTAATAACAAACGTGTATGCCATCTGTAAATGTGAGTACAATTGTTAAATTACAAGTGTTGTTGGTTAAGCCACAGAAAAAGCCAGCAACCTTCCCACTAGCCATGATTGGCTGAGATAATGAGTGGGATGGACATGCCGAGAGAGGAGTTTGGATTGGTCTGCCGTATAGAAGGCTGTGTTGGTAATCCTGTCGATCTTGGCTTTTTTTTAATGTATCATGTAGTGGAGCTGCATAGGTATGGGTTGCTCTCCACTCTCCTGGAGGATCAAGCTTTGAAATCAGTGGAATTAGAGCATGACAGCTAAAGAGATGGAGAAAAACACCGGTCTCCGGATTACATCTTCAAACCAAGGGCAACTGTGGCATGGCATTCATGACAGGGATAAGTGTCCATCATGCATGATGATGCATTCAGGTAAGATAGTCTAGCATTACATAGCTTCATTTTCAAGATATTACATGATTCTGATTTTGACATAAAGGGGTTTTATTTCAAGCTAAAGTGTACTGTTAGCTAGCTAGCTAGCTAATGTTATTATTTGTATCCCAGAGCTGTTTGCTTTGCTAGATAGAGCCTAATGTTAGCTAGGTAACATTGACACTGGTTTGTTTGCTCCCAGCATATTCATGCAGTGTAGCAGCAACATGATTTGGAAATATGTTCATTGTTGTTTAAGAGGGTGTGAACAATGCTGAATGGATGTAGACAAAGAAGAGCTCTTCACTCGATACCAAAATATGCAAAGGTCATTTTCCCAAAAGTGAGTTTACAAGTTGATCCACTTTCAAATCAGAATTACTTCCCCATTGTACCTCAACAATGTAGTATGATATACCATGTTGTAGCTCTGAGTCTCTACTTGTATCCAATATAAAAAACAAATGTTCAAATGTTGCTACATTAGACCGAATCCAGGTGATGAGTCACGTATTTCTGACTAATCGTAACGTCAGCTAGCTAGATAACGTTAGCCTCGCAACCTTGCTTGCGACCCTAGCTTACTGAAGTGTTGTAGTTGAATATTTCTAAATATAAGGTTTTTGTCAAAGTTTGGCTAGCTAGCTAGCTATGTCATTGTCTGTAACAGTAGCTAGCTAAATTTAACTAGCTAGCTAAGACTGACACTTCTTCTGGACTGTCTCGGAAGTGGTTTTACTCGTTAGCAAACTTTAGTTAGATTTGATTTATTCTCCATCTGGGTTAATTTAACCAAGCTATTTGGCAGGCTTATCTCATGATTGCATTACTATACTGGTTTTCAATTGTTTCTGACAGTGGCAGCTTTTGCCAGACTTCAAATCAAAGTTTATTTGTCACGTGCGCCAAACAGAACAGGTGTAGACTAATCAATAGTTCAAAAAAGGTGTTAGGTGAACAACAGGTAAGTAAAGAAATAAAACAAGAGTAAAAAAGACAAAAAAGGCTATATACAGTAGTGAGGCTATAAAAGTAGCAGGGCTACATACAGACACTGTTTAGTCAGGTTGATTGAGGTAGTATGTAGATATGGTTAAAGTGACTATAAATATATGATGAACAGAGAGTAGCAGTAGCGTAAAAGAGGGGTTGGCGGGTGGTGAGTGGCGGGACACAATGCAGATATCCCAATTCTTTTTAGTTTCCTGGGGGGGGGGATAGGCTTTGTTGTGCTCTCTTCACGACTGTCTCTGTGTGTTTGGACCATTCTAGTTTGTTGTTGATGTGGACACCAAGGAACTCCAAGGAAGCTCTCAACCTGCTCCACTACAGCCCTAGTCGATGAGAATGGGGGCTTGCTCGGTCCTCCTTTTCCTGTATTCCAGATTTACAGATATATATTGAAACAGGGGGCAGGCAAAAGACAGGTCGAAGGCAGGCAGAAGTCCATAAGGTACAGAACAGCAGGCAGGCTCGGGGTCAGGACAGACAGAGGTTCATAATTGGGTCAGGGTCAGGCAGGTACAGAACGGAAGGCAGGGTCGGGTAAGGGCAGGCAGGATGGTCAGAACCAGAAAAACTAGGGAACAGAACTTGAGCAAGCAGGGAGATGGGAAAACAAGCTGGTAAGACTTGACTAGATGAACTGGCAACAGACAAACAGAGGTATAAATACACTGGGGATAATGAGGAAGATGGGTGACACCTGGAGTGGGTGGAGACAAGCACAAAGACAGGTGAAGCAGATCACGGTGTGACACGGTCCCTCAAAGTATTTAATTTAGAATTGTGGATGCTCTGTCCCCCTCCCCCTAGCGGTTGAGCATTGGGCCAGAAACTGAAAGGTGGAAAAATCTTCCATCCTGCCCTTGAGCAAAGCAGTTAATTCACAACAACAACTGCTCCCCAGATAGCGAAGTTGTCGATTAAAATGTCAGGGAGCAGTTTTCTGAAATTCAGATGAATGACGTACACAAAGTAAACTGCCTTACTCAGGCCCAGAATCTAGGATATGCATATACTTGGAAGTAATGGATACAAAACACTGTAGTTTCTTAAACTGTTAAAATGATGTATGTGAGTATAACATAACTGATAAGGCAGGCAAACACCTGACTTTTTTGTTTTGTGGTGTCTGCCCATTCAAATGCTTGTTTATGGGAAAATCAAAGGAATACCTCCCAGATTGCTGTTCCTAGGGCTTCCACTAGATGTCAACAGTCTCAGGATTGTCAACAAGTTTCAGGCTTGTATTTTTGATAAATTAGCTAGAATTTGTAGTTTTTCTAGGTGGCTCTCATTTTGACTGTAGTATCGTGGCGCTCGTTAAATATCTCCGGTAATGAACAGACTGTTCTCCGTCTCAAATTTGATCGTTTATTTACATATTAGTGTACCTGAGGATTGCTTAGAAATGTTGTTTGACTTGTTTGGACAAAGTTTATTGGTAACTTTTGGATGAGGGAAACATGTGGATAACTGAATCATGCGCGCCAACTAAACTGACTTTTTTTGGGATACAAAGAAGGACTTTATCGATCAAAACAACCATTTCTTACGTAGCTGGGACCCTTGGGATTGCAAACAGAGGATAATCTTATTTTATTGCTATTTCTGACTTTTGGGATGCCTCTGCTTGTTTGGAAAATGTTTTTAATGCTTTTGTATGCGGGGCTCTGTCCTCAGATAATGGTATGCTTTGGCCGCAAATACTTTTTGAAATCTGACAAATCTGACAAAGCAGCTGGATTGACAAGATGTTAAGCTTTTAAACTATGTAAGACACTTGTATTTTCATGAATGTTTAATATTACGATTTTTGTATTTTGAATTTCGCACTCTGCAATTTCACCGGATGTTGGCGAGGTGGGACGCTAGCATTTTGGTTTAATGCATTGACTTGTGAAACTGATGCGTAGGAGCGTAGGAGATAGATCAGGACGACTCGACTCTAGCCTGAGGTTAAAGAAGAACAATAAAATATATATACAAGGGGTGGTCCTCGGGACACACACTAGAATACATTTGACTGTGGACACGCCATGTCTTTCCAGGTATATGCTGAAAATGTATTTATTTTAAAAACTGATTGTAAACCTTCTTAGGGATAGGGTCTAGTTTCCTGAATTTCTGCCTGACTGACATGCCATGCCAAAAGTAAACTGCCTGTTACTCAGGCCCAGAAGCCAGGATATGCATATACTTGGTAGCATTGGATAGAAAACACTGACGTTTTTCAAACTGTTAAAATAACGTCTGAAACTATAACAGAATTGATATGGCAGGCGAAAAACCAACCAGAATTTTTATTTTGAGGTCCCAGGCTTTTACAATAGGAAAGCTATGGGTCCTATGTAATACCATCTCCCAGATTACAATTCCTATGGCGTCAACTAGATGTCAACCATGTGTATACAAGGTTTCGGGCTTGTTTCATTGAAAACTAGCAAGAATGTGGAGTTTTGATGAAGAGATCACCGGAACAATATCAGTTTTACTAATTTTGCTTTCCTTTTGAACATACTACATTCCATATGAAATATTATACTGTATTTAGATTTTATGTTACCTGAGGATTAAATAGAAACGTTGTTTTACTTGTTTGGACAAAGTTTAGCTGTAGCTTTTTGGATTACTGAAATCGATGGAGCAAACTAAATAGATTTTTTGGGGATATAAAGAAGGAAATATATGAAAAATATGTTATGAGGTGCCATCCTCAGACAATCGCATGGTATGCTTTTGCTGTAAATACTTTTGTAAATCAGACAGCGTAGTTAGATTAACAAAAATGCAAGGTTTAAAATGATATACGATACTTGTATGTTCATTAAAAAAATTATATTACGATTATTTATTTGAATTGCGTGCACTCCAATTTTACTGGATGTTGTCGGCTAGTGTCCCGCTAGCAGAACAAAATTAAAATCTTATGTTTTTGTAAAACATTTAACCCACCATGCCTGGAGTATCCAGTAGACATGGATACTCTTGGACTATTTAACTGTCCTGTTCCCATTCTGTCTAGTACACTGAGCTCTCTGGACTGTGGTCTCCTACATGTGCTCCGCAACACGGCCAGATGTTGCTTAGCCACTTGGTCATCTGGGCTGCCCTCTCACATTTGATTTTGTTGTGAGCACAAAGTACTCAAGATTAATTAGTTAACTAACCTGACTGACGCGACCCACGTGACTAACAGCATAGGGGGAGCTGTGACCACATTGGTCTGGAAAGGAGGCAGGTTGTTAATGCAATATTCACGAATAAATTCTGTAACAGGGTTTGATTGGTTCTCTTTCCTTGGGAGTCCTCTCATTGTTTGGATTTGAAAATCCAACCATTGTATTTGAATGGGACGGCGCTCCGGGGCTGCGTGTGGCTGTGGGTGTTTGTACATTTCAAACTCAAACTGATTGAGGAAACTTACTGATAACTGGATTGCAGTCTTCAAGGACAAACATTTTTATTTTGGCAGCCCCTGATCTTCTCTTCGAAGTGCAGAAATAGTACGCAATTACCCTGCTGGGGTGCCTCAGATGCTCATTTAAGTTTTGTCTTAAACAATCAAGTTATTCACTAAATATCCTTCTCACCAGCTACAAAAGGTGACATCACTTTAAGACGTGTGGTCCTACCAACACCAGTCTACAAGATAGGCAGGAAGACATTCCGACCAAGTTTATCATTGCTATGCAGATGACACACAATTAATCTTCTCCTTTCCCCCTTCTGATGACCAGGTGGCGAATCGCATCTCTGCATGTCTGGCAGACATATCAGTGTGGATGACGGATCACCACCTCAAGCTGAACCTCGGCAAGACGGAGCTGCTCTTCCTCCCGGGGAAGGACTGCCCGTTCCATGATCTCGCCATCACGGTTGACAACTCCATTGTGTCCTCCTCCCAGAGCGCCAAGAACCTTGGCGTGATCCTGGACAACACCCTGTCGTTCTCAACCAACATCAAGGCGGTGGCCCGTTCCTGTAGGTTCATGCTCTACAACATCCGCAGAGTACGACCCTGCCTCACACAGGAAGCGGCGCAGGTCCTAATCCAGGCACTTGTCATCTCCCGTCTGGATTACTGCAACTCGCTGTTGGCTGGGCTCCCTGCCTGTGCCATTAAACCCCTTCAACTCATCCAGAACGCCGCAGCCCGTCTGGTGTTCAACCTTCCCAAGTTCTCTCACGTCACCCCGCTCCTCCGTTCTCTCCACTGGCTTCCAGTTGAAGCTCGCATCCGCTACAAGACCATGGTGCTTGCCTACGGAGCTGTGAGGGGAACGGCACCTCAGTACCTCCAGGCTCTGATCAGGCCCTACACCCAAACAAGGGCACTGCGTTCATCCACCTCTGGCCTGCTCGCCTCCCTACCACTGAGGAAGTACAGCTCCCGCTCAGCCCAGTCAAAACTGTTCGCTGCCCTGGCCCCCCAATGGTGGAACAAACTCCCTCACGACGCCAGGACAGCGGAGTCAATCACCACCTTCCGGAGACACCTGAAACCCCACCTCTTTAAGGAATACCTAGGATAGGATAAGTAATCCCTCTCACCCCCCCCCTTAAGTTTTAGATGCACTGTTGTAAAGTGACTGTTCCACTGGATGTCATAAGGTGAATGCACCAATTTGTAAGTCGCTCTGGATAAGAGCGTCTGCTAAATGACTTAAATGTAAAATGTAAATGTACCAGAAAGTCCTTCATTGACATGCCGCCTGCAAGGATAAAAGGTGGATAGGCATAGGGAGATTGATGGAGAAATTAGATGATGGCATTTGTAAACCTTGTATGAAAGGAACAGCATTTCAAAATCTGTTACGCATAACTGCACACTCTAAGACATTAGGTGGGTTTCCATCCAGTTTGCGACAATTTTTCATGCAAATATTCTAAAATCTGGTATTGGCACATACGCTCTATCTAACAGCTCACACCTACAGCGCGGTAGGCTTTCTACATTATGAGATTATTATGGATAACAGCGATATTATTGGTATTTGCCAAACGGCAGCCAAACATCAATCATTATGGCACCAGAATAAGACCATCATAATGTATTTAATCTGTAGCCTAATAAACTGCATGCTTTCCCAAGTCGTATGAGATGACCACACAACATATCATCGCGTGACTCATAGTTCACTTCAATATGATGGTTATTATATCACATAAAGGAGTTTACACCACCATTTCTCGCATAATACAATTTAAAGAGAAAAAAGATCCCACCATGTCGAACAAATGATCTGTTGTCATTTATAAAATTATACCGGCATTTCATCCCCATGAAATGGCTGTATGGAAACGTGGTTAATGTTGTTTAAATAAAACTGAGCCCCAGACCCAAATGAATGGAAGATGTAGGCATCAAACAGGGATTGGGTGTTGATTGATATAAATTGCTGTAAAGTATACCAAATAAAGTGTTTGTGATTGATAGTGTCCTCATATTCTAAAATCTAATGATTTCTCTTATAGGTTGGGACTAACATGGTTGAGTACCTGAACCAGGTGGAGATGACTATACCTTACCCATTTGTGTTGGCTCTTCGGTACTGCTCACAGTCATTAGTGAACCGGCATTGGAGCAAGGTACACTGCTTGGGGCACTGGATGTGTGCTTCAAGTCCTATTATCTGTTTGACATAATTTTTTCCAGACTGTGTGCTACAGCATAGGAATTCCTACAGACCAAAGTGTATCAGCTGCCAATAACAGAATCCCCAGTAGTAAGACTGTTGCAAGCATGTCTTTTTTCCACTGAACAATAGTGGATACGTATCTGCTCCTGTATGTAGCTTGATAAGTGACAGGAGGAATCACAGCCATGGATAAACGAGCTATGAGTGTCTCATTCCAATGTCACTATACTTGTAGCCCTTTCCTGCAATCAAGTGTCCTAGTGATCCAATGGGTGGAATGTTATTAATGTAAAAAAAACAACAACGCCCAAATGTAGACCATTATTGTATGACAAACAGAATGATGTCATGTGTGTGCTGTCACCTAAGATACCTGAAGTTTGTCAGTGAATGTGAATATCTATTGATTAGCTCTGGCACTGTCTGATCTGTGTTAATACCACTTAAGACAGTGTCACACGCATGCAATCTTTGTTTTTCTCAGATTGCAGGTTCAGCTGAGGCTTCAGTCTGATGTTTAGTTCATGAAATAACATTTTCCATCCTATTTTATCGGGCTTAATTCCGGGCTTTATTTCAATGTGCTATTTAACAAAAAGTGTAGATTTTGGACAATTCTCTGACATTAGAAGCACAACCCAAATCGTTATGCTTGCCCAATATTGATTTGTCGATGCATGTTCTTGTGAAGGAAAATGTTATGTTTGTACTTTTCTAATAACCAATTTGATTGGGTTCATGCGAGTGACGGATTGATTGTGCCTGGGAGGAATTCTCACTATCAGTATAAGCAATTTGGCAGTACCCCCAGAACCTTCTTTTGAGAACGGAAAGGGACATCTCAGTTTCAAGGTCTTAGCTTGGAAAGAAGAAGCCTCGTAAGATATTGGTCGGTCACATGCATGAACCAAACATGAATTATGAATAGTTAGTAATGTAAATCATGCAAATGTAACTTGTGTATGTAGGCAGTATATACTGTAAGAGAACTAGTGGGAATGCTCACTTCAGACCTGTACTGCGTCTAAGTTTGACTGTGACCTCTCCAGCTTACTGACAATAAAGAGTGATTCATTTCATATTGACTCCGAGGGTACCTGTGTTGAATTTCCACAATATTCTGTAATGCAGGAAATACAAATTAATTATTTGAAATTCAACATTGTACTGTATCTTGCTTGTGTGTGTAGGAAAGGGAGGGGTGGGATGGTAGAGAAGGCAAAAATATGTCATCAAAATTTTAATTAGTTTGACATCGATAACCAAAGGATTACATTAATTACCCAGCAGCTGGGTCAATTCCCCAACCCAACACACTGGGTTGTAATAACCAAGCAATATAGTCTAATATATCCACCAGTTGGGTAAATCCCTTCTGTCTTTCTCTCCACATGTTGAACATGCAGATATATTTATTGCATTCTACACAAGTGGTGCTGGTTTTACTGTCTTGGTGAGTTGGGCAGAACAAATTGTGTAGGTTCTGCAACAATGTTGTGGGGAAGGTGACCATTCTATATTACCATCTTTAGACTTCCGTGTCCTCTCTTCTCTGGATGATATTGTTGCATGCTCTCTCTCATCTGATGGAGGAGATGGTATAGCAGACTCTGAATCCTTTTCATCAAAGAAAAATTCACAATCTGGATCATCAACTGCATTGTTCTCTATCTCTGAAACCTCTTATTCTATTTCACCGTCACAGTCCAGAATTTATGATAAGGCTTCATTGACTGAACATTTTTTGTAGCTCATTTGCCTGTCTGTGTCAGAGATCTGCTGCTCTCGCACTGAGAAGGAGAAGCGAAGGAAATTCCTTTTCACCCAGACATAATTATAAATGCGCCAGCAGAACCAATCAAAGCAAAATACCTCAAATCACTTGTTTATTTTGGAACCGTGAAAATATCGATACACGTGAAAGACTCCAGGTCAAAATTACCCACAACATCATGTTTGAATACAAAATCTGCACAGACATTCCACAACCCATTAGTGTATCCACATTTTGAAGTTAGGTTCATGACCCTAAATGAGGAAAAGTAATTTAATTTCATGGAGAAAACGAGAGGTTAACTAGTATTTTAGACAACTCAAAAGTGGAAATGGGTCAAATTGATCGGCAACATAACAGGAGGGTTAAGACATGAAGGTCAGTCAAAGGCAGCCAAAGGAAGTGTGGCCTTGGGGATGACCAGTGAAATATACCTGCTGGAGCACGTGCTATGGGTGGGTGTTGCTATGGTGACCAGTGAGCTGAGATAAGGTGGGGCTTTACCTAGCAATGACTTATAGTCTTTTATCGATGGCGGTTATGATATCGGTTAGGACCTTGAGCGTGGCTGAGGTGCACCAATGACCAGCTCGGAAACCAGATTGCATAATGGAGAAGGTACGATGAGATTCAAAATGGTCGGTGAGCTGTTTGCTAACTTGGCTTTCAAAGATTTTAGAAAGGCAGGGCAGGATGGATATAGGTCTAAAACCATTTGGGTCTAGGGTCTCTCCCCCTTTGAAGAGGGGGATGACCACAGCAGCTTTCCAATCTTTGGGGATCTCAGACGATACGAAAGAGAGGTTGAACAGGCTAGTAATAGGGGTTTCAACAATTTCGGTGGATCATTTTAGAAAGAGAGGTTCCAGATTGTCTAGCCCTGCTGATTTATAGGGATCCAGATTTTGCAGCTCTTTCAGAACATCAGCTGTATGGATTTGGGTGAAGGAGAAGTGGGGGGGCTTGGGCAAGTTGCTGCAGGGGGTGCTGAGCTGTTGACTGGGATAAGGGTAGCCAGGTGGAAAGCATGGCCAGCCATAGAAAAATGCTTATTGAAATGATCGATTATCGTAGATTTATTGGTGGTGACAGTTTCCTAGCCTCAGTGCAGTGGGCAGCAAACTTTTTGGAGTTAGTGCTACAGGAAGAAAATTTCTGTTTGAAAATGCTAGCCTTTGCTTTCCTAACTGACTTTGGTTCCTGATGTCCCTGAAAAGTTGCATATCGCGGAGGCTATTCGATACTAATGCAGAACGCCACAGGATGATTTTGTGCTGGTCAAGGGCTGGTCAAGTCTGGGGTGAACCAAGGGCTATATCTGTTCTTAGTTCTACATTTTTTGAATGGGGCGTGCTTATTTAACATGGCGAGGAAAGCTCTTTTAAAGAGCAACTAGGCATCCTCTACTGATGGGATGAGATCAATATTTTTCCAGGATACCCAGATTAGAAAGGCCTGCTCGCTGAAGTGTTTTAGGGAGCGTTTGACAGTGACTGCAGACCCATTACGCACCAAGGCAATGAGGCAGTGATCGCTGGGATCCTGGTTGAAGACAGCAGAGGTGTATTTAGAGGGCAAGTTGGTCAGCGTGATATCTAAGAGGGTGCCCATGGTTATGGATTTAGGGTTGTACCTGGTAGGTCTCTTAATCATTTGTGTGAGATTGAGGCATCTAGCTTAGATTGTGGCCGGGGTGTTAATAAGCATATCCCAGTTTAGGTCACCTAACAGTACAAACTCTGATGATATATGGGGGGCAATCAATTCACATAAGGTGTCCAGGGCACAGCTGGGGCCTGAAAAGGTACTATAAGATATGGATACTGTGAGAGAGTTGTTTTTGGAAAAGTGGATTTAAAAAAATACAGACTTGAAATGTTTGGGCACAGACCTGGATAGTATGACAGAATTCCGCAGGCTATCTCATTGCAACCCCACCCCCTTTGGCAGTTCTATCTTGTGGGAAGATGTTATTGTTAGGGGTGGAAATTTCAGGATTTTTTGTGGCCTTCCTAAGCCATGATTCAGACACGCCTAAGACATCAGTGTTGGCGGAGTGTGCTAAAGCAGTGAATAAAACAAACTTAGGCAGGAGGCCAATATTAATATTAATATGCATATATTAGCAATGGGACAGAGTAGGAGGCAGTTCACTATGGGCACGCAAGTGAAATTGCTACCCCCTATCTCTGACAGGTTAAAAAAGTGTTGTTTTTTACCTTTATTTAACTAGGCAAGTCAGTTAAAAACAAATTCTTATTTTCAATGACGGAACAGTGGGTTAACTGCATGTTCAAGGGCAGAACGAAAGATTTGTACCTTGTCAGCTCGGGGGTTTGAAAGTGCAACCTTCCGGTTACTAGTCCAACGCTCTAACCACTAGGCTACCCTGCCACCCCAGGGATGTACAGACAAGGGTATTGTAGGGTGAGAGTACAGTGGAAGTAAACCTAGGCATTGAGTGACGATGAGAGAGGTTTTGTCTCTATAGGCACCAGTTAAGCCAGGTGAGGTCACTGCATGTGTGGGGTGTGGAACAAAAAGGCTATCTAAGGCATATATTGCAGGGCTGGGGGCTCTACAGTGAAATAAGACAATAATAACTAAGCAAAACGGCAATTTTTTTATTTTATTTTCTATTTCACCTTTATTTAACCAGGTAGGCTAGTTGAGAACATGTACTCATTTGCAACTGCAACCTGGCCAAGATAAATCATAGCTATTCGACACATACAACAACACAGAGTTACATGGAATAAACAAAACATAGTCAATAATACAGTAGAACAAAAGAAAACAAAAAGTCTATATACAGTGAGTGCAAATGAGGTAAGATAAGGGAGGTAAGGAAATAAATAGGCCATGGTGGCGAAGTAATTACAATATAGCAATTCAACACTGGAATGGTAGCCGAAGATGAATGTGCAAGTTGAGATACTGGGGTGCAAATGGGGATGAGGTAGATAGATGGGCTGTTTACAGATGGGCTATGTACAGGTGCAGTGATGTGTGAGCTGCTCTGACAGCTGGTGTTTAAAGCTAGTGAGGGAGATATGAGTCTCCAGCTTCAGACATTTTTGCAGTTCGTTCTAGTCATTGGCAGCAGAGAACTGGAAGGAAAGATGACCAAAGGAGGAATTGGCTTTGGGGGTGACCAGTGAGATATACCTGCTGGAGCGCGTGCCACGAGTGGGTTCTGCTATGGTGACCAGTGAGCTGAGATAAGGATAGACAAGGCAAATTGACATTAGGGAGAGGCATGTGTAGCCGAGTGATCATAGGGACCAATGAATAGCACTAGATGAGCAGGGAGCCAATTTAGTAGTCGCTACTACGCTAGGCGAGCTGGAGACACGGCAATTCAGACAGCTAGCGTGCCGGGGCTAGCAGATTGGCATCTGGCGATGTCGCAACAGAAGAGCCTGTTGAAACCACCTCGGATGGTTATGTCGGCAGACCAATCGTGATTAATTGGCGGGGGCTCCGAGTTGGCAGTAAAGGGTCCTGGCCAAATTGGCAAAATATCTATTGTTGCCCAAGAACTGGCTGGTGGGCCTCTTTTGCTAACTGAGAGATGGCCCTAGCTCCAGGCTAGCTCAAGGCTAACTGGTGCTTGCTTGGGGACAGAGACGTTAGCCAGGAGTAGCCAATCGGATAGCAGCTAGCTAGCTGCGATGATCCGGTGTAAAGGTTCAGAGCTTGCGATAGGAAACCTGAGATGTGGTAGAGAAAAAGCAGTCCGATATGCTCTGGGTTGATATCACGCTGTGCAGGCTGATGTCCGGGTTAACGGTGAGGACCGCTAACAGTGGCTAACTGGTTGGTATCTAGTTAGCTGGCTGGCCTCTGATGGGGTTCCGGGTCTAAAGTATAAAAATAGCAGGACCGTACCACATTGGGTGAGGCGGGTTGCAAGAGAGTATATTCAGTCCATTGATGGAAAGTGAGATCAAACTACATACGATATATATACGAAGAAAAATATATATACACGGAATAGAACAAGGCAAAAACACACGTCCGACTGCTACGCCATCTTGGACTGCACTCAAGGCTCTCATGAGGACCGCCAGAGAAAAGAAGACCCATAGTTACCTATGCTGCAGAGGATAAGTTCATTAGAGTTACCAGCCTCAGAAATTGCAGCCCAAATAAATGCTTCACAGAGTTCAAGTAACGAACACATCAACTGTTCAGAGGAGACTGCGTGAATCAGGCCTTCATGGTCAAATTGCTGCAAAGAAACCACTACTAAAGCACACCAAAAAAAAGAAGAAGAGACATGTTTGGGCCAAGACAAATGAGCAATGGACATTGGACAGGTGGAAATCTGTCCTTTGTCCAAATTTGAGATTTTTGGTTACAACCGCCGTGTCTATGAGATGCAGAGTAGGTGAACGGATGATCTCTGCATGTATAGTTCCCACCGTGAAGCATGAAGGAGTAGGTGTGATGGTGTGGGGGTGATTCGCTGGTGACACTGTCAGGGATTTACTTAAAATTCAAGGCACACTTTACCAGCATGGCTCCCACAGCATTCTGCATTGATATGCCATCCCATCTGGTTTGCGCTTAGTGGGACTCTCATTTGTTTTTCAACAGAACAATGAGCCAACACATCTCCAGGCTCTGTAAGGGTTATTTGACCAAGAAGGAGAGTGATGGAGAGCTGCATCAGATGACCTGGCCTCCAAAATCACCCGACCTTAACCCAATTGAGATGGTTTGGGACGAGTTGGACTGCAGAGTGAAGGAAAAGCAGCCAACAAGTGCTCAGTATATCTGGTAACTCCATGAAAGTCTGTTGGAAAATCATTCCAGTTGAAACTGGTTGAGAGAATGCCAAGAGTGTGCAAAGCTATCATCAAGGCAAAGTGTGGCTACTTTGAAGAATATAAAATATATTTAGATTTTTTTCAACACTTTTTTGGTTACTACAGTCATGGCCAAAAGTTTTGAGAATGACACAAATATGAATTCCCACAATGTTTGTTGCATCATTGTCTTAGATATTTTTGTCAGATGTTACTATGGAATACTGAAGTATAATTACAAGCATTTCCTAAGTGTCAAAGGTTTTTGACAATTACATGAAGTTGATGCAAAGAGTCAATATTTGCAGTGTTTACCCTTCTTTTTCAAGACATCTGCAATCCGCCCTGGCATGCTGTCAATGAACTTCTGCGTCAAATTCTGACTGATGGCAGCCCATTCTTGCATAATCAATGCTTGGAGTTGGAGGTGCTCTATCATACTGGAAAATGCATTGTTCGTCACCAAACTGTTCCTGGATGGTTGGGAGAAGGTGCTCTCGGAGGATGTGTTGGCACCATTCTTTTTCATGGCTGTGTTCTTAGGCAAAATTGTGAGTGAGCCCACTACCTTGGCTGAGAAGCAAGCCCACACATGAATGGTCTCAGGATCCTTTACTGTTGGCATGACGCAGGACTGATGGTAATTGCTCACGTTGTCTTCTCCGGACAAGCCTTTTTCCACATGCCCAAAACAATCAGAAAGGGTATTCATCAGAGAAAATGACTTTACCCCAGCCCTCAGCAGTCCAATCCCTGTACCTTTTGCAGAATATCAGTCTGTCCCTGATGTTTTTCCTGGAGAGAAGCCCTTTTTGTGCAAAGCAATGATGACGGCACATGTTTCTTTGCAGGAACCATGGTTGACAGAGGAAGAACAATGATTCCAAGCACCACCCTGCTTTTGAAGCTTCCAGTCTATTATTCAAACTCAATCAGCATGACAGATTGATCTCCAGCCTTGTCCTCGTCAACACTCACACCTGTGTTAACGAGAGAATCACTGACATGATGAAGCTGGTCCTTTTGTGGCAGGCCTGAAATGCTGTGGAAATGTTTTTGGGGGGTTCAGTTCATTTGCATGGCAAAGAGGGACTTTGCAATTCTTTTAAATTCATCTGATCACACTTCATAACATTATGGAGTATATGCAAATTGCCATCATACAAACTGAGGCAGCAGATTTGTGTCATTCTCAAAGCTTTTGGCCATACATGATTCCATATGTGTTATTTCATAGTTTTGATGTCTTTTAGTAACTGTACAATGTAGAAAATAGTGAAAATAAAGAAAATCCCTTGAATGAGTAGTGTGTCCAAAGTTTTGACTGGTACTGCATGGGTACTATGTGTTTTATTAAAATAAGATTGGCCATGGTGTGTTTTCTTTAGTTTTTCGCTGTCTAAGCGCCAGGCCAACATCCAAAGGTTTCATGCCGCGTTGCTCTGGGGAAGGCAAATGAATCCCATATCGATCAAACGTTCATTTAGCAAGGCTGAGGTATTTTGTGATATTTGTGCTTTGCTTGGCTTCCGAGGGTACTCTCAATTCATATTTAATCAATAACCCATTAAAAGCTGTGCTTCTCAGGGCAAGGGGAGTTTTCAGGAGGAGGAGGAAGAATGTTCCTCCACAGTTTGGAGGAAACTCTTTAATGGTACTCTGTTTTGTGAGGGCCGAAGGGTGATGACTGGATAGACAAGAGGATATTATTTTGCATCCGGGGTGAGTGATTATATTGTAATAATGAAGTTGTGTCAACTCAAGACTCAATTCTAATTATGTCTGTCTACCTGTTGGCCTTTGCCTGTCAGTGGTGACAAATTAGTCACCCCCGGGTAAGAGTTTATTTCCGGTAGAGGTGAAATGGAATCCTCTTTACAAATTCAGAAACGAATCATTGTCTGACAATGGCTGCATAAATCCTGCGCATGTCTTGTACTCTCAATCTTCCTTTTTCAGTCTTTTGTGTTTCTTTCAGTATGTGTGTGACATTTCGGTCATCACGTTTCTTCTTTTTGAAAGTGGTAGTTCGTTAAAATTCAAGAAAATATGAAAAACATACTGATATAGTTTGATGTTTGATGTTTAAAGGTCATGAATCTTCCCTTACAAAAACATATTTCAGTTTTGAAATTGCAGGAAAAGCGCAGTAACTACAGTCGACTGTGGTATTTTGGTCACAGCAATTGCAGAATAACTGCAGTGTACTGCAGTTTATTTTTTTTCGTAGGTTGCCTTTAACAGCCGGCCATGATGGAGTATAGATGACTAGACAAACACGTGACTTGCACCTTTTTTTTGTATTCCTTTGGCGACACTAATTGGGTGGTGAATCCTTATTGACCGAATCACTGCAGCTGATAAGTAGTATGCAAATTAGGGGGGGGGGGAACTTAAAAAAATTATAATGTTAGCTCGCAGAGAATATACAACACATAAAACACTGACTTATGATTTAGCTATACTGTATCTGATTACCAGTCACAGAAAATTGTTTAATCTATTTATTTCCTTACTGGTACCGTTTTGTGGATACTTTGGTCAGTTATGTATTATTGGGTATGGTACTGAAATCTTCCCTGTCACTTTTTGAACCCTAATGTAACTGTGATAGACAAATGAATATAGATCCTTGGCTTATTCTATCAATGTTTGGTATGCTTGTTATTTGTGTCACCGTGCAACATAACTTTTGTTGCATTTATAATAGGATCTTCTGCGGTTCATACAAGTCATTTCTACTTGTGAGTATCTAATATTACAATAATACATTTGTCATAGATAATTTATCAACCATTCACATTACCATTGATTAATTATTAACATTCATGAATAACTTAAACAGAAACATGTAATAGTTGTTATAAGTGACTAATTTCATTATATTATTGCAGTCATTTAATTACAGACAAAATTGAGTTGTCTTCAAAATGATGGAGAAACTGAATATATATTGAATGCAGTAATGTGCGTGCTTTGGAAAATGTCTGTACGGGGACTACTTTTATGACACACACAACAAGTGTGTTCATAAAACTAGTTAATCTGGCAATGCCAGAACTAATAGGTCCCTTGCAGAAAAACCAAACGGAACATACTACCAAAGTCAACATTGAGAATAAAGAATAATAACAAATGTCTCATGTCTGTAAGACCATTGAGGACTATCAATCTGTCTAGACACTTTCGTGCATGCAAACCAGCAGACACTGCGGCCACTCAAGAATTGCATCTGAATACTGCCACTGACAAACCCCCAAGCCCTGATAAAGACCCAGACAGTGAGAACCCCCTCTTTAAAATTCTCCACAAAAGAAAATGCAGTATTATTTTGAAGATGTGTGACTCTTAACAGAAAGCAGGGGTATATGATGTACATCACAACTTCACAGGAGAGGCATTTGAACAAAAAACAACTGTTTTTGCAGAAATACATGTGAACGTTCATGTGCTTTAATAACAAATTTGTGTGAAGTCTGTAAATATAAATTAAATGTAAAATCACGACGCTGTTTAGACACAGAGATATATATATATATAGATAAATATAGAATCTTGCCTAGCCATGATTGGTCGAGATAATGAGGGGGCTGGGACATTCACAACAAAGAGAATCCATTCTGTCACTCAAGGCTTCTCTGTCAAATGGCACATCCTGCTCTTTGCTACTGCGGATATTTGAAAGATCCATTGGATTTACTAGTATTTTCGTCATGGACTACATGCAAAGTGTAGCTACAGCTTTCAATACCAGTGATGGCATGAATACAGCTGCTGGTATCGACAGCTCTGTTTTCAGTGGCTAAAGCAGTCTGGACTAGTTGAAGCAGAGTGGGAAGGATTATTTTGAAAGTGTTTCAGTCTGCCGTGAATCATCATAATTAATACACCTGTAAGAGTCTGCATTTAACTTCTCTAGGATAGGGGGCAGCATTCAAAATTTTGGATGAAAAGCATGCCCAAATTCAACTGCCTGCTACTCATCCCCAGAAGATGAAATATGCATATTATTAGTAGATTTGGATAGGAAACACTCTGAAGTTTCTAAAACTGTTTGAATCATGTCTGTGAGTATAACATAATTTATTTAGCAGGCGATACAAACCATTCAGATTTTTTTGAGGTCCCTCTGTTTTCAATGGGATTTCATTGGGAATCGAGATTTCTAAGGGACCTTCTTGCAGTTCCTACCACTTCCACTGGATGTCAAAAGTCTTTAGAAATTGGTTGAGGTTTTTCCTTTGTGTAATGAAGAAGTAACACTGTTTAGAACGAGGCTAGAGGGAAGAGAGATCTTTGTTAGAGGCGCATGACCAGAAAGCTAGCTACAGATTGTTTTCCTCCTGTATTGAACACAGATCATCCCGTCTTCAATTTTATCAATTATTTACGTTAAAAAAATACCTACAGTTGTATTACAAAATAATTTTCTTTAATAACTTTTGAGATAGTTTGTAGTCACGTTGCGCAAGTTGGAACCGATGTTTTTCTGGATCAAACGCGCCAAATAAATGGATATTTTGGATATACATTGAAGGAATTAATCGAACAAAAGGACCATTTGTGATGTTTATGGGACATATTCGAGTGCCAACAGATGAAGCTCGTCAAAGGTAAGGAATTCATTATTTATTTGTATTTATTTTATGATTTATTATTTTTATTTCTGTGTTATGTGTTGCGCATGCAGGGTTGAAATATGCTTTTCTCTCTTTGTTTACTGGGGTGCTATCCTCAGATAATAGCATTGTTTGCTTTTGCCGGAAAGCCTTTTTGAAATCTGACATGTTGGCTGGATTCACAACAAGTGTAGCCTAATTTGGTATATTGAATGTGTGATTTCACGAAAGTTTGATTTTTATAGTAATTTATTTTAAATTTGGCGCTCTGCATTTTCACTGGCTTTTGGCCAGGTGGAACGCTACCTTCTCACATATTCCAGAGAGGTTAAAATGCAGAGATAGCTACATGTACATATATTATTGTCTCAACTGTATCATAAAGTTGTTTTCGTATAGCTAGCTAGCTAGACAGGTACCGTTATAGCTTTTTTGCCCCGCAAAGAGTCATTGTTTACTGATGGCTCATTGGGGAACGAAGCAACGTTAAGCCATCTGGCTGAGCTGGCTAGTTGCATTCTGCTGATGTACTATGGCATGCAAGACATGATTATAATATTTTTCATATTTAACTAGTTAGCTACTGAAAATAGCCACTAAGGTGCGATTGCTAATCAATTATGTTATAGGGACAAATGGTAAGTTGGCTAGCTAGCCACGATGAAATGATAGCTAAATTGCTATTGGTGCCTCCCGAGTGGTGCAGTGGTCTAAGGCACTGCATCGCAGTGCTAGCTGTGCCACTAGAGATTCTGGGTTCAAGTCCAGGCTCTGGCGCAGCCAGCTGAGACCGGGAGACCCATGGGGCGGGGCACAATTGGCCCATCGTCATTCAGGTTAGGGGAGGGTTTGGCCAGCAGGGATGTCCATGTCCCATTGTGCACTAGGGACTTCTGTGGCAGGGTGCAGTGCATGCTGACACGGTCGCCAGGTGTATGTACGGTGTTTCCTCCGACACATTGGTGCGGCTGGCATCCGGTTTAAGTGGGCATTGTGTAAAGAAGTAGTGCGGCTTGGTTGGGTTGTGTTTTGGAGGACGCACGGCTCTCGACTTTCACCTCTCCCGAGTCCGTACAGAGGTTTCAGTGATGAGACAAGGCTGTAACTACCAATTGGATACCACTAAATTGGGGAGAATAATGGGTAAAATAAATGTAATATTAAAATATATAGTTAGCTATTGGATTGTTTTGTAAAGGTTGATTTTTTGCATAAATACCATTTATATCTAGCCAGCTGGTAATTATGAAGCTACATTTTGACTTAATCTAGCTATTTATCTTGTGTCTGCAATGCCATTGTTGGGCTGGAAGCAGATTAAGTGTACAGGGCATTTGAGACAGCTGTAGCAGGCAATATGTTATAGGAAATTAATTAATTCATGTTTTGACTCATTTTTATGGAATTGTTCTTTCAGCATAAACCTGCTCTCCACCACCAATACAAACAACACTTCAGGTATTTTGTCTTTGAGTTTATTGCTTGAACTTGGGGGTTAATTAATGCTATTGCTGGTATGCAAAGCTTTAATGTCTTGTCTGCTTTCTGCTTTTACAGTTTAATTGCTTTGCCTGGTGTTGTTGTGGCCAAGGAGCTTTCAGTCAGATGGAACCAGGTTTCAGCTGCTGTGCAATGTTCATGTCTTTCCTTCTAGAGATGTGAAAGCATCCCCCGGACTGGTCACAACCCGGCAAACATATTTTTGAGAAGATCAGGAAGAAGATCTTCTTTTTGCAATAAAAAGGCCATGGACACTTACATGTCCTGCTCCAAAGGGCAGGACAGAAAAATGCTCTCAGGCTAGATTCCTTTGTTCAAATCATAACATGACCTCAGCCAAAGTTACTCAGAAAAAAGCTTATGGTTGTGAGTGTGTCGAAATAAAAGCAGGTCATTCTACTGGAGAATTTGGCCTATATCCTTCTCTGACTTTGGTGCAGGTCATGTTATTCACATTACTGTCTCTGGTAACACACACTATATCAAATAAAATTAACGTTTATTTGTCACATACACAGGATACATAAGGTGTAAACGGTACAGTGAAATGGTTACTTGCCTAGTGGAGTTGTCACAGTTTTGTGTGAGCCCCTTTTTACTGCACCGAACACAGGATTTAATGTTCTCCTGCAAACTACCCATACACTATTTTAAATTCATGGGTTAACATTGATCGGACCATTTTTCCCCACAGCAGACTGCATGATTTTCCAGACTGTGTCGACACAATAGAGCCTCCCCTCACGTAAGTTACTCTCCCCTGACTCCTTCAGGTAAATATTGGCCATACAGACGTGACACACTACACATTGAATTACTCTGATATGGCACTGCAGTAATATGGTAGAAGGCACTACAAATCTCACTCGATTGCACACTGTGAATTATTTGTATTTGGCACTGCAACAAAATAATTATTCTAAGGAAAGGCACTACAGACAACATGGTGATAGGCACCACGATCTCGCTCTTCTGGTGCACACAATATGGGACCCACACTTGACCCTGCACTACTCTGCCAACCCATCAAATGGACTCTACTGCTATGGGCCAAAATAGTGTGTTGTCTTAGAGTGATTATCTTAATTTACCGAGGTTAGCTAGCCAGCTATTTGTCGTCCTTAACGTAGGAGACACTGCTAGCTAGCCAACAGCTAGCCAACGTCTTCCGAATAGAACTCAACAACCCGGTCGCATTCCGCTTCGCTCCACAGGTAGTATCACATTTTCATTTAATTTCATTACAGTACAACGGTTTGATTTGTTTGATCGTAGCTAGCTACATAGCTAGCTACATAGCCGTCTTTGTATCAAAGATAATTGTGTAGTCTAGAGCGATTTTCTAGGTTAGCTAGCCAGCTATTGTCGTTCTTTTAACGCAACGTAACGTAATCAACACTGCTAGCTAGCCAGCTAGCCCCCGAATAACAGCACTGTAGAAACTATTACACTCAACGGAACGACTTGATTAGTGTAGTGTCAACAACGCACCCACTGCCAGCTAGCCTACTTCAGCAGTACTGTATCATTTTAATCATTTTAGTCAATAAGATTCTTGCTACGTAAGCTTAACTTTCTGAACATTCGAGACGTGTAGTCCACTTGTCATTCCAATCTCCTTTGCATTAGCGTAGCCTCTTCTGTAGCCTGTCAACTATGTGTCTGTCTATCCCTGTTCTCTCCTCTCTGCACAGACCATACAAACGCTCCACACCGCGTGGCCGCGGCCACCCTAATCTGGTGGTCCCAGCGCGCACGACCCACGTGGAGTTCCAGGTCTCCGGTAGCCTCTGGAACTGCCGATCTGCGGCCAACAAGGCAGAGTTCATCTCAGCCTATGCCTCCCTCCAGTCCCTCGACTTCTTGGCACTGACAGAAACATGGATCACCACAGATAACACTGCCACTCCTACTGCTCTCTCTTCGTCCGCCCACGTGTTTTCGCACACCCCGAGAGCTTCTGGTCAGCGGGGTGGTGGCACCGGGATCCTCATCTCTCCCAAGTGGTCATTCTCTCTTTCTCCCCTTACCCATCTGTCTATCGCCTCCTTTGAATTCCATGCTGTCACAGTTACCAGCCCTTTCAAGCTTAACATCCTTATCATTTATCGCCCTCCAGGTTCCCTTGGAGAGTTCATCAATGAGCTTGATGCCTTGATAAGCTCCTTTCCTGAGGACGGCTCACCTCTCACAGTTCTGGGCGACTTTAACCTCCCCACGTCTACCTTTGACTCATTCCTCTCTGCCTCCTTCTTTCCACTCCTCTCCTCTTTTGACCTCACCCTCTCACCTTCCCCCCTACTCACAAGGCAGGCAATACGCTCGACCTCATCTTTACTAGATGCTGTTCTTCCACTAACCTCATTGCAACTCCCCTCCAAGTCTTCGACCACTACCTTGTATCCTTTTCCCTCTCGCTCTCATCCAACACTTCCCACACTGCCCCTACTCGGATGGTATCGCGCCGTCCCAACCTTCGCTCTCTCTCCCACGCTACTCTCTCCTCTTCCATCCTATCATCTCTTCCCTCTGCTCAAACCTTCTCCAACCTGAATCTCCTGATTCTGCCTCCTCAACCCTCCTCTCCTCCCTTTCTGCATCCTTTGACTCTCTATGCCCCCTATCCTCCAGGCCGGCTCGGTCCTCCCCTCCCGCTCCGTGGCTCGACGACTCATTGCGAGCTCACAGAACAGGGCTCCGGGCAGCCGAGCGGAAATGGAGGAAAACTCGCCTCCCTGTGGACCTGGCATCCTTTCGCTCCCTCCTCTCTACATTTTCCTCTTCTGTCTCTGCTGCTAAAGCCACTTTCTACCACTCTAAATTCCAAGCTTCTGACTCTAACCCTAGGAAGCTCTTTGCCACCTTCTCCTCCCTCCTGAATCCTCCTCCCCCTCCCCCCCTCCTCCCTCTCTGCAGATGACTTCGTCAACCATTTTGAAAAGAAGGTCGACGACATCCGATCCTCGTTTGCTAAGTCAAACGACACCGCTGGTTCTGCTCACACTGCCCTACCCTGTGCTCTGACCTCTTTCTCCCCTCTCTCTCCAGATGAAATCTCGCGTCTTGTGATGGCCGGCCGCCCAACAACCTGCCCGCTTGACCCTATCCCCTCCTCTCTTCTCCAGACCATTTCCGGAGACCTTCTCCCTTACCTCACCTCGCTCATCAACTCATCCCTGACCGCTGGCTACGTCCCTTCCGTCTTCAAGAGAGCGAGAGTTGCACCCCTTCTGAAAAAACCTACACTCCATCCCTCCGATGTCAACAACTACAGAGCAGTATCCCTTCTTTCTTTTCTCTCCAAAACTCTTGAACGTGCCGTCCTTGGCCAGCTCTCCCGTTATCTCTCTCAGAATGACCTTCTTGATCCAAATCAGTCAGGTTTCAAGACTAGTCATACAACTGAGACTGCTCTTCTCTGTATCACGGAGGCGCTCCGCACCGCTAAAGCTAACTCTCTCTCCTCTGCTCTCATCCTTCTAGACCTATCGGCTGCCTTCGATACTGTGAACCATCAGATCCTCCTCTCCACCCTCTCCGAGTTGGGCATCTCCGGCGCGGCCCACGCTTGGATTGCGTCCTACCTGACAGGTCGCTCCTACCAGGTGGCGTGGCGAGAATCTGTCTCCTCACCACGCACTCTCACCACTGGTGTCCCCCAGGGCTCTGTTCTAGGCCCTCTCCTATTCTCGCTATACACCAAGTCACTTGGCTCTGTCATAACCTCACATGGTCTCTCCTATCATTGCTATGCAGACGACACACAATTAATCTTCTCCTTTCCCCCTTCTGATGACCAGGTGGCGAATCGCATCTCTGCATGTCTGGCAGACATATCAGTGTGGATGACGGATCACCACCTCAAGCTGAACTTCGGCAAGACGGAGTTGCTCTTCCTCCCGGGGAAGGACTGCCCGTTCCATGATCTCGCCATCACGGTTGACAACTCCATTGGGTCCTCCTCCCAGAGCGCTAAGAACCTTGGCGTGATCCTGGACAACACCCTGTCGTTCTCAACTAACATCAAGGCGGTGGCCCGTTCCTGTAGGTTCATGCTCTACAACATCCGCAGAGTACGACCCTGCCTCACACAGGAAGCGGCGCAGGTCCTAATCCAGGCACTTGTCATCTCCCGTCTGGATTACTGCAACTCGCTGTTGGCTGGGCTCCCTGCCTGTGCCATTAAACCCCTACAACTCATCCAGAACGCCGCAGCCCGTCTGGTGTTCAACCTTCCCAAGTTCTCTCACGTCACCCCGCTCCTCCGTTCTCTCCACTGGCTTCCAGTTGAAGCTCGCATCCGCTACAAGACCATGGTGCTTGCCTACGGAGCTGTGAGGGGAACGGCACCTCAGTACCTCCAGGTTCTGATCAGGCCCTACACCCAAACAAGGGCACTGCGTTCATCCACCTCTGGCCTGCTCGCCTCCCTACCACTGAGGAAGTACAGTTCCCACTCAGCCCAGTCAAAACTGTTCGCTGCTCTGGCCCCCCAATGGTGGAACAAAACCCTCACGACGCCAGGACAGCGGAGTCAATCACCACCTTCCGGAGACACCTGAAACCCTACCTCTTTAAGGAATACCTAGGATAGGATAAAGTAATCCTTCTCACCCCCCCCTTTAAGATTTAGATGCACTATTGTAAAGTGACTGTTCCACTGGATGTCATAAGGTGAATGCACCAATTTGTAAGTCGCTCTGGATAAGAGCGTCTGCTAAATGACTTAAATGTAAATGTAAATAGGAAGGGGGAAAGACAGACAAGACAACACATAGAAAGGGTGGGAATAAGTTCTCGAGATCTAGGGCCCGACGAGAACCATAATAAACGGTCTGAGACTGCTTGGCGACATCACCAATCATCCTGCCTCTGGTGCTAAACGAGAGGAAGACAGACGGCAGGGAAACCTGCCGACAATTGTGGCTTTCAGTGGCATGGCAAAATGGCCCAGAGAGAGAAAGAGTAGTGTAAGGGGAACACAGGAAGAATCACATCCCTTACTTGGTGGAGCTAAAGCTCCTAAATATGTGTTGTACCAATGCCTCTCTTGGTCCTCTGCTCTCGGATCACCATTCAGCTCCCTAACCCCAGTTCGTTGTTCCGCAGACACTGGTCTAGTGCGATCCCAGCAAACACCCAAACAGACAACACACGGAATCTTGCATGGAGAACCGATCTCCACGGAGAGACATTCTCCACTCAGCTCCCAGCCCAAACACTGCAAAAAACACAGGAATTGTTAAAGAAAATTACAGCCAATCTCCACTTACCTGTCTGATTAGCTAACTTGCTGATCACACCAGCCCCGCTACCCACTTATCCACCAATCCATCTTGTGACAGAGTCTTGTTTAGACATCTATCTAGCTACACAATGAACCATAATCCAAACTCCTAAAGTTACTACCATGCATGAATCTACAGGTAGCTAAAGCTAACCAACTAGGTTCAGTGTTAGCTAGCGAACATTAGGCTATAACTAGCAATGCAAATGGCTTTCTGAGATATGAATAGTATTACTACACAGATCATACACGTATTGCTAGCCAGCAAGCCAGCTAGCTAGCTAACAGTAAGCTTTAACACTAGAAACACCATAGGCCAACTGACACTGACGTTTGATTTTGAAAGTTCAAAAAAATCTGCCAAAAAATAAGCTATGTCCCGCTCTTTACCTGACTTTTCCTAAATGTTTGTATTTTACACTGCTCATTTGTCAGAATTTTGAAATTACAAACAGAAAAGTATTTAGAGCCTTTTTACCCATTTTTTTCACACTTATTTCTAACTTAATCTGCCAAGACAATGTGCTATAGGACGTTGGAACCCAGCCAGGCGCTAATGCTTCTCTCTCTCCCTACTGAGTGAATGATAAATAGATGAATGAGCGATAAATGTGCTTCACAATTTAATTTAAATTAGGCCTAACTGAATGATAAGGAGGGTGAAGAGGTTGATTTAATTTAAAGACAACAGTGTAATGATAAAGTTGCATTTTTCCTATTCATCAGCAGCAAATAATTTGACACCGATCTCTTTCAAGTTTTACATTGTGAAAAGAAGCTGTCATGGAATTATTTTATTTACTATAACTCTATTACTATTCAAATTTTTTTGTAAGGGAAACGTAATCATGCTGCGTGTTGCAGTAGGTCTTTAGAATAATGCAAAACATATTCTTGAATCTATCCAGCGAAGCATATTATGTCAGCCCACTGAATGAATAACAAATGGATGGAATGGACAATAATTGTGCAAGTTACTTCACAATCTAACTTAAATAAGGCCAAACTGAATGATGAGGGTGAAGAGCTAGATTTAATTTAGAACAACAATAGTGTAATTATGAGTTTGTGTTATTCCTATTTATCAGCGTTGGCACTGGTGTTAATAAGTTGACCATGCGTCTTGCAGGTTGAGAGCATTCTCTTTTACGTTTTACTTTGTAAAAAATAAGCTGTTACAGGACTGTTTTATATACTGCAACTCTATTACTAATCAAACTAAAACATGTAATGTGTTGCAGTAGGCCTTTAGAATAATGCAAAACGTATCCTCGACTCTATCCAAGTTGTTGAGTGGGGAAACAAACAATGCCAGTTAGCCTGCACAGCCGCCCCATCGAGACTACACCTAAACTATACCAAAACTAATTTCACACATAATAACAGTTAGCCTATAGACAATATTAAATTGACAATAATCTGATGGGTGACAATATTAGGCCTATCAGTTGTCAATTTGTGAAAAGATCTTGTAAATTGGCACATCTTGTAATTGACAGATGCAGGGAACGGATAATTGCTTTATCAAATCCTCCTTCAGAGTATAAGAAAGGGAATATTATGCAGTTTCAATGGCACTTTACTTCGTTAATACACAATAATAATACATTCCAGTTGACTACCTCATAAAGCTGGTTGAGAGAGTGCCAAGAGTGTGCAAAGCTGTCATCAAGGCAAAGGGTGGCTATTTGAAGAATCTCAAATATAAAATATATTTTGATTTGTTTAACACTTTTTTGGTTACTACATCATTCCTTATGTGTTATTTCATAGTTCCAATGTCTTCACTGTTATTCTACAATGTAGAAAATAGTAAAAATAAATAAAACCCTTGAATGAGTATGTTCTAAAACTTTTGACTAGTAGCGTAACTCTCAAAATTCAAGAGGTGCAGCTCTTTTTCCAAATTTAACTTTTTTCATAAATATCTGTGCTGTCCACACATTCAGAACATTACCACTCACGCAGCGGCATTGCTCTGGCAACGAAGCAAACACAATAGTAAACAATAATAAATATAACATTTAAATATGTTTCTCTGTCATCAATGGATGAATGGGCGATAGAAACCAGATAGAAACTCATAATGGTTCATGATACTTCAATTATGGTTAGCAGCTGATGTCGAAACCAAGTACTTGCTCAATGCCTTTCAATATCTGGGGAAAGATGAAAGCAGTGTCTGTCTGAGACTGTGGTTTTGAGGCTCATGGAGCCTTACATTGGCAAAGGCTGAAATCTGATCATGGACATCTTCACATCAATTTCCCTGGCAGACCAGTTGATTGCAAAGAAGACTAGCCTGCTAGGAACAGTGAACAAACCCCTCTGCGCCAACACAACATACCAGCGGAGCTGTACTCCACATCAGTGATAAATCAGTGTTTGCATCCTCAGCATCCCACTGGATCTGGCATGTGAGCTTCATGAGCCACCAAGCAGGCCGCCAAGGCATCAGGTCCTGCTCTCCCTCTTCCCCAAGCACTACAGCTCCCACTCGAGAATAAGAAGACACAAGGTCAAGTCGGCAGGTGCACACAAAACAAGGCCCATGAAAACTGTATGCAGTGCAACCGATTTGTTCCTGGGGCTTGCTCACACAAAGCCCCAAAGCTGTGTGCTGACTGTGGACCTGAAGTATGAAGAGATGTGATTAATTCATGTGTAAAGACACTGGTAAAAGTGCGCAATACAGTGTCCGATGCAATCAACAAATGACCGTTTTTATTTCGTAATATATTTTCCATTAATATTTATTGATGCAATTAATCCTTTACAATTGTTCATGGACTGGTGCTTTTGTTTAGGAATACAGAAATATTATATGGTTATATTATTATATCTTTTTAATTTCTATTTTGTCAAAAGAAGCTGTAACTGGATGTTATTACAGTTTTTGTTTTAATAATTGCTAACAAGCATTTACCTACACTTAAGATGCTTTGTTAAGAGTTTAGAAAAGTAACACACCAACATCACACAATTAGCAAAATAGTTTATTTTCTGCTCAAAACCACATTTTGTTAATTAAATAACAACTCTACATACACTAAATCTATCAAAACACAACAAACCTGACTACATACAGTGCCTTCCGAAGGTATTCGCCCCCTTGAACTTTGCGACCTTTTGCCACATTTCAGGCTTCAAACATAAAGATATAAAACTGTATTTTTTTGTGAAGAATCAACAACAAGTGGGACACAATCATGAAGTGGAACCACATTTATTGGATATTTCAAACTTTTTTAACAAATCAAAAACTGAAAAATTGGGCGTGCAAAAATATTCAGCCCCTTTACTTTCAGTGCAGCAAACTCTCTCCAGAAGTTCAGTGAGGATCTCTGAATGATCCAATGTTGACCTAATTGACTAATGATGATAAATACAATCCACCTGTGTGTAATCAAGTCTCCGTATAAATGCTCCTGCACTGTGAAAGTCTCAGAGGTCCGTTAAAAGAGCAGAGAGCATTATGAAGAACAAGGAACACACCAGGCAGGTCTGAGATACTGCCCAATTTTTCAGTTTTTGATGTGTTAAAAAAGTTTGAAATATCCAATAAATGTCGGTCCACTTCATGATTGTGTCCCACTTGTTGTTGATTCTTCACAAAAAAATACAGTTTTATATCTTTATGTTTGAAGCCTGAAATGTGGCAAAAGGTCGCAAAGTTCAAGGGGGCCGAATACTTTCGCAAGGCACTGTAATCTAATCATTCTGTCAAAACACTAGCACATGTTTTCTATCCAAGAGGAACATATAGTCAATCATAGCACAGCGACTTTCAAAATATTAATAGTTGATAGCATTACAAAAACTGCTTTATTTTTATGTTTCAGCTCTACCTGCGTACAATATGAAATCCATCGTTTTTTATAATTCAGTTTCCTTTTACCGTAAACCGCTCTACCCACTAAACCACTCTCGAATGTGTGCATTTTTGGCAACATACTATCTAAAAGTGAATGAGTCATATTTACTTTATAGATAGTACATTAGACAAAAAATAGTAAGTAACAGAATGTTTTGCAGTAAAAGCTTGCTGCCAGTGATCAACAAAAAATCCGACATACATAGTCTTTGTTTCCAAATGTGTAAAAATAAATCACAATTACAGTGAAAAGGGCACAGAAGGAAAACAATCTAAAATACACAGTCCTGTTCTAATCAATATGATCTTCAGCATTTGGCCACCTGTTCTCGTCCACATAAAATCTTATGTTGTCTCTCGCTATACACCTTGGATAGAAATGCTTGGCATGCCTAATCCACCCCTGGCAGTCTTCAGCTGAGATGTCTCTGAAGCCTGCATCCATTGTATCCAGGAGGGACATTGGGTCATGTGGCTGATGATCATACACTTTCCACCTCCAGGCAGAAACAAAATCCTCAAATGGGGCACACGCATCTATTCTTGGATGGGCTGCAAACCAGTTTGTGATTGCATGTGAATGGTGGAATAATCCATTGTCCCATGCAATCACAAATGTCCTCATGTTTCCTCCCATTTGTTCCCTTTCTGCTTCTGGCACCAGTTGTAGGTGGAGGTCATCTAAAAACAAAATAAGGCACTCAGTGTTGTAGGGACCAATCTGGCATTTCTGTAGGACCAAACCAGCACTCGAAATTACAGCACACATTGTGATATTTGCTCCTCTCTGACCATGCACATCAACGGTGGCCCTTTTCCCGATTACTTTTATTCCCCGCCTACATGTTTTTGCCAGGTTAAACCCTGCCTCATCTATATAAATCATTTCATATGTGGTCCATGACTCTCTGAAAGAAATCATACACGGTATGTGTAAATTATTTTCAGTATGTCCTACTGTATGTACTGTAACCTTTGTAGCATAATGTAAAACTCACGATAGAACAAGACATATTGGATAGACACCATACCTGGACGTATTGCCGGAGTTCCTTGACCCACTCACTTTTCCTTTCAAAAGGAACTGTGTACAACTGCTTCATTCATTTGGTCAGAGTCTGAGCAATGGTAGTCAGGCTGATGCTTTCCACATTGTGAAATACCAGGTTGTCCTCTACAATTATAGTCTGAATTTCTCTGAGTTTTATTGCATTGTCAACAATGACCAATCCTACAATGACATGCTCTTGGTCTTCACTGAGGAGCTTTCCTCTTCCCCCTGAGGGAGGAAGATGTTGCGTCCTTTAGAGGAACAAAAATGTGACATATGTATTTGCATTGGAACTGGTGGCCTACAGTTACTGTGGGACATAGCAACAGTATTGATAGAAGTGTTAAATTCTGGATAATGGAAGCCACTGTTGACAGTCTGAGATTAGGCTGGACTCTTTCACCAGCCTCTCTCAGTGATAGACCATGGTTTATCACATGGTCTTTGATGGTGGCTCTTATTTCATCAGTGACAACAGCTCTTACTCTGCTTTGAACACCTCCATGCATTCTTACTCCTCTCCTCCTACATCTCCTTCTCCCTTGTCCTGGTCCAACTACTCATCTGCCTGGTCCAACTACTCCTCTGCCTGGTCCAACTACTCCTCTGCCTGGTCCAACTACTCCTCTGCCTGGTCCAGCTACTATTCTCCCTGGTCCAACTATTCCTCTCTCTTGTCCAGACATTTTTTCTCTCTCTGCTCCTCTGTGTTGTCCTGTATCCACATTGAACAAAATCAATCCAAAGAGTCTATTTTACACAACTTACAGTGAATCAACTATTTCTCTATGTTTCAATGATTTGTTCATTCAAAATGCTTATCAACTGTTTCAATATAGCTTTTGAGCCGCTGTAAGAAAATGTAAGCATTTTAGAAATGTGTTAATTGACTGCATATTCTGTGAAAACAACATGAAACATGAACAACATTATCAATGAACCAAGCAGGTACAACCCCAAATCCGTAAACACGGGCACCCTCGTAGATATCATCCTAACCGACCTGCCCGCCAAATACACCTCTGCTGTCTTCAACCAGGATTTCAGCCATGACTGCCTCATTGCCTGCGTACGTAATGGGTCTGCAGTCAAGCGATCACCCCTCAATACTGTCAAACGCTCCCTAAAACACTTCAGAGAGCAGGCCTTTCTAATCGACCTGGCCCGGGTATCCTGGAAGGATAGTGACCTCATTCTGCCAGTAGAAGTTGCCTGGTTGTTCTTTAAAAGTGCTTTCAACATCTTAAATAAGCACGCATCATTCAAAAAAAACAGAACCAAGAACATATATATATTCCTTGGTTCACTCCAGACCTGACTGCCCTTGACCAGCACAAAAATATCCTGTGGCGTACTGCATTAGCATCAAATAGCCCCCGCAATATGCAGCCTTTCAGGTAAGACTGGAACCAATATGCACAGGAAGTTAGGAAAGCAAAGGCTAGCTTTTTCAAATATAAATTTCATCCTGTATCAATAACTCCAAAACGTTCTGGGACACTGTAAAGTCCACGCAGAACAAGAGCACCACCTCCCGGCTGCCCACTGCACTGAGGAAAGGAAACACTGTCACCACCAATAATTACATGATAATTGAACATTTCAATATCCATTTTCCAATGGCTGGCCGTGCTTTCCACCTGGCTACCCCTTCCCCGGTCAACAGCCGTGCATCCCTCACTGCAACTTGCCCAAGCCTCCCCCATTTCTCCTTCACCCAAATCCAGACAGCTGATGTTCTGAAAGAGCTGCAAAATCAGGACCCCTACAAATCAGCAGGGCTAGATAATCTGGACCCTCTCCTAAAATTTTCCACCAAAATTGTTGCAACCCCTATTACCAGCTTGTTCAACCTCTCTTTCTTATCGTTTGAGATCCCCAAAGATTGGAAAGCTGCTGCGGAAAGCTGCAGACAATCTAGACCCAAACTGCTACTGACTTATATCTATCCTACCCTGCCTTTCTAAGGTCTTCGAAAGCCAAGTTAACAAACAGATCACCGACCATTTCGAATCCCACCGTACCTTCTCCGCTAAGCAATCTGGTTTCAGAGCTGGTCATGGGTGCACCTCAGCCACGCTCAAGGTCCTAAACGATATCATACCCGCCATCGATAAGAGACAATACTGTGCAGCTGTATTCATCGACCTGGCCAAGGCTTTCAACTCTGTCAATCACCACATTGTCAGCAGAATCAATAGCCTTGGTTTCTCAAATGACTGCCTCGCCTACTTCTCTGACAGAGTTCAGTGTGTTAAATCGGAGGCGCTGTTGTCCGGACCTCTGGCAGTCTCTATGGGGGTGCCACAGGGTTCAATTCTCGGGCCGACTATTTTCTCTGTATACATCAAGGATGTCACTCTTGCTGCTGGTGATTTTCTGATCCACCTCTATCTAGACGACATCATTCTGTATACTTCTGGCCCTTCTATGGACACTGTGTTAACTAACCTCCAGACGAGCTTCAATGTCATACAACTCTCCTTCCGTGGCCTCCAACTGCTCTTAATTAAATGCAAGCAAAACTAAATGCATGCTCTTCAACCGATCGCTGCCCACAACTATCCACCCGTCCAGCAACACTGCTCAGGACGGTTCTGACTTAGCATGTGTGGACAACTACAAATACCTAGGTGTCTGATTTGACATTAAGCATCTTCAATCCAAAAATAAATCTAAAATCGGTTTCCTATTTCGCAACAAAGCATCCTTCACTCATGGTGCCAAACATACCCTCGTAAAACTGACTATCCTACCGATCCTTGACTTCAGTCGTGTCATGTACAAAATAGCCTCCAACACTCTACTCAGCAAATTGGATGCAGTCTATCACAGTGCCATCTGTTGTCACCAAAGCCCCATATACTACCCACCACTGCGACCTGTATGCTTTTGTTGGCTGGCCCTCGCTTCATATCCGTTGCCAAACCCACTGGCTCCAGGTCATCTACAAGTCGTTGCTAGGTAAAGCCCCACCTTATCTTAGCTCACTGGTCACCATAGCAACACCCACCCGCAGCACACTCTCCAGCAGGTATATTGCACTTGTCACCAATTCCTCCTTCGTCCGCCTTTCCTTCCAGTTCTCTGCTGCCAATGACTGGAACAAACTGAAAGAAATCACTGAAGCTGGAGAGTCATATCTCCCTTACTAGCTTTAAGCACCAGCTGTCCGAGCAGCTCACAGATCACTCCACCTGTACATAGCCAATCTGTAAATAGCCCATCCAATTACCTCATCACCATATTGTTATTTATTTTGATATTTTGCACCCCGGTACCTCTACTTGCACACTTATCTTCTGCACATCTATCACCCCAGTGTTTAGTTTGCCATGCTCTAATATTTTCGCCACTACGGTCTATTTATTGCCTCACCCCCCTTATCCTACCTCATTTGCACACACTGTATATAGACCTTCTCTATTGTATTTATTGACTGTTTGTTTATTCCATGTGTAACTCTGTGTTGTTGTATGTGTCGAACTGCTTTGCTTTATCTTGGCCAGGTCGCAGTTGTAAATGAGAACTTGTTCTCAACAAGCCAACCTGGTTAAATAAAAGTGAAATAAAAAAAATAAAAAATAAATGGTGTTAATGTTATGTTCCTCAACAGACGGATATTGTGCTAATTCTGTTTATAGTTTTGAAAATGTGACTACAGATTGAACAAAAAGAGGTTAGAGATTGGAAAAAAACTATCTTTACTATAACCCAGTTACTAATCAAATCTACAAATAAAGTTGATAAAATGGATTGCACTGTAATGTTTTTATTGTAAGGGAAATGAAATTAATCTTTAGGCCAATGTTTTTTCTAGGACTTTGTAGAATTATACAAAACAAATCCTTGACTCTTTAAAAAAGATATTGTTGTTTTTTATATATATTTCCATCAATATTTCTTCATGCAATTAATCATGTACAATAGTTTATGCACTATGTATCAAGCATGTTTGCGCACCTTGCGGGGTGATATGCATTTGATGCATATGCTAAAGGGACGCCTGGCAACGTTCTCTAGTGGGAAGTTACTGTATATGCTGAAAGGGCAGGCGGCTATAGTGTTAACTTGCAATGAATTTAGAATTTAGGAACATTTTATATCTGAAAAAGTGTCTAGACTCTTACCTGTATACTGTACATGGTTGAAAGTTTCTCACTCTCTGTCATGGTTAATATATGCCATTTAGCAGACGCTTTTATCCAAAGCGACTTACAGTCATGTGTGCATACATTCTACGTATGGGTGGTCCCGGGGATCGAACCCACTACCCTGGCGTTACAAGCGCCATGCTCTACCAACTGAGCTACAGAAGGGCCATGGTTGCCCTTAGTTTGTAGATGTGTTCTATTTTAGACTCCCTCAGTCAATGTCTTCCATGAGAACAACGCACCATTTCTTCCCCATCACTGTCATCAGAAGACTACAATGTCTGGTTCAATTAAAATGTTTTACCTAAATCAGGGATTTTAATTCATTAATTCATTAATTCAAAGAGAGTCAGCATGGCACAATCGTCCTGATGAAAGTAGTCCAACATCTTCTCACTGGTCTTGACTTTGTCGATAGAACCAACCTTTTGGTGTTAGGGGGCAGTATTTTCATTTTTGAAAAAAAAAACATTCCCGTTTCAAACGGGATATTTTGTCAGGAAAAGATGCTAGAATATGCATATAATTGACAGCTTTGGATAGAACACACTCTAACGTTTCCAAAACTGTAAAGATATTGTCTGTGAGTATAACAGAACTGATGTTGCAGGCGATAGCCTAAGAAAAATCCAATCCGGAAGTGCCCCAGGTTTTGAAAGCGCTGCGTTCCAATGACTCCCTATTCAGCTGTCAATGTACCATCAACGAGCTTACACTTTCTACGTATTCCCCAAGGTGTCTACAGCATTGTGACGTAGTTTTACGCATTGCTGTTGAAGAATAGCCGTAGGCAGCCACATTGCATAAGTGGTCACATGGTGGCTCCGAGAGAGATTCTCGCGTAAAATACAGAGGTAGCCATTACTCCAATGGTGAGAGTGAAAAATGAATTGTTCCGACTGATATATTATTGAATATTAGAAAAACACCTTGAGGATGGATTCTAAACGTTTGCCATGTTTCTGTCAATATTATGGAGCTAATTTGGAATATTTTTCGGAGTTGTGGTGACCGCAATTTGCGGGCAATTTCTCCGTCAAACGTGAAGAACAAACGGAGCTGTTTCGCCTACAAAAATAATATTTTGGGAAAAAATGAACTTTGGCTGTCTACCTGGGAGTCTCGAAGTTCATCAAAGGTAAACGATTTAATTTGATTGCTTTTCTGATTTCCGTGACAAGTTTGCCTGCTGCTAGCAAGGCATAATGCTATGCTAGGCTATGATAAACTTACACAAATGCTTGTCTAGAGCTGGCTGTAAAGCATATTTTGAAAATCTGAGATGACAGGGTGATTACCAAAAGGCTAAGCTGTGTTCCAATATATTTCACTTGTGATTTTCATGAATAGGAATATTTTCTAGGAAGATTTATGTCCGTTGCATTATGCTAATTAGTGTCAGATGATGATAACGATCCCGTTCACGGGCTGGGCGTCACTACAGGTTTTAAATTCAGGGCAGCAACAACATTTTTTGCAGTTCTAGATTATGTTTTTTTAAACTCTGTGGTAGAAAGGATTATCAACACATTCTGAGCAGATTATGTTATAGACAGAATTGTGCTACATGACCAATCTGAAGTCATGTCTCAGCATGTAGTGGGGAGGTTCCTGGCTTTTTCAGTGGATAAACCAACTAGGCTTGAAATATAACCTTTTTATTTGTATTTACAGATGGGATGGCCTACAAGTTTGTTATTAATGCAAATGAAAGTTCACATGTTATAGAAGACATTTCTGCCATTTTGATACAACAAAAACTGTTTTTTTCAAATGACTCTCCTGTGAAGTAGTGACGTGCAACATTAACCTAGTTTTTGAAATGGGTCACATATACTGTAGGCCTAGGTCTAGATATGGTTGTGTGTTTGACATTTTTTCCTAGTTGTAGGGTACTAACTTGAGCACTTTTAGCACCTCCTGTCTCAGCCTCCTGTATTTATGCTGCATTAGTTTATGTGTCGGGGGGCTAGGGTCAGCCTGTTGTATTTGGAGGATTTTTCCTGTCTTATCCAGTGTCCTGTGTGAATTTAAGTATGCTCTCTATAATTCTCTCTTTCTCTCTTTCTTTCTTTCGATCTTTCCCTCTCATCGCCCTAGGTCCATGCCGCAGGACAACCTGACATGATGAATCCGTGCTGTCCCCAGTCCGCCTGGCCGTGCTACTGCTCCAGTTTCAACTGTTCTGCCTGCGGCTATGGAACCCTGTTCACCGGACGTGCTATATGTCCCAGACCTGCTGTTTTCAACTCTCTAGAGACAGCAGGAGAGGTAGAGATACTCTCAATGATCAGCTATGAAAAGTCAACTGACATTTACTCCTGAGGCGCTGACCTGTTACACCCTCGACAACTACTGTGATTATTATTATTTGACCATGCTGGTCATTTATGAACATTTGAATATCTTGGCCATGTTCTGTTATAATCTCCACCCGGCACAACCAGAAGAGGACTGGCCACCCCTCATAGCTTGGTTCCTCTAGGTTTCTTCCTAGGTTTTTACCTTTCTAGGGAGTTTTTCCTAGCCACCGTGCTTCTACACCTGCATGGCTTGCTGTTAAGGGTTTTAGGCTGGGTTTCTGTGCACTTTGAGATATCAGCTGATCTAAGAAGGGCTATACAAATACATTTGATTTGATTTGGTATTTTATTGTTTAAATCCTCCCCATAAGTACTATCTCACTGCTATAGCACTTCACCACAGTTGCATGTGCTCCAATGTGAATTATTTAAGAGAAGGGTGGGTCTAAGGCATAAGACGATGCTAAATGGGTGTAAACAAATAAGAGCACTGTCGCTATTCAATGTGAAATGTCATGTTTATTATACAACAATAGGTAATTATTACTGCAAATAGTTTGCCTAATGGGTAACTTGGTGAGATACATTTCAGAGAATCCATTTTGGCAATTTGGTGAAAGTATTCCTTTTATAAATATATGTCTTCCAAGGACGAATGTAGAGAAAGTGTGAAAATCACAGGATCATGTTTGAATGCCTTTAACTCCTAAATGGGTTTATAAACTGAAAAGAAAATATTACCACAACATGCAACAATTTAAAATATTTTTCTGAGTTACAGTTCACAGAAGGAAACTAGTCAATTGACACAAATTCATTACGCACTTATCTATGGATTTCACATGAAAGGTCCAAGTACATTCTTAATAAGTATATAGTTCTGCTGAGAAGAGGTGAAATAGCCTTGAATTGGACCTGGGAGCTTTTTAGCAAAATGAAATCTTATTCAAATCTATTCATATACACCCCCAGGAAGAATATGAAACCTTTTTATACTTAAAAAAAAAGAGAGCACTTATGTTTTATAATTATGTACACTGCTCAAAACAATAAAGGGAACACTAAAATAACACATCCTAGATCTGAATGACTGAAATATTCTTATGAAATACTTTTTTCCTTACATAGTTGAATGTGCTGACAACAAAATCACACAAAAATGATCAATGGAAATGAAATGCATCAACCCATGGAGGTCTGGATTTGGAGTCAAACTCAAAATTAAAGTGGAAAACCACACTACAGGCTGATCCAACTTTGATGTAATGTCCTTAAAACAAGTCAAAATGAGGCTCAGTAGTGTGTGTGGCCTCCACGTGCCTGTATGACCTCCCTACAATGCCTGGGCATGCTCCTGATGAGGTGGCGGATGATCACCTGAGGGATCTCCTCCCAGACCTGGACTAAAGCATCTGCCAACTTCTGGACAGTCTGTGGTGAAACATGGCATTGGTGGATGGAGCGAGACATGATGTCCCAGATGTGCTCAATTGGATTCAAGTCTGGGGAACGGGCGGGCCAGTCCATAGCATCAATGCCTTCCTCTTGCAGGAACTGCTGACACACTCCAGCCACATGAGGTCTAGCATTGTCTTGCATTAGGAGGAACCCAGGGCCAACCGCTCCAGCATATGGTCTCACAAGGGGTCTGAGGATCTCATATCGGTACCTAACGGCAGTCAGGCTACCTCTGGCGAGCACATGGAGGGCTGTGCGGCCCCCCAAAGAAATGCCACCCCACACCATGACTGACCCACCGCCAAACCGGTCATGCTGGAGGATGTTGCAGGCGGCAGAACGTTCTCCACGGCATCTCCAGACTCTGTCACATCTGTCACATGTGCTCAGTATGAACCTGCTTTCATCTGTGAAGAACCTGCTTTCATCTGTAAGCACAACCCCCACCTATGGATGTCGGGCCCTCATACCACCCTTATGGAGTCTGTTTCTGACCGTTTTAGCAGACACATGCACATTTGTGGCCTGCTAGAGGTCATTTTGCAGGGCTTTGGCAGTGCTCCTCCTGCTCCACCTTGCACAAAGGCGGAGGTAGCGGTCCTGCTGCTGGGTTGTCTCCTCCATGTCTCCTGATGTACTGGCCTGTATGCTGGTAGCGCCTCCATGCTCTGGACACTACGCTGACAGACACAGCAAGCCTTCTTGCCACAGCTCGCATTTTTCTACCATCCTGGATGAGCTGCACTACCTGAGCCACTTGTGTGAGTTGTAGACTCCGTCTCATGCTACCACTAGAGTGAAAGCACCGCCAGCATTCAAAAGTGACCAAAACATCAGCCAGAAAGCATAGGAACTGAGAAGTGGTTTGTGGTCACCACCTGCAGAACCACTCCTTTATTGGGGGTGTCTTGCTAATTGCCTATAATTTCCACCTGTTGTCTATTCCATTTGCACAACAGCATGTGAAATTTATTGTCAATCAGTGTTGGTTCCTAAGTGGACAGTTTGATTTCACAGAAGTGTGATTGACTTGAAGTTACATTGTGTAAGTGTTCCCTTTATTTTTTGAGCAGTGTATATAGTAAGGCATTTGTGAAAATTCTATAGCAAAATAGAGTGGGAAAGCGGCTTTTGGACAATTAATAGACACTGCAGTAAAAAAAAACGAATAAGAACATTTGTCCTGTCCAGGACCGGTGCACCATTGCCAATCAGCACTACAGTAGGCCTATATGCAAATAAGCCATTTGCCACACAGGTCTACCATCATTCACTTTGAATTGGACTCTGTGTTTACAGGCAGTAGCAAGCGCACAAATTTAGTTCATTTGAACGCATTCGCCAAAAGCCAAAAAACACCTGAATGGATTTCTGCAATGATGTAAATACCACGGGAGTCATCTTGCAGTTAGGAACATCACATCCTATTGATCAAACAACCATGAAAATGTAGGCTCTCTCTCCCTTTGTTGCCTATGCACATAAAAAAAGATCAACAACTAATAATAGCCAGAGCAAGATGAGCTAAAATCTACCGAAGGAACATTAGATAAACCCTCTCAACTTTTTCAGCTAGTTGGCCATCAAAATTGCACTGATAAACAATGTGGAATTAGTAGCCTGCTCATCCTTCCCTGTTAATGCCTGTTTGTCCCAACCCACGTTTTGACAACTGAATGGAAGCTTACCTGCCTGCCCATTTGATCGACAACTAAGAGATATGCTAACTGTGCATAACAATCGTTCAAGTTCAGCATAGCTAGCTGGCAAGAAAAGTGATTCACATTTCTTGCTAGCTAACCAAATGACACCTGCGGCATCTCTAGTTGTTGCCAATGAAAAAGTCGGTCACTGACTCCCTCCTCCGATTATATGAAATCCTACCAACAGCTAGCTAGCTAGCTAACGTTAGGCTGCATGCGTTTAGCTTGCTAAATAAATAGCTAGTTACATAAATAGATACACCAGTCCAGGGGTGTCAAACTTATTCAGTGCATGGGCCATATTGAAATAACACAACAAATTTGCGGTCCAGACAAAGCCTATTTCATGTTTTTTTTTAGGGTGCAATAGGTGGTGCAGTTTGCGTGTGTCTGATGGCAGTGTGTTCCAGAGATGGAAAGCTCTCACAGAGAAAGCAGATTAACTAAAGGTGATTTTCCTTAGGGAACTATACAGTCACCTCTCATGGCTGACCTTGTGGATCTGCTGCCATGGGTTTGGGTTTTCTGTTTAACAAAAGTGGAGGGGGAGACTGGCCATTTATGATCTTGAATACAAGACATACGTTGGTGTATTCCACAAGATATTTCAAATTCAGGAGCTCATGCTTTCTGAGGATGTAACCGTGATGATGGCTATTGGGCTTTCTGTCAAGCACTTTGAGAGTCTGTTTGTAAACAGGCTGAATGGGTTTTAATGTTGTACAGCAAGCTTGGACCCAACTAGTCAAGCAGTATGTTAAGTGGTGGAGTATCATAGATTTGAAGTACAGTTTTGCTACCTCTGAAGTCAAACATTTTCGTATGAATCGGAAATTAGCTAGGTTTAATTTCGATATCTGAGTTACCTTTTTCACCTGCTTTTTAAAAGAGAGGTTGGAATCAAGTATGGATACAAACTCGGGCGTCTCGCCTGACACATAGACATCTAGCTCAGTAGCATCAGTCCTCTTTGTGAAGAACATGCAGACATTTTCTTTTCACATTGAGATGCAAACATGAGTCACTGAGACACTTTGTAATCTGGACCATTACAGTAGTAAATTCTTGTGCAGCTTGTTGCTTGTTCTTTGCATTCACATACAGTGCCAGTCAAAAGTTTGGGAATACCTACACATTCCAGTGATTCTTCTATTTGAACTATTTTCTACATTTTTAGAATAATAGTGAAGACATCAAAACTATTAAGTAACACATATGGAATCACGTAGTAACCATAAAAGTGTTTGTCACGTATAATATATAATAAATAATAATAATAATATACTCCCTCTCCTTGATTATCTTCCCTATATCTGTCACTCCCCTTGGTTCTTTCCTCATGTGTTATTGTATCTGTTTTCATGTCAGTGAGTTGTTTGTGTTTCGTGTTCATAGGTTATTTTATTTATTATAACACTCACTCCCTGAACTTGCTTCCCGACTCTCAGAGCACTCGTTACAGGGTTAAACAAATCAAAATATATTTTATATTTGAGATTCTTCAAAGTAGCCACCCTTTGCCTTGATGACAACTTTGCACACTCTTGGCATTCTCACAACCAGCTACATGAGGTAGTCACCTGGAATGCATTTAAATTAACAGGTGTGTCTTGTTAAAAGCTCATTTGTGACTCACCACCTGGATTTGGTCTTATGTAGCTAAATTGGATAAAAGTAGAGACTCAGAGCTACAAAATGGTATATCATACATTTTTGAGAAACACTGGAAAAGTTATTCTGCTTTGAAAGTTGATAAACTTGTGTAACCGTCTCACCAATCTGAAATTTGACTCATGATATTACCATACCTAGAATATCTCAACTGCATGGGATGTTAGGTGAGAAGGACATCTCCAATGAAAATCCCTATCGTAAACTCTCTAGGGTGATGATAAATAGGGTATTAACTTCAGATAGAATGATTATAGATTTTTGTTATTGTATAAGGATATGCTTTCCCATGCATTAAATTAAATTGAAACATGAAATGACTCGACCAAGGCTAAATCCATAAGGTTCAACATGTGTATTATTACATTTTCAATGCTACACATCAACAAAAAAAACAATGAGTCGTGCACAACCCATGTCCACATTATTTTGAGCTTGCTTAATTAACCCCGTTGGCACGCGTTGGAGCTAAAAACAAATGACGATACACATGAAGTCTCGAGTACCCCACTGTTGTGGTTACTCACTACTTGTAGATATTCCTTCAGCGAAGTATGGCGGTTCTGTACAGGTTTCCTCATAAGATCCACAGCAAGCACAGCTGTCAATGCAGACAGTACTCCTTAGCAGTAACCAATATCCCATGGAAACATGAACCCGTTAATCTTCCCCAAGCTATTCTTTCTTGGTGTCACACGATGCTAGGCTAACCTCAAGGCTGTCAAATACCTCAGCGTTGAGACGGTAACTTCAATCTTTACTAAATCTTTCTTAACTATGATAACTCCTGTACTGTAAAATTAAATCGGTATTTCTCTTCAAAACTCGATAGGTACGGGTGTTGTTATATTTTTATCATCTTTTATCATTTTTCATCACCAATGGTCATAATGTCAGGGCCATCCCTTTCTCAACGTCACTTTTTTTCCCAGGCCTCCAGTTAACCAGGTCAACTCCCATTGGCCACAGCTTAACAAGCGACCTTATTTGACAGAACTTAAACTTGAATGTAAACCAACCTATTCACTTGTACATTACCAATTAATTATTATGAATTAACGCAATGCTTGGTTCTACCAAGGGTATTACACTTGTAAACTCACTTTTGAGGAAATCGCTCTCGGAGCATTTAGAGTGCACACTTGCCGCTCTGGCCGATGATTTGATAACCTATACCTGTAGTATCTGAAAATGTAGCTAGCTAGACTATCTTACCTGTTTACATCATAATGCATGATGGATGCGTTTCCCTGTCACAGATGCCATGCCACGGTTGTCCTTAGTTTGAAGATGTAATCCGGAGACAGGTTTTTTCTTCATCTTTTTAGCTATCATACTCTAATTCCACTGATTTCAAAACTTAAGCCTCCAGAAAGTGGTGAGAAACATTTATGCAGTTCCACTACACAATAAAAAATTTAAAAGCTGCGTTCGACAGAATTACCAACACAGACTGACCAGCTCACATAGATAGAAGCCTTCTATATGGCAGACCATTCCAAACTCCTCTATCGACATGTCCAGCCCACTCATTATCTCAGCCAATCATGGCTAGTGGGAAGGTTGCTGGCTTTATCAGTGGCTTAACCAACAAGGCTCATAATTTAACAATTGTATTATTATTTACTTCTTAACATCTTGCTCCTACATGGCACGCAGGCGTCCCATCTAGACATCTGGAAATGCAAATGCGCTACGCTAAATGCTAATAGTACTGGTTAAAACTCAAACGTTCATTAAAATACACATGCAGGGTACTGAATTAAAGCTACACTCGTTGTGAATCCAGGCAACAAGTCAGATTTTTAAAATGTTTTTCGGCGAAAGCATGAGAAGCTATTATCTGATAGCATGTAACACCCCAAAAGACCCGCAGGGGACGTAAACAAAATAGTTAGCATAGTCGTCGCTACACAAACCACACAAATAAAATATAAAACATTCATTACCTTTGACCATCTTCTTTGTTGGCACTCCTAGATGTGCACACCAATATCTCTACCTGTACATGACCATCTGATCATTTATCAATCCAGTGCTAATCTGCAAAATTGTAATTATTCGCCTACCTCATGCCTTTTGCACAAATTGTATATAGACTCCCCCTTTTTTCTACTGTGTTATTGACTTGTTAATTGTTTACACCATGTGTAACTCTATGTTGTCTGTTCACACTGCTATGCTTTATCTTGGCCAGGTCGCAGTTGCAAATGAGAACTTGTTCTCAACTAGCCTACCTGGTTAAATAAAGGTGAAATAAATAGATAAAATAAAAATCACTATTGGGTCTTTTTTTCGATTAAATAGGTCCATATATAGCCTAGATATCGATCTATGAAGACTGTGATAAATGAAAAAAAAATAGCGTCTTATAACGTAACGTCATTTTTTTAAATTAAAAAAGTAGACGATAAACTTTCACAAAACACTTCGAAATACTTTTGTAATGCAACTTTAGGTATTATTAAACGTTAATAAGCGATAAAATTGATCACGAGGCGAAGTATATTCTTTAGCTGTCTGTCTGGAAATAATGTCCGGGTAATTCTCAACCAAAATATCCGGTCGGAGACCGGAAGAAATGCGTTGCCTTGCGTCTGTTTGACCAAGAAACAAAGCCTAGGCAAATGACAAGACTCTAGACAACGTGTGGAAGCTGTATTGCAACCTCAGCCCCATTAAATGTGGTTCACCTTTATCAATGGGTTCAAGTCGCGCATGGATATATTTTCCCATTTTCAGTGATCAGATTTTCCTGCGCTTTTCGATGAAACGCACGTTCTGTTATAGTCACAGCCGTGATTTAACCAGTTTTAGAAACGTCTGAGTGTTTTCTATCCACACATACTAATCATATGCATATACTATATTCCTGGCATGAGTAGCAGGGCGCTGAAATGTTGCGCAACTTTTAACAGAATGTTCAAAAAAGTAGGGGGTAGGATTAACAGGTTAATGCGTTTGAGCCAATCAGTTGTACTGAACAAGGTGGGAGCTTCGTTAAATAGTGCCCGCAAAACACCAGTCTCAACATCAACAGTGAAGAGGCGACTACGGGATGCAGAGTTCCTCTGTCCAGTGTCTGTGTTCTTTTGCCCATCTTAATCTTTTATTTTTATTTGCAACTCTGCATAGAAGGCCAGCATCCCGGAGTCGCCTCTTCACTGTTGACGTTGAGACTCGTGTATTGCTGGTACGATTTAATGATGCTGCCAGTTGACAACTTGTGAGGCGTCTGTATTTTAGATTCTTTAAAGTAGCCACCATTCGCCTTGATGACAGCTTTGCACACTCTCGGCTTTCTCTCAACCAGCTTCATGAGGTAGTCACCTGGAATGCATTTCAATTACAGGTGTGCCTTGTCAAAAGTTAATTTGTGAAATGTCTTTCCTTCTTAATGCATTTGAGTCAATCAGTTGTGTTGTGACAAGGTAGGGGTTGTATACAGAAGATGGTATTTTACCAAGTAGGGCTAAGTCCATATTACATATTACATTGCAAAAGTATGCACCCCCCTTGGTGTTTTTCCTATTTTGATGCATTACAACCTGCAATTTAAATAGATTTTTGGGTGGATCTCATGTAATGGACATACACAAGTCCATATTGCTGAAGTGAAATGAAAAAAATAACTTCTTAATAAAAATATTTTAAAAATTTAACGGAAAAGTGGTGCGTGCATATATATGTATTCACCCCCTTTGCTCTGATGCCCCCAAATAAGATCTTGTGCAACCAATTACCTTCAGAAGTCAAATAATTAGTTAAATAAAGTATACCTGTGTGCAATCTAAGTGTCACATGATCTCAGTTTAAAACCCACCACTGTCGAGTGTACGGCTTAAAGTGGTCCTATGGACAGATACTCCAATCTCCACTGTGGAGCTTTGCAGCTCCTTCAAGGTTATCTTTGGTCTCTCATATTCTTTCCATTTTTAAATAATGGATTTAAAGGTGCTCCGTGGGCCTGTGAGCACTGCATTTTCTTCACGTACCATTAGTTTGTTTATTGTTTTGTTTTGCTGTGAGTTTCACATAGAAATAAAAAGATGTGGAACCCAGATCACACTGCGCTTTGGTCAAGTTATGACGATCGTGACATTAACATGATTAAACACTACTCCACACATACAGATAATTGTAAGGTCCCAGTCGAGCAGTGAATTTCAAACACAGATTCACCCACACAAATACCAGGTAAGTTTTGCAACATCTTGCAAAAAAAGGGTAAAGAAGCAGACATTGAATATCCCTTTGAGCATTAATGTTAATTGTCATGTTTTGTCTTATATTGTCTTGTCATTATGCTTTCCCTTCTGTTCGTTTCCCCCTGCTGGTCTTATTAGGTTCGTTCCCTTTTTCTATCCCTCTCTCTCCCCCTCCCTCTCTCTCCTCTCTCTATCGTTCCGTTCCTGCTCCCAGCTGTTCCTCATTCTCCTACTCACTCATTTAGTCTTTTCACACCTGTCCCCTATCTTGTCCTCTGATTAGAGTCCCTATTTCTCCCCTTGTTTTCCGTTTCTGTCCTGTCGGATCATTGTATGATGTTCGCTGTGCTGTGTCGTTGTCTCGCCCTGTCGTGTCTTGTCTCCTTCAGATGCTGCGTGTAGCAGGTGTCTTGGTCTGCTACGGTCGGTGCCTTCCCGAGGCAACCTGCAGTCAATGGTCGAGTCTCCAGTCTGTCCTCGTCACTACGAGTGGATTTAAGTTTTTTCATGTCTTGTTTTCGTCTTGAGTTTTACTGGAATAAAGACTCTGTTTTCGCTAAATCGCTTTTGGGTCCTCATTCACCTGCATAACAGAAGGATCCGACCAAGAATGGACCCAGCGACTACGGATTCTCGTAACACTGCCGTCGAGATCCAGGGAGCTATGCTCGGCAGACACGAGCAGGAATTGTCTGCTGCTCGTCATGCCGTTGAGACCCTGGCCGCTCAGGTTTCCGACCTCTCTGGACAGTTCCAGAGTCATCGTCTCGTGCCACCAGCTACTCCCTGGTCTGCCGAGTCTCCGGAACCTAGGGTTAATAACCCACCTTGTTACTCCGGGCAGCCCACTGAGTGCCGCTCCTTTCTCACCCAGTGTGATATTGTGTTCTCTCTCCAACCCAACACATACTCAAGAGAGAGAGCTCGGGTTGCTTACGTCATATCAATCCTTACTGGCCGGGCTCGAGAGTGGGGCACAGCTATCTGGGAGGCAAGGGCTGATTGTTCTAACAATTACCTGAACTTTAAAGAGGAGATGATACGGGTTTTTGATCGTTCAGCTTTTGGTAGGGAGGCTTCTAGGGCCCTGGCTTCCCTATGTCAAGGTGTTCGATCCATAACGGATTACTCTATAGAGTTTCGCACTCTTGCTGCCTCTAGTGACTGGAACGAGCCGGCGCTGCTCGCTCGTTTTCTGGAGGGACTCCACACAGAGGTTAAGGATGAGATTCTCTCCCGGGAGGTTCCTTCCAGTGTGGACTCTTTGATTGCACTCGCCATCCGCATAGAACGACGGGTAGATCTTCGTCACCGAGCTCGTGGAGGAGAGCTCGCGTTAACGGTGTTCCCCCTCTCCGCATCACAACCATCTCCTCCCTCCGGCTCAGAGACTGAGCCCATGCAGCTGGGAGGTATTCGCATCTCGACTAAGGAGAGGGAACGGAGGATCACCAACCGCCTGTGCCTCTATTGCGGTTTTTCTGGACATTTTGTCAATTCATGTCCAGTAAAAGGCCAGAGCTCATCAGTAAGCGGAGGGCTACTGGTGAGCGCTACTACTCAGGTCTCTCCATCAAGATCCTGTACTACTATGTCGGTCCATCTACGCTGGACCGGTTCGGCTGCTTCATGCAGTGCCTTGATAGACTCTGGGGCTGAGGGTTGTTTTATGGACGAAGCATGGGCTCGGAAACATGACATTCCTCTCAGAGAGTTAGGGAAGCCCACGCCCATGTTCGCCTTAGATGGTAGTCATCTCCCCAGTATCAGATATGAGACACTACCTTTAACCCTCACAGTATCTGGTAACCACAGTGAGACTATTTCCTTTTTGATTTTTCGTTCACCTTTTACACCTGTTGTTTTGGGTCATCCCTGGCTAGTATGTCATAATCCTTCTATTAATTGGTCTAGTAATTCTATCCTATCCTGGAACGTTTCTTGTCATGTGAAGTGTTTAATGTCTGCTATCCCTCCTGTTTCTTCTGTCCCCTCTTCTCAGGGGGAACCTGGTGATTTGACAGGAGTGCCGGAGGAATATCATGATCTGCGCACGGTCTTCAGTCGGTCCAGAGCCAACTCCCTTCCTCCTCACCGGTCGTATGATTGTAGTATTGATCTCCTTCCGGGGACCACTCCCCCTCGGGGTAGACTATACTCTCTGTCGGCTCCCGAACGTAAGGCTCTCGAGGATTATTTGTCTGTTTCTCTTGACGCCGGCACCGTAGTGCCTTCTTCCTCTCCTGCCGGGGCGGGGTTTTTTTTGTTAAGAAGAAAGACGGTACTCTGCGCCCCTGCGTGGATTATCGAGGGCTGAATGACATAACGGTTAAGAATCGTTATCCGCTTCCCCTTATGTCATCAGCCTTCGAGATCCTGCAGGGAGCCAGGTTCTTTACTAAGTTGGACCTTCGTAATGCTTACCATCTCGTGCGCATCAGAGAGGGGGACGAGTGGAAAACGGCGTTTAACACTCCGTTAGGGCATTTTGAGTACCGGGTTCTGCCGTTTGGTCTCGCTAATGCTCCAGCAGTTTTTCAGGCATTAGTTAATGATGTACTGAGAGACATGCTGAACATCTTTGTTTTTGTCTACCTTGACGATATCCTGATTTTTTCACCGTCACTCGAGATTCATGTTCAGCACGTTCGACGTGTACTCCAGCGCCTTTTAGAGAATTGTCTCTACGTGAAGGCTGAGAAGTGCGCCTTTCATGTCTCCTCCGTCACTTTTCTCGGTTCTGTTATTTCCGCTGAAGGCATTCAGATGGATCCCGCTAAGGTCCAGGCTGTCAGTGATTGGCCCGTTCCAAGGTCACGTGTCGAGTTGCAGCGCTTTCTAGGTTTCGCTAATTTCTATCGGCGTTTCATTCGTAATTTCGGTCAAGTTGCTGCCCCTCTCACATCTCTTACTTCTGTCAAGATGTGCTTTAAGTGGTCCGGTTCCGCCCAGGGAGCTTTTGATCTCCTCAAGAAGCATTTTACGTCCGCTCCTATCCTCGTTACTCCTGACGTCACTAAACAATTCATTGTCGAGGTTGACGCTTCAGAGGTGGGCGTGGGAGCCATTCTATCCCAGCGCTTCCAGTCTGACGATAAGGTTCATCCTTGCGCTTATTTTTCTCATCGCCTGTCGCCATCGGAACGCAACTATGATGTGGGTAACCGCGAACTGCTCGCCATCCGCTTAGCCCTAGGCGAATGGCGACAGTGGTTGGAGGGGGCGACCGTTCCTTTTGTCGTTTGGACTGACCATAAGAACCTTGAGTACATCCGTTCTGCCAAACGACTTAATGCACGTCAAGGTCGTTGGGCGTTGTTTTTCGCTCGTTTCGAGTTTGTGATTTCTTATCGCCCGGGTAATAAGAACACCAAGCCTGATGCCTTATCCCGTCTCTTTAGTTCTTCTGTGGCTTCTACTGATCCCGAGGGGATTCTTCCTTATGGGCGTGTTGTCGGGTTGACAGTCTGGGGAATTGAGAGACAGGTTAAGCAAGCACTCACTCACACTGCGTCGCCGCGCGCTTGTCCTAGTAACCTTCTTTTCGTTCCTGTTTCTACTCGTCTGGCTGTTCTTCAGTGGGCTCACTCTGCCAAGTTAGCTGGCCATCCCGGCGTTCGAGGTACTCTTGCCAGTGCTCGCCAGTGCTTTTGGTGGCCTACTCAGGAGCGTGACACGCGCCGTTTCGTGGCTGCTTGTTCGGACTGCGCGCAGACTAAGTCAGGTAACTCTCCTCCTGCCGGTCGTCTCAGACCGCTTCCCATTCCTTCTCGACCATGGTCTCACATCGCCTTAGACTTCATTACCGGTCTGCCTTCATCTGCGGGGAAGACTGTGATTCTTACGGTTGTCGATAGGTTCTCTAAGGCGGCACATTTCATTCCCCTCGCTAAGCTTCCTTCCGCTAAGGAGACGGCACAAATCATCATCGAGAATGTGTTCAGAATTCATGGCCTCCCGTTAGACGCCGTTTCAGACAGAGGTCCGCAATTCACGTCACAGTTTTGGAGGGAGTTCTGTCGTTTGATTGGTGCTTCCGTCAGTCTCTCTTCCGGTTTTCATCCCCAGTCTAACGGTCAAGCAGAAAGGGCCAATCAGACGATTGGTCGCATACTACGCAGCCTTTCTTTTAGAAACCCTGCGTCTTGGGCAGAACAGCTCCCTGGGCAGAATACGCTCACAACTCGCTTCCTTCGTCTGCTACCGGGCTATCTCCGTTTCAGAGTAGTCTGGGTTACCAGCCTCCTCTGTTCTCATCCCAGCTCGCCGAGTCCAGCGTTCCCTCCGCTCAGGCGTTTGTCCAACGTTGTGAGCGCACCTGGAGGAGGGTGAGGTCTGCACTTTGCCGTTACAGGGCGCAGACTGTGAGAGCCGCCAATAAACGTAGGATTAAGAGTCCTAGGTATTGTTGCGGCCAGAGAGTGTGGCTTTCCACTCGTAACCTTCCCCTTACGACAGCTTCTCGTAAGTTGACTCCGCGGTTCATTGGTCCGTTCCGTGTCTCCCAGGTCGTCAATCCTGTCGCTGTGCGACTGCTTCTTATGCGACATCTTCGTCGCGTCCATCCTGTCTTCCATGTCTCCTGTGTCAAGCCCTTTCTTCGCACCCCCGTTCGTCTTCCCTCCCCCCCCGTCCTTGTCGAGGGCGCACCTATTTACAAGGTACGTAGGATCATGGACATGCGTTCTCGGGGACGTGGTCACCAATACTTAGTGGATTGGGAGGGTTACGGTCCTGAGGAGAGGAGTTGGGTTCCATCTCGGGACGTGCTGGACCGTTCGCTGATTGATGATTTCCTCCGTTGCCGCCAGGATTCCTCCTCGAGTGCGCCAGGAGGCGCTCGGTGAGTGGGGGTGTACTGTCATGTTTTGTCTTATATTGTCTTGTCATTATGCTTTCCCTTCTGTTCGTTTCCCCCTGCTGGTCTTATTAGGTTCGTTCCCTTTTTCTATCCCTCTCTCTCCCCCTCCCTCTCTCTCCTCTCTCTATCATTCCGTTCCTGCTCCCAGCTGTTCCTCATTCTCCTACTCACTCATTTAGTCTTTTCACACCTGTCCCCTATCTTGTCCTCTGATTAGAGTCCCTATTTCTCCCCTTGTTTTCCGTTTCTGTCCTGTCGGATCCTTGTATGATGTTCGCTGTGCTGTGTCGTTGTCTCGCCCTGTCGTGTCTTGTCTCCTTCAGATGCTGCGTGTAGCAGGTGTCTTGGTCTGCTACGGTCGGTGCCTTCCCGAGGCAACCTGCAGTCAATGGTCGAGTCTCCAGTCTGTCCTCGTCACTACGAGTGGATTTAAGTTTTTTCATGTTTTGTTTTCGTCTTGAGTTTTACTGGAATAAAGACTCTGTTTTTCGCTAAATCGCTTTTGGGTCCTCATTCACCTGCATAACATAATTACACTTTGGATGGTGTATCAATACACCCACTCACTACAAAGATACAGGTGTCCTTCCTAACTCAGTTACCGGAGAGGAAGGAAACTTATTATATATATTATATTAAACTGCTCAGGTATTTCACCATGAGGCCACTGCTGATTTTTAAAACAGTTAAGAGTTTAATGATATAAGAAAAGTGACGATGGATCAACAACATTGTAGTTACTCCAAAATACTAAACTAAATGACAGTGAAAAGAAGGAAGTCTGTATGGAATAAAATATTCCAAAACATGCATCTTGTTTGCAACAACGCTCTTAAGTAATAATGAAAAAAAAAATTGAAAGAAAATCACTTTTCCTGAATACAAAGCGTTATGTTTGGGACAAATCCAAAACAACGTATCACTTTTCATATTTTCATATTTTCAATTATGGTGGTGGCTGCATCATGTAATGGGTATGCTTGTCATCGGCAAGGACCAGAGAGTTTTGGGGGGATATAAAATTAAGTGTAATACAGCTATAAGCACAGGCAAAATCCTAGAGGAAAACCTGGTTCAGTCCACTTTCCATCAGACACTGGGAAGCAAATTAATATTTCAGCAGGACAAGTACCTAAGTGGATTCCAATGATTAAAGCTTGATGACCAGTTGATTATTTGAATCAGCTGTGTAGTGCTAGGGCAAAAAAACTCAAGTTCACCCCTTTGGGGTCCCAAGGACAGAGTTTGGGAAACCCTGCCTTTAGAATACATTCTTGGGCTAAAGTTACCACAGTGAAAAAAATCCTTGCACCGCCACTGGACAATGCAGAATGGAAATATAGGCTACAGAGTGCATATTTAAGAATTCAGTTAATTTCAGAAGCAAATATAATATTTTTCTCGTATTTTTCTGTTCCACAAAAGGTGAGTCAGCTTTTGAAAACAAAAAAACTAAATGTAGACCCTACTCAGTCAAACCCAATTATAGAAAATATCACACAGCAGGTTTGGATTCATGTTCTTAGCCAAACATTGCTTAAACTATTGTAAATAACGAAAGAAACCCAACTAATTTAAACATACTGTCACGGCTGTTGAAGGAACTGGACCAAGGTGCAGCTTGGTGAGCGTACATTTTTCTCTTTTATTCGAAATGCCACTGACAAAACAATAATAAACACAAACTGTGACGCATAAGGCTATGTGCCATCAAACAAAGTTAACTTCCCACAAATACAGGTGGAAAAAGGGTACCTAAGTATGGTTCCCAATCAGAGACAACGATAGACAGCTGTCCCTGATTGAGAACCATACCCGGCCAAAACATTGAAATAGAAAATCATAGAAACACAAAACATAGAAAAAGGAACATAGAATGCCCACCCAAATCACACCCTGACCAAATCAAAATGGAGACATAAAAAGCGCTCTAAGGTCAGGGTGTGACACATACTTTCTAGTTGAACTGAAAGAGAGATTTTCATTTAAATATTTCCCATAAAACTGGTTTGCTTCAATAGCGCTATTAATCAAACAGAGCTTCCCATAGACATAGGCATAGACTGGGGGCTATCTGCCAGCACACGCATGAGTCATCCCGTGTGATGCCTCACTGGGTGTGCTCACTTGAGTGCCACTGACAGGTCATCTTTTAAGGCAGCTAATCTACAGATACCTGGAAATCAATTGCACAAACTTGGGATGCCTGTTGCACAGTGACATACAGGGTGACTCATTTACTTTTAATGCCTCTTGATGTTACGGATGTTCCAGAGGCTTGCTCTATCAATGTGACCATTGTTCTATATGTCTGGTGTATTTTCAGGTTATATTGGGTTCAGTTGCGTTTGATGGTCATTGGAAAGCTCTCCTCACTGATAAACCACATTTGAGTTAGGCTTTGAATCTGTGGGTATGTGTCAGATGTTGCCATAGAAGAAAGATGCAATTTACATGATAGAAAGGATGGAAGAGAGATGTGTATTTACAGAGGCAGATCAGAAAAGGTAAGATGACATTTTGGAAACATGCTCCAGTGAGAAGACACATCAGTCCTGGAATAGGTATACATGGCTGCATTGTTTGGACATCTGTCTGTAGAAGAATAGCCATGCCATGCATAAGAATGAGGTACTGAAATACTGACATTCATTAGTTGGGTTTAATTCTGAAGTAAATCCAAAGCAGTAGAACATTGCAGATATCAAGCATCATCTGGACATATTGGAGCTATAACGGTAGCATATTTATTTCCAGTATGCAACAAATCATCTATGAGCTAAATGCCTTGTCTCGCATCTGGTAAATCGTGATGCCTGGGGAGGTTGGCATTTAAAAAAATGTTTTTATTTAACCTTTATTTAACTAGGCAAGTCCGTTAAGAAGAAAATCTTATTTACAATGACGGCCTACAGGGGAACAGTGGGTTAACTGCCTTGTTCAGGGGCAGAACGACAGATTTTTACCTTTTCAGTTTAGGGATTCAATCCAGCAACCTTTCGGTTACAGGCCCAATGCCCTAACCACTAGGCTACTTGTTGCCCCATGATATGATATTTATGCCTCTAACTTTCTCACTCATCATTATTCATGATTCATTCAGGATAATCCGTAATCATGGTAGCATATTCTATTCTTATTTACAATAAAATGACTCCAAAATGACACAATACATTATTTACCATTCATTTCTTTTGGGCACAAAATAATCTGCAACACAACCAAAACAAACAGTAAATGCATCCAACATGTTTGTAGTCATCAATACACATAAGTGAATTTGTCCCAATACTTTTGGTCCCCTAAAATGGGGGACTATGTACAAAAAGGATGTAATTTCTAAAAGTTTCACCCGATATGTATGAAAATACCTTCAAATTAATATGGAATAGGGTGCCATTGGGTATACCCTTCATAGTTCACACATCACCCTAAAGGTGAGATTATCGAGCAGAGACTCCATTGCCGAGGAACGATCAGCTCGCCATGGTTTCCTCTTATGCTCCATTTGGTATGAAGGTGAGAAGACTTGGACGTTTCCTGTGAGCTAATGAACTGCTGAGACACTATTATTACATTATACAGCGAGGCAAAAAACTATTTAGTCAGCCACCAATTGTGCAAGTTCTCCCACTTAAAAAGTAGGTACACTTCAACTATGACAGACAAAATGAGAAGAAAAAAAATCCAGAAATTCACATTGTAGGCTTTTTATGAATTTATTTGCAAATTATGGTGGAAAATAAGTATTTGGTCAATAACAAAAGTTTATCTCAATACTTTGTTATATACCCTTTGTTGGCAATGACAGAGGTCAAACGTTTTCTGTAAGTCTTCACAAGGTTTTCACACACTGTTGCTGGTATTTTGGTCCATTCCTCCATGCAGGTCTCCTCTAGAGTAGTGATGTTTTGAGGCTGTTGCTGGGCAACACGGAATTTCCACTCCCTCCAAAGATTTTCTATGGGGTTGAGATCTGGAGACTGACTAGGCCACTCCAGGACCTTGAAATGCTTCTTACGAAGCCACTCCTTTGTTGCCCGGGCGGTGTGTTTGGGATCATTGTCATGCTAAAAGACCCAGCCACATTTCATCTTCAATGCCCTTGCTGATGGAAGGAGGTTTTCACTCAAAATCTCACGATACATGGCCCCATTCATTATTTCCTTTACACGGATCAGTCATCCTGGTCCCTTTGCAGAAAAACAGCCCCAAAACATGATGTTTCCACCCCCAAGCTTTACAGTAGGTATGGTGTTCTTTGGATGCAACTCAGCATTCTTTGTCCTCCAAACACGACGAGTGTTTACCAAAACGTTTACCAAAAAGTTATATTTTGGTTTCATCTGACCATATGACATTCTCCCAATCTTCTTCTGGATCATCCAAATGCTCTCTAGCAAACTTCAGATGGGCCCGGACATGTACTGGCTTAAGCAGGGGGACACGTCTGGCACTGCAGGATTTGATTCCCTGGCGACATAGTGTGTTACTGATGGTAGGCTTTGTTAGTTTGGTCCCAGCTCTCTGCAAGTCATTCACTAGGTCCCCCTGTGTGGTTCTGCGATTTTTGCTCACGGTTCTTGTGATCATTTTGACCACACGTGGTGAGATCTTGCGTGGAGCCCCAGATCGAGGGAGATTAAAAGCTGTCTTGTATGTTTTCCATTTCCTAATAATTGCTCCCACAGTTTATTTATTCAAACCAAGCTGCTTACCTATTGCAGATTCAGTCTTCCCAGCCTGGTGCAGGTCTACAATTTTGTTTCTGGTGTTATTTGACAGCTCATTGGTCTTGGCCATAGTGAAGTTTGGAATGTGACTGTTAGAGTTTGTGGACAGGTGTCTTTTATACTGATAACAAGTTCAAACAGGTGCCATTAATACAGGTAATGGGTGGAGGACAGAGGAGCCTCTTAAAGAAGAAGTTACAGGTCTGTGAGAGCCAGAAATCTTGCTTGTTTGTAGGTGACCAAATACTTATTTTCCACCATAATTTGCAAATAAATTCATTAAAAATCCTACAAATGTGATTTTCTGGATTTTTTTCTCATTTTGTCCGTCATAGTTGAAGTGTACCTATGATTAAAATTATAGGCCTCTCTCATCTTTTTATGTGGAAGAACTTGCACAATTGGTGGCTGACTTTACTTTTTTGCCCCACTGTATGTACCACTAGGAAATTGGGCCTTACTATGAATCTTCACCTTAGCAGTTGATGCACTTGGGAAAGAACTGACACTCCTGCAGTGGGATTGGTTCGCTATTGTCTTTTGAATATATACCAAAAGTATATTTAATTCTCAAATTGTGCCATTTTTTGCAACATATAGCACTAGCTGCTATAAGGAACTCTTTTTATTTCTTTATTTAACCTTTATTTAACTAGGCAAGTCAGTTAAGAACAAATTCTTATTTACAATGACGGCCTACCACCCCCCTCGGCCAAACCCTCCCCTAACCCAGACGACGCTGGGCCAATTGTGAGCCGCCCTATGGAACTCCCGATCACGGCCGGTTGTGACATTGCCTGGGAACGAACCAGGGTCTGTAGTGACGCCTCTAGCACTGCAATGTGCCTTAGAATGGGAGGTCAAGTGGCACATTATGGTTTGCCCAATGCAATGAGGTGATTAAAGCAGTTTTAGGCCTTTGTGAGAGGTTTAAATTATATTTATGCAATGCCTTTTAGCTGGTGTGGGAGGCTGGCGTGTGAGAGGCTTTACGCGTGCATGTGTGTGTGTGTGTGTGTGTGTGTGTGGCCTTCTGAAGTGAGAGATTTTTGATAGTGGGCTGTGTGCTGATGGGAGTAGCAATGCCCTGCAGATGAATCAATAAATTGGGGGCTGGGAGTTGCCAGGACGTATCTGGCCCATACTCTTGGCAGCAGCACAAAGCGGTAAAAAGCTATCTGCGCTTTTAACGGACCTCTGAGACTATCACAGTGCAGGTGCATTTATACAGAGACTTGATTACACACAGGTGGATTGTATTTATCATCATTAGTCATTTAGGTCAACATTGGATCATTCAGAGATCCTCACTGAACTTCTGGAGAGAGTTTGCTGCACTGAAAGTAAAGGGGCTGAATAATTTTGCACGCCCAAGTTTTCAGTGTTTTTTGATTTGTTAAAAAGGTTTAAAATATCCAATAAATGTCATTCCACTTCATGATTGTGTCCCACTTGTTGTTGATTCTTCACAAAAAAATACAGTTTTATATCTTTATGTTTGAAGCCTGAAATGTGGCAAAAGGTCGCAAAGTTCAAGGGGGGCGAATACTTTCGCAAGGCACTGTATATCCAGTGTAGGTTCATGATGTATGAAATCCCTGCATAAATGTAACAAGTTTAAAAGTATTCCCATTAAAGACATCCTCCAGCAATTTAAAAAAATAATTTACTCTTGAAGTGATATCCCAAGTATAAATACAGTAAAGTACAAACACTAAATAAAAAAAATATTATTTCAGAAAGATAGTGTTTTTTTAGACAACTGCAAATTTCAATGAATTCAAGGAGTTGTTCTGATGAGAATCCGTGATGTCGTTGGACCCCCCCCATGCTTGAGGAAGAATAGAGAATAAAAGAGGAAATGCCCACCCCCCTCACTTGTGCTATGTCATGAAATACCTCAACCATCTATTGAGATGTCATTTTTGTTAAGTAGATTAATACTACTGTTCAAAAGTTTGGGGTCACTTAGAAATGTCTATTAAAACGACATCAAATTGATCAGAAATACAGTGTAAACACTGTTAAGGTTGTAAAGGACTATTGTAGCTAGAAACAGCTTTTTTAAATGGAATATCTACATAGGCGTACAGAGACCCATTATCAGAAACGATCACTCCTGTGTTCCAATGGCACCTTGTGTTAGCTAATCCATATAATCCATCATATTAAAAAGCTAATTTATCATTAGAAAACCCTTTTGCAATTGTTAGCACAGCTGAAAACTTTTGCGCTAATTAAAGAAGCAATAAAACGGGCATTCTTTAGAGAAGTTGAGTATCTGGAGCGTCAGCATTTGTGGGTTCGATTACAGGCTCAAAATGGCCAGAAACAAATACCTTTCTTCTGAAACTCGTCAGTCTATTCTTGTTCTGAGAAATGAAGGCTATTCTATGCGAGAAATTGCCAATAAACTGAAGATCTGCTACAACGCTGTGTACTACTCCCTTCACAGAACACTGCAAACTGTATATAACCAGAATAGTGGGAGGCCCTGGTGCACAACTGAGCAAGAGGACAAGTACATTAGCATGTCTAGTTTGAGAAACAGATGCCTCACAAGTCCTCAACTGGCAGCTTCATTAAATAGTACCTGCAAAACACCAGTCTCAACATCAGCAGTGAAGAGGCAACTTCTGTTATGCAGGTGAATGAGGACCCAAAAGCGACTTGGCGAAAACAGAGTCTTTATTCCAGTAAAGGATATAGGCAATACTCCTGGACAATCAGAGCAGAAAACAAAACATAAAAAACTAAATTCCACTCGTAGTGACGAGGACAGACTGGAGACTCGACCATTAACTGTAGGTTGCCTCGGGAAGGCACCGACCGTAGCAGACTCAGACACCTGCTCACACGCAGCATCTGAGGGAAACAAGACACGACAGGGCGAGACAAAGACACAGCACGGCGAACATCATACAAGGATCCGACAGGACAGAAACGGAAAACAAGGGGAGAAATAGGGACTCTAATCAGAGGGCAAGATAGGGAACAGGTGTGAAAAGACTAGATGATTGAGTAGGAGAATAGGAACAGCTGGGAGCAGGAACGGAACGATAGAGAGAGGAGAGAGAGGGAGGGAGAGAGAAAAAGGGAACGAACCTAATAAGACCAGCAGGGGGAAACGAACAGAAGGGAAAGCAAAATGACAAGACAATATAAGACAAAACATGACAACTTCTAGGTAGAGTTCTTCTGTCCAGTGTCTGTGATCTTTTGCCCATCTTATTTTTTTCTTTATATTGGCCTGTCTGAGATATGGCTTTTTCGTTGCAACTCTGCCTAGAAGGCCAGCATCCCGGAGTCGCCTCTTCTCTGTTGATATTGAGACGGTGTTTTGCAGGTACTATTTAAGGACTCAAACTAGACACTCTAATGTACTTGTCCTCTTGCTCAGTTGTGCACCGTTTTCAGCTGCGCTAACATAATTGCAAAATGGTTTTCTAATGAACAGTTAGCTTTTTAAAATTATAAACTTAGCTAACACAACATGCAATTGGAACACAGGAGTGATGGTTGCTGATAATGGGCCTCTGTACGCCTATGTAGATATTCCATAAAAAAAGCTGTTTCCAGCTACAATAGTCCTTTACAACTTAAATAAGTGTCTACACTGTATTTCTGATCAATGAAAGAAAACCACAAAAAATGTGCATTTCTTAGTGACCCTAAATTTTTGAACGTTAAATGTATGTGTTAAATTACATGAGAGTGCCACTTTAAGGAGGTCGATTGTGGGTGGGATGATGATTCAAATTGTAATACTGAGTAGTGAGTAGGCAGGGTGGTCTCTCTTTCCGCATGAGCATCTCGTTTTCCTATTAATAAAAACAAAAAAGTACTTGACTTGGCGTCTGAAACTGAGCCTGAGGAAATGTCTGGACCTTAGAATGTGTTTGTGAGTGACTGGCAGTGATCGATAGAATTAGCTGTCGCTCAGACAAAAAGACAGCACCTGCAATATGACTGCCTTGGAGTCTGACCTCTGAAGCTGGAGGTACTTGCAGTATATTATATTACTCTGTGAACATCTTTTCTCTTTCTAATCTATACATTTTGATTTGGAGAGTGGTCTGCCAGGTCCCCACTTGGTCACAGAGCCCCAAGGGCCAGTAATGTGTGTGTGTGTGTGTGTCTGTACGTGTGGATCACAATGCCAAGGCAGGGAGCATTGGTGGTGTACAGTATGTTCATTTGGGAGAGAAGGTGCTGTGCCTACTGATGTAACAGGCAGAGTTGATGGAGGCCAAAGGATATGGGATGTTTTAAGAGGGCCTTTCAGTGTTTATTTCACTATGGGTCATATGAGGACATGGGGGCAGTGTTGCCATGTCTAGCCTCCAACATGGACGCTTCACAGCTCTCAAGGTGTGAGTCTGGTTGTGGGTGGTTGTTGGTGTGTGTGACGGCAATTATAGTAACGCTCATCTCCCTTAAACAATGATTATCTTGCTCCGGGCTGTTTTTGAAGAGAGAGAGTCCTTAATTTATTCACACACACGGAGTACATACAGTATGTACACAGACTAGGAGTTCATAATGTACATTTTGAATCGGCAGCAGCATTACACTTCCTAAAGCCAGTGCAGTACTAAGCCAGTGCAACCTTACTGTACTGTGGGATAGTAGCCGTCTGCTAAGCTAACCGGCTGGCTGTCTGATTAGCTATTCATGGAGGTCTGTGTCTGGCGTTTGGCAGGTACCTCCCAATTAGCGTCAGCATTTAAAGCGATTAAAGGGTGTATTTTCTAATTAGAATTCGCAAAGTGACAGACAGGCTAATTTGCGGCTCTCCTGAACAGCCTCATAATGTCTGTTGATACTCATTACAAGCAACTGAAAGGAGTTCCTGGGGTAGGGAGGTGGAGGAGAGATGCGGAATAAAGGAAAAGGATGACTCAGATCCGAACCCCACCCGCTCCTTACAGGTATGTGTAGGGGTTGCAAGTGAGCAGATATTGGAGTTATGAAATCCTATCAGAATATCCTGGTAAAATGGCTTATTGTTCAGTCCAAATATGGCCCTGGTAACAGTCTATTTTGTCAAGGTAGATTTTCCTCAGTCTTTAGTTCAGGTACCGTATCCCTGATGGAACGAGTTCAAATTCTTAAGCAGTGGGTGTTCACTGGTCACATTCACTTAAAATCAATTTGCACTTCTGGTGGAGGTGGATGCTCTTGTTGTAGAGTGATGAGAGGTTTGTTTGTGATATAGGCGATTATCTCACCATCATACAAGTTTTTTTGCTTTGCGCTTCCATTTTCAAGTGTAGCAATTAAATGTCCATACACACACTGACCTTGTGGTCACGCATGTATGGCTGCATATACAGCAATGGAGTTTAAAAAGGCATTTAAAAAGGCATTTACTATTCCATGCACTTTTCATGTTTCCAGTGAGTTCATTAATTCTCTATTCACTTTTATAGAATGAGAACGAAAGCTCCCTTTTTTACTTTATTCATAGTGCCTCCATTAAAATCATGAAAGAAAATGAAGGAATGGATGGTGGAGAGGCTTGGTGCAGGGAGAGTGTGCGTGTGTGTTTTTGTGTATGGGCAGACAATAATAACTATTCATAAAATTGTGCTAATACAGTCACTCAAAGCTCTTTTATTGAATAAAGCTTGTCCTTAGGTGACAGATACAAGCTTGTCTAAGCAGGTCTCGGTTAATGTGGTTCTCTGTGTATAGTGTACCTCAACTCATTAAAAAATCTATATTTATACTAAATACAAAGATGATGCCCTCTACCCTCTAATACACACACTGATATCTTGTACAAATACAAATCAAAATAAAATAATATAATTTGTCACAGGTTAGTCGAGGTCATTTGTATTGCATGGATAATAAACAGCGAGTAGCAGCAGTGTAAAAAACAGAGGGGGTGGGGGGTGTAAATAGTCCTAGTGGCCATTTGATTATTTGTTCAGCAGTCTTATGACTTGGGGTAAAAGCTGTTAAAAAGGTCATTTACCACCTTCATGAGTGGAGTCTCAATGCTTTGATGGGGTATAAAACCAGACTGAAGCGTTTCATATACATTGTTTGTCTTCAGGAAGGCAGTGAGTTGCTGGGCAACAGCTTTCTGGGAGATGGGAGACTCTATATAGGTCGATTCATTATTTATTTTTTTCTGGGTAAAGGTTTGGCTTTTTCAAGAGAGGCTTTATTACTGCGAATTTTAGTGAGTTTGGTATACATCCGGTGGATAGGGAGACGTTTATTATGTTCAACATGGGAGGGACAAGCACAGGAAGCAGCTCTTTCAGTAGTTTCGTTGGAATAGGGTGCAGAATGCCGCTTGAATGTTTGGAAACCATTACTATTTTCATGAATGTGTCAAGAGATATAGGAATAAAAAACGTAAATGTCTCCCTTGTTTCTAGGTCCTGGCAGTGGTGTGCAGACTTAGGACAACTAAGCTCTCGAGAAATACGCAGATTTAAAGAGGAGTCCGTAATTTGCTTTCTAATTTCATGATCTTTTTGTCAGAGGTTCATGAATCTATCACTGCTGAAGTGAAAGCTATCCTCTCTTGGGGAATGCTGCTTTTTAGTTAGCTTTGTGACAGTATCAAAAATGTATTTTGGATTGTTCTTATTTTCCTCAATAGGATGATCAAACAGCAGTGAGGGCTCTTCGATACCGCACGGTACTGTCTTTCCAAGCTAGTCGGAAGACTTCCAGTTTGGTTTAGCAACATTTCCGTTCCAATTTTCTGGAAGCTTGCTTCAGGCCTCGGGCATTTTCTGTATACCAGGGAGCTACTTTCTTATGACAAATGTTGTTTTGTTTTTAGGGGTGGGATTGCATCAAGGGTATTACGCAAGCTTAAATTTAGTTCCTCAGTTAGGGGGTGCTATTTTAATTTTTGGATGAAAAACCTTCCCGTTTTAAACAAGATATTTTGTCACAAAAAGATGCTAGACTATGCATATAATTGACAGCTTCGGAAAGAAAACACTGACGTTTCCAAAACTGCAAAGATATTGTCTGTGAGTGCCACAGAACTGATGTTCCAGGCGAAACCCAGATAAAGTTCCAATCAGGAAGTGCAGCATTTTTTTAAACAGCCTCAGGCCAATAACTCCTTATATGGCTGTGAAGAAGCTAGGAGTCAGCTTACGTTTTCCACGTTTTCCCCAAGGTGTCTGCAGCATTGTGACATCTTTTTAGGCATTTCCATTGGATAATGGCTGTAAGAGACCATATAGGGCGAGTGGACACATGGTGTCTCCCGGAGAAATACTGAGGTAGCCATTTTTCCAATAGTTTCTTATGAGAAACAAACTGCCTCCACGGATATTTTATTGAATCCATATGTTAAAACACTTTGAGGATGGATCCTAAACAACGTTTGCCGTGTTTCTGTCGATATTATGGAGCAAATTTTGAAAAAAGTAGGTCGATTTCTCAGCCAAGCAGGATGAACAAACGTGAAGTTTTTCGCCTCCAAAAATATTATTTTTGGAAAAAAGGAACATTTGCTATCTAACTGGGAGTCTCCTGAGTGAAAGCATCTAATGTTCTTCAAAGGTAAATGATTTAATTTGGTTGCTTTTCTTATTTTTGTGAAAATGTTGCCTGCTGCCAGCACAGCCTAGCATAGCATTATGTCATGCTAAACTTACACAAATGCTTGTCTAGCGTTGGCTGTAACGCATATTTAGAAAATCTGAGATGACAGTGTTTTTAAAGGGTAAGCTTGTGTTTGAATATATTTATTTCATTTCATTTGCTATTTTCATGAATAGGAAACGTTGTGTTATGGTAATGCGCTTGAGGCTATGATTACGCTCCCGGATACGGGATTGCTCGTCGCTAGAAGTTAACCAATTTTTGTACTCTGACGTCCTTGGGTAGGTGGAGGGAGTCTTATCTGTCGGAAAAATATCAGTTTGTCTCTGTGAATGGTTTGTTCTCTGACAAATCAACTGTAAATTTCGGTGTTCCTCAAGGTTCCGTTTTAGGACCACTATTGTTTTCACTATATATTTTACCTCTTAGGGATGTCATTCAAAAACACATTATTAACATTCACTGCTATGCAGATGACACACAGCTGTACATTTCAATGAAACATGGTGAATCCCCAAAATTGCCCTCGCTAGAAGCCTGTGTTTCAGACATAAGGAAGTGGATGGCTGCGAACGTTCTACTTTTAAACTTGGACAAAACAGAGATGCTTGTTCTAGGTCCCAAGAAACAAAGAGATCTTCAGTTGAATCTGACAATTAATCGTAATGGTTGTACAGTCGTCTCAAATAAAACTGTAAAGGACCTCGGCGTTACTCTGGACCCTGATCTCTTTTTTGATGAACATATCAAGACTGTTTCAAAGACAGCTTTTTTCCATCTACATAACATTGCAAAAATCAGAAATTTTCTGTCCAAAAATGACGCAGAAAAATGTATCCATGCTTTTGTTACTTCTCGGTTAGACTACTGCAATGCTCTACTTTCCGGCTTCCCGGAGAAAGCACTAAATAAACTTTAGTTAGTACTAAATACAGCTGCTAGAATCCTGACTAGAACCAAAAAATTTGATCATATTATTCCTGTGCTAGCCTCCCTACACTAGCTTCCTGTCAAGGCAAGGGCTGATTAAGGTTTTACTGCTAACCTACAAAGCATTAGCATATCTTTCTGATTTGGTCCTGCCATACATCCCTACATGTACACTACGGTCACAAGACGCAGGCCTCCTAATTGTTCCTAGAATTTCTAAGCAAACAGCTGGAGGCAGGGCTTTCCCCTTTAGAGCTCCATTTTTATGGAAAGGTCTGCCTACCCATGTGAGAGACGCAAACTCAGTCTCAACCTTTAAGTCTTTACTGAAGACTCATTTCTTCAGTTGGTCATATGATTGTGTTTAGTCTGGCCCAGGAATGTGAAGGTGAACGGAATGGCTCTGGAGCAACGAACCGCCCTCGCTGTCTCTGCCTGGCCGGTTCCCCTATTTACACTGGGATTCTCTGCCTCTAACCCTATTACAGGGGCTGAGTCACTGGCTTACTGGTGCTCTTTCATGCCGTCCCTAGGAGGGGTGCGTCACTTGAGTGGGTTGAATCACTGATGTGATCTCCCTGTCTGGGTTGGCGCCCCTCCTTGGGTTGTGCCGTGGCGGAGAACTTTGTGGGCTATACTCGGCCTTGTCTCAGGATGGTAAGTGGGTGGTTGAAGATATCCCTCTAGTGGTGTGGGGGCTGTGCTTTGGCAAAGTGGGTGGGGTTATATCCTTCCTATTTGGCCCTGTCCGGGGGTATCATCGGATGGGGCCACAGTGTCTCCTGACCCCTCCTGTCTCAGCCTCCAGTATTTATGCTACAGTATTTTTTTCCGGGGGGCTAGGATCAGTTTGTTATATCTGGAGTACTTCTCCTGTCTAATCCGGTATCCTGTGTGAATTTAAGTATGCTCTCTCTAATTCTCTCTTTCTTTCTCTCTCTCGAAGGACCTGAGCCCTAGGACCATGCCTCAGGACTACCTGGCATGATGACTCCTTGCTGTCCCCAGTCCACCTGGCTGTGCTTCTGCTCCAGTTTCAACTGTTCTGCCTGTGATTATGATTATTTGACCATGCTGGTCATTTATGAACATTTGAAAATCTTGGCCACGTTCTGTTAAAATCTCCACCCGGCACAGCCAGAAGAGGACTGGCCACCCCTCATAGCCTGGTTCCTCTCTAGGTTTCCTCCTAGGTTTTGGCCTTTCTAGGGAGTTTTCCCTAGCCAAAGTGCTGCTACACCGGCATTGCTTGCTGTTTGGAGTTTTAGGCTGGGTTTCTGTACAGCACTTTGAGATATCAGCTGATGTACGAAGGGCTATATAAATACATTTTATTTGACTTGATTTGATTTGGAAGGGCATCTAGGAATCTTTGGGTTGTCTGAGAATTTATAGCACGGCTTTTGATGATCCTTGGTTGGGGTCTGTGCAGATTATTTGTTGCGATTGCAAACGTAATAAAATGGTGGTCCAATTGTCCTGGATTATGAGGAAAAACATTAAGATCCACAATATTTATTCCATGGGACAAAACTAAGTCCAGAGTATGACTGTGGCAGTGAGCATGTCCAGAGACATGCTGGACAAAACCCATTGAGTCGATGATGGCTCCTAAAGCCTTTTGGAGTGGGTCTGTGGACTTTTCCACGTGAATATTAAAGTCACCAAAAATGTGACACATGAGGCCTGTAAACAATAGCTGTAAAAAGTTGAGTAGGCTGCATAGATTTCATGACTAGAAGCTTAAAGGCGAAAACGTAGTAATTTTGTTTTTGTAAATTGAAATTTGCTATAGTAAATGTTAGCAACACCTCCGCCTTTGCGGGATGCGCAGGGGATTTTTTCACTAGTGCAACCAGGAGGAGAGGCCTCATTTAACACAGTAAATTCATCAGGCTTAAGCTATGTTTCAGTCAGACCAGAGAAGGCTTGGTCTCTGACTCCAACTCCGTTGCTTAATGGGGAGAACCGGTCAAAAGTGTCTGTCGGCTGAATGAGCGACACCGGTTGAGCATTCCTACAGCATTTCCTTCCAGAAGCCATGAGAAAATTGTCCGGCTGCGGAGACTGTGTAAGGAGATTAATACTACTATCTGTACTTATTGGTGGCACAGACACTGTTTCATCCTTTTCGACACTTAAAGTACCCTTGCCTAACAATTGCATCTGAAGCTGGGCTTGTAGCACAGCTATCCCCACCATAAGGCGATCATTCTCCTGTATATTATGAGTACAGCGACTGCAATTAGAAGGCGTGATGTTAATGTTATTACTTAGCTTCGGCTTAGTGACAGCTCTTGTAGAACCATGTCCAGATAAAGCACCCGGGGTGAAAAAATTGAATGAAAAAAGTAGAGCAAGGGAAAAAATGTCATATAAAACTGTAATTAAAAAGTTAAAACTGTGAATTTGGCAGGTAGCAAAGTAACGTTTAGCATCAAACCGCACCGCAGAATGTAAACAAGTCCACAAGTTGTGACCGGAATGTTGAATTAAGTGTCTCAGGTTATTACATAACGTTTTCATAGGAATGTTCCAGTGATGTGCAAGGACTGTTTCCAAGGGACCATTCCTTTATGTCAAACAGAAATTACCCAGAACATGGTTATCATATTCTCAGAATATAAAAAATGTGTATTCTAGAAACGTTTCATGGGAACATCGCAAGAACATTCCTGATTCCAGTTTTCTATGGCTTACAAGAATATTAAATCAATGTCCGGCCAAATATAAATAGAACATGTTTTCTATGTTCTCAGAATATAAGATATTATAAATTTTCTGGAAAGAAAACAAGCATTGTTTCACCATAACACCACCCCTTGTTACTGTGTCCGAGCCCATCAAGGCTCTGATTGTCACGTCCTGACCTTACTTTTTTATGTCTCTTCTTAGTTTGGTCAGGGTGCGAGTTGGGGTGGGCATTCTATGTGTTGTTCTATGTTTTTGTATTTCTGTGTTTGGCCTGGTATGGTTCCCAATCAGAGGCAGCTGTTTATCGTTGTCTCTGATTGAGAACCATACTTAGGCAGCCTGTTTTTCCACTATGATTTGTGGGTAGTTGTTTTCTGTCTTAGTATTAGTTCCCAGATGGAACGCTTTTGGTTGTTCTTTTAGTTTACTTTGTGTTGTAGTGGTCAGTTCAGTTTATAAAATGACGAACACTTACCACGCTGCATATTGGTCCGGTCCTTCCTACTCCTCCTCAGAAGAGGAGGAAAACTGTTACACTGATTGATGAACCACTGATTCATTCAAATGATTTGTTTGTTGGAAATTGGCACTTACACACATGCAAACAAGGCTTTTAACATAGTGTTTTCAGCATACATATTTTACATACTTAGACGTACAGTATAAGTCAGAAGTTTACATACAGTACACCTGAGCCAAGTACATTTAAACTCAGTTTTTCACAATTCCTGATATTCAATCATAGTAACAATTCCCTGTTTTAGGTTAGTTGGGATCACCACTTTGTTTAAAGAATGTGAAATGTCAGAATAATAGTAGAGTGATTTATTTCATTACATTCCCAGTGGGAGAGGTTTACATACACTTAATTAGTATTTGGTAGCATTGCCTTGAAATTGTTGAACTTGGGTCAAACGTTTCGGGTAGCCTTGCACAAGCTTCCCACAATAAGTTGGGTGAATTTTGGCCCATTCCTCCTGACAGAGCTGGTGTAACTGAGTCAGATTTGTAGGCCTCCTGGCTCACACAAGCTTTTTCAGTTCTGCCCACAAATGTTCTATGGGATTGAGGTCAGAGCTTTGGAAGTATGCTTGGGGTCATGGTCCATTTGAAAAACCCATTTGCAACCAAGCTTTAGCTTCCTGACTGATGTCTTGAGATGTTGCTTCAATAAATTCACATAATATGATGCCATCTACTTTGTGAAGTGAACCAGTCCCTACTGAAAGCAAAGCACCCCCACAACATGATGCTGCCACCTCCGTGCTACACGGTTGGGATGGTGTTCTTCAGCTTGCAAGCCTCCCTTTTTCCTCCAAACATAAAGATGGTCATCATGGCCAAACAGTTCTATTTGTATTTCATCAGACCAGAGGACATTTCTCCAAAAAGTACAATCGTTGTCCCCATGTGCAGTTGCAAACCGTATTCTGGCTTTTTTATGGCAGTTTTGGCTTCTTCCTTACTGAGCGGCCTTTCAGGTTATGTCGATAGGACCCGTTTTACTGTGGCGATGGATACTTTTGTCCCGGTTTCCTCCAGCATCTTCACAGGGTACTTTGCTGTTGTTTATGGATTGATTTGCACTTTTCACACACAAAGTATGTTTATCTCGTAGGAGACAGAATGCTTCTCCTTCCTGAGCAGTATGACAGCTGTGTGGTCCCATGGTGTTTATTATTGTTTGTACAGATGAACTTGGTGCCTTCAGGCGTTTGGAAATTGCTCTCAAGGATGAACCAGACTTTAAATTTCCCCATGAAGTCAAGCAAAGAGGCACTGAGTTTGAAGGTAGGCCTTGAAATACATCCACAGGTACACCTCCAATTGACTCAAATGATGTCAATTAGCCAATCAGAAGCTTCTAAAGCCATGACATCATCTTCTGGAATTGTCCAAGCTGTTTCAAGACACAATCAATTTAGTGTATGTAAACTTCTGACCCACAAGAAGAGGGATACAGTGAATTATAAGTGAAATAATCTCTCTGTTTACAATTGTTGGGAAAATGACTTGTGTTGTGCACAAAGGAGTGGTTGAAAAACACGTTTTAATGACTACAACCTAAGTGTATGTCAACTTCTGATTTCAACTGTACATTGTGCATGTTCAGTAATTATTATTCAACATGTCCTCCCCTTGGATTGGAACTCTCAAGCTCTTGGTTCACATTTTTTTATCTTCCTGCTACGCCACCATGTCTGTGTCAGTTGTCAGTTAATCTGACTATTCTCTCATTATTGATTTGATGTAGTTATTTCACCAATTTTGTCACACTCTGACCAAAGAGAGCCTTTGGTTCTCTATGGTGTTTAGGTCAGAGTGTGACTACGGCGTTGTTCTAGCCATTCTATTTCTATGTTGGTGGGTTGTATTGTTCCCAATTAGAGGCACCTGGTATTCGTTGCCACTAATTAGGGATCATATTTAGGAAGCCCTTCTCCCACCTGCTTTATGGGATATTATTTTGTGTTTGTGCATGTGCACCACTACTTTCACGTTTCGTTATTGGTTTATTGTTTTTGTTTAAAGTTTCACCGTAACAAAGATGTGGAACTTCAATCAAGCTGCGCCTTGGTCCGCTCATCGTGACACGTTTCCTTGGAATTTTGTATCGTTTTTAATGTTGTTGGGGTTTATAATCCTGTTTTAATGCGACCCCTGAAATTAAACGTTTGAGTACTTTTAACAGAGTTTACACCTTTCCAGTTGTTTCAGATATACACCAGTGCTTATGGAAAAGGGGTTAGGGTTGCTTCTGGACAGGGCCTAATAATACTGTCCCAATAAGCACAGGTTAACATGGAGTGCTGAGGAGGGCACGGAGCGCATCTTGTCGATTCCTAATCAACTTAGCTTTTTTATAGCTTTTTTTGTGTTAATTATTACTTTGTTTGCGCAATGGTTGTGCAATAATTTATTAAAACTGACAAACACTTTCTATATCATGAACCAGAAGCTACACACTTGTCTCTCAGCCTCCCATATCTGGAAATGCTACATTCGTTCCTTTGTTCGCCCACAGCGGGATGACCGAAGGCAACGCCTGGGATGAAGAAGAAAAAGGAAAGGGATACGTCAAGCTCGGCTAAAAAGAGCAGCATCCAGCTGCACATTTTGCACTGATGCCGACTGGTCTTTGAATTGCAAAGCACATGCAAGTGTGACTCCGATGGTATTTTTGAGTCTCAGTTATACATCTGCGCACAACCTGAACTCGCAACTTGTTCCAAGGTGCCAGTGTACTACTCCCATACCAGTTGGGGCACAAGCTCTGGTCCAGGGTGTTATGTTCGTGTGTTAGTATCATAAAGGTCGAAGTTGGGAGAGTAATGACTGCATATATGAAGTGGGATAGCTATAGCTAGCTATGTCTTCAGGATTAATTTAGTTTCCGTAATGTTGGATACAATGTTAATGCTAAAAATCACTTCAACCAAGTAACTATAAAAATACTGGTAACAAACTCCTTTTGTCTGTGCTACTAGCGGTGTATGTTTCCTCATCATCAATTACTGGTGTACTCAGGTTGCAAACATTTCTAGCTCCTGTTCACTCGACTTAGAGTTTCTGATGCTCAAATGAAGACCCCACTTTAGGGAATTGACGTGTGTTATTCAGCGAACTTCACAAGAACATTAGCCAGCAAGAATCCTCTCAACCGGAAGCAATCTTTATAGTCGTAGGAGATTATAACCAATCAAATTTAGAACAAATTACTCCAAAGTATCACCAACATGTATCCTGCCCCACGAGAGAAAACAACCCGCTGGACCTTTTGTACACAAACATTCATGATGTGTACAAAGCCATCCCCTTCGCCCCCACTTCAGCCAACGCATACAAGGCAAGCAGGTACAAGCTCCACAAATCCATTAGGGATGTAAAAAGACAATACAACTTGACAACTCAGACTCATGACACGTGACAAGGACTACAGGCTATCACAGACTACAAAGGCAAATCCAGCTGTGTGGTGCCCACCAAAGCCTTCGTCCTAGACGAGCTTAAAACATTATATGCTTGCTTTGAGGCAGACAATACCGAGCCATCCAGGAAGGCTCTCACTGCTTTCGCTCTCCAAGACTGACGTTTAGGAAAACTCTCAAAAGACTGAAGACCCTGATGACATCCATGAATGTGTCCTCATTGTGCGCTGACCAGCTGGTGGGCATCTTCAAACTGTTCTTGTCCTAGGCTGTAGTCGCCACTTGCTTTAAGGAGACCACCATCGTCCCAGTGCCCAATCAAAACAAGGTGACATGCCCAAATGACTATCGCCCCGTCGCACTCACCCTTGCACTCATGAAGTGCTTGAAGAGGCTAGTCATGGCCGACATCAAGGCCAGCATGCCGGGCACACTGGGCTCACTCCAATTTGCCTACTGCTCCAACGTCAGCAAAACATAGGAGTTGATTGTTGACTTCAAGAAGTAAAGGAGGGAACATGCCCCAATCCACATCAACAAGGCTGCAGTAGAGAGAGTCAGCAGTTTTAAGTTTACATGGACCAACAACACCATCACTCTTGTCAAGAGAGCACAACAGCTCCTCTATGTACTAAGACGGTGGAATAAATTCTGCAAACTACCCCAGTTTCTATCCAAATACTACCTCTGCACCATTCGAGAGCATTCTGACCAGTTGCAGCACTTCCTAGTATGGAAATTTCTCCATCCACGACCTCACGTCCCTCCAGAGGGTGGTGAAGATGGCACAGTACAACATCAGCGACCCCACACACCGCAGCCACGAGCAGTTGACTCCCTTACCGTCGGGCAAACGGTATTGGAGCATGAGGTCTGATATCAAAAGGCTCAGAGACAGTTTCTATCTACAAGCCATCAGACTGCTGAACACTTGAACTGGACTGACCAGCTGCACTGACTCTCCGCACCTTAGCACACATGCACGCACACACATCACAACAGCTACCAGACTATTATTTAGTATTCTTAATACTGCACAATTTAAACACTTACCCCCCAATCCCCTGTTCCCTAATACATATGTTGTACATTTTTATATTGTACTATAAATTGTGCCTTTCTTATGCTAAAATATCTATTCTAATCTACTGAGCCATTTGCTTATGTTCATATTCTTATCTTTTATTATTTCTTATTGTTGTTCCATTGTCGAAAAGGAACCTGCAAGTAAGCATTTCATTGGACTTGAAACTAGAAACATGTCCAAGGGATATCCATAATTGTGACAGAGGTTAGGGTGTTCATCATTGGTGCTGGTGGCCTGGGTTTTGAGACCCGCAAGGAGGATCACACTACTCTCAAATTCTTAGGAATAGATGTTAATGTCATTACTTGGCAACATTTACAACACCCCTAACTGATCTAATTAAAATGAGTTTCTCATTCAAAGATCGGAATCTGTAGGATTACCCCTTGAGCACAAATGATGACCACATTTCTGCTACCTCTCATAAATTATCAGTGTTTATTAATTATATATAGCAGAGCATTATTCCATTGTTATCTTGAAATGCACTTTGAACTCAATCTCATCTCTGTACACTCAAGAAAACCTATTTTATTGATAATAGTGATTCAAGAGTAACATTAAAACAGGTTCAAATGTCCCAGCAATATTAGACAATTATAAAAAAAGCCCTAAAATTGCTGAAATAAGTTAATCAAATCAAGGATGAGAAAATTAACTGATGACTTACACAGATATTAGTAAATAACTGACACAGACATGGTGGCATATCAAAAAGATAGGAATGCCATGATCCAAGAGGTTGTGAGTTCACATTCCAGGAGAACACATGCTGAATAATAATTACTATGTAAATGAACATGCACAATGTACTAATCATTTATGCAAAAGTGCATCAAATATGTAAGTTGAAAACACGATGTTAAAAGCACTGTGTGTGTGGCTCGATCCTTGCCAACAGACAAAGAGCTTTGAGTGGGTCAGTGGTTAACCAATCAGGGCCTTGATAGGCTTGGCAACAGAAACAAGGAATGATGTGTAATGACTTGTGTAATAACACTTTTAAGGGGGGTAACGGACAGACATTTCTTTGATAGACATTTTCCTGCAACATTCCCATGAAACGTGTCTACGACATCAATATCCTATGTTCTGAGAACATGGCAATCATGTTCTATGTATGTTTGGTGGGACATTGATGGCATATTCTCCTAACCCTCAAATGACTGGAAACAGGAATGTTCTTGCAACGTTCCAATGAAATGTGTCTAGAACATTAATATTGGATATTCTGAGAACCTGGTAACCATGTTCTGGGTAAGTTCTGTTTGACATTCAGGGGATTTTCACCTAACACTTAAGTCAAAACATGCTAAGTAGGTCCTCGGGAGGTTTTTGATAAATAGATGTCATCCTAACTAATAGAGAACTGGACACAAACATATGGGGAACGTTAAGGGTAACGTTACAAAAACGTTCTCTCTCATTAGACACGTTAGTCTCAGACTCCAAACAAACCCAACAGCCTCGTCCTGCCACGTAGCTCATTCTATGTGGCAATTACAGAACTGCGGTACAGCTGGTAATTCATGTTAGCCAAACAATAATTCATAAACACAGCAAAGCCGCAATCTGTTTCCCCTCCTCGTGTAAGTAAAAGGCTGCTTCCTTCTTTAGACAAACATAAGCACAAGACAAAATTCCCAGAGCTTGCAGATTTAGTCACACAAAGTCGGCTGGAATTTACACATTAACTTTGGCAAAATGACTTAGTTTGCATTTTTAAAATTAGTCATTTGTCGGGTTCGGTTGAGACAAATTAACAAAAGGAAAGCCCTTGAAAACTGGTCTCACATGTTTATTTACAGCTTGTTCAAGGATGTTAGTTGCATTGCAAAGTGCTTCTGAGAGATACCATCCTTAATAAGGCAAACATAATTATGCACCTGTACATTGATTGTGCCCCAAATGGCTCCCTATTCCCTTCATAGTGCATTACTTAAGTGTCTGAGGCAACTACCATGCATATCTGTGGTAAGATGTTATTATTTTGCATTGTCAAAAACCATCCCTCTTGTGGTGAAAACTGCCAATCAGTCATGTTTTCTTCCTGGTCCTGTAAATCCAACAAACACGTGTGAACACCAAAGAGAAGAAGAAATTGTGAACCATGCAAGGACGTTAATATTTGACTGCATCTATACATCTGACTTCACATAGATGTTAAGACCGGATATGACATCTCTCAGCGTAATTCCAAGCATTTCTTGACTTGATCCTGATTAAATAAAATAAAAAATTCAGTAAACACTTTTCCACTTTTTTTTGTTAGGGACAGATCGACATTTACTGCAGGGAGGAGCGGCTGGTCCATATCAAGGTGTCATAAAATTGTTCTGACCCTCCCCTTGTACTGTATAATTAATTGAACACCCTCTCCCCCCACATAGAATTAACCCAAAATGATGTTTACAACCACAAATAACAATAACTGTAGCGACCCTGTGTTTATAAACGTGGATATCAACTTTGCCACTTCAGCTTGCTTATGTGGCACAGTTGATGCCACGCAGTGCTATGGGCCAGAAGGTGAAGGGTTTTCTGACCAACACAGAGGAGCTCACTCGCCCCTAATTATGCCTACACTACAGTCAAAGCCGGCTGCAGACAATGTTCAGCCAGGTGGAAATCACATTTTCAAGATTTAGATGCCATATTTATAATTGTATAAAATATGCGCAACAAATTTTCCACCAACAGGTTTCTGTGTCAATGCACCACACAAACATTAAACAAAGAATACCAACTTTGTTTAGGAAGATTTGGCACCAGACATGACAGGGAAGATTTCAATTTACCAGACATTTAAGAAATGTTATGGACATCCATATGCATTCAGATGCATCCTGGAGCAGCCAGTGCCATCAATAAACAAGGGATATTTGCCAAATGAGCCACATGTACATGTCCTTAAAACAGCCTATAACAAATTACAAAAACACTTTTCCTTGTGTTACAATGTGTAGCATATGCTAAACTTCATAGCCTATATTTTGGGCCGGTTTACACTACTTTCCTAACTGTCCATCTCACGGTTCAGATGTCAGAGATTGAGCACTAAATGTATCAGGGCATTGCATGCAAAGGCCTATAAACTTAGGTGGCCAGTGTATGATGTTCATATTTGAATTTAATATACACTATATATAGCAGGAGAATGCTACCTGCCTGAATGCATAGTACCAACTGTAAAATTTTGGGGAAGAGGAACAATGCTCTGGGGTTATTTTTCATGGTTCAGGCTAGACCCCTTACTTCACTTCATTAGTATTACTACGTCATACATCAGTGTGGATAAACACCTGTGTTGCCAGCTTCACTCACATTTTTGTAGGGTGGCAGATTATTGTGTTTGTTAAAAGTTTGATTTTTTTTTATAACCCAACCCTGATCTGTACTTCTCCACAAATTTGTCCCTGACCTGTTTGGAGAGCTCCGTGGTCTTCATGGTGCCACTTGCTTAGTGGTGTTGCAGGCTCTGGGGCCTTTCAGAACATGTGTACATGTATATATATATATATATATATATATATATATATATATATATATATATATATATATATATATATATATACACACACTGAGATCATGTGACAGTTAAATAAAGTCCACTTGTGTGTAATCTAACTAATTATGGGACTTCTGAGGGTAATTGGTTGCACCAGATCTTATTTAGGGGCTTCATAGCAAGGAGGTAAAAACATATGCACGCACCACTTTCCCATTTAGTTATTTTTTGAAACAAGTTTTTTTTTTTCATTTCACGTCATCAATTTGGACTATGTTGTGTATGTCCATTACATGTAATGCAAATAAAAATCAATTTACTTTACAGGTTATAATGCAATAAAATAGGAAAAATGCCAAAGGGGGTGAATACTTTTGCATTGCCCTTTATAAAGCCCACACTTGTAAATTGACCATGCCAACTAATGCACAAATGTTTCTAGTTCATTTTATTCAGCTCTTGTTTGTACATTTGCACATTTTACTGTCTTCCAAAACCCTTAGTGAATTGTGTAGTTTTTTTTTACACAAGTGGGTTGACCTGCAATTTACCTCCCACATCATTCTGAGCCAACGGGCATCTGGCCACATTACTATGCACAGCACTGATTGGCCTCAAGCCAAGACACTTTCAAAATGTGTTAGTCTTAGTAAATTGCCTGGAGGGAGTCTGCGTGGCGATGATCATATAATCAAGAGACGTGTCCCCCCTTCTCCTTCCTCCCTCCCTCGTTCTATCCTCCCGCTGTCAACTGTAATCCTCTTTGTCCTTCCCTTCCTTCCTCGCTCTCTTCTATCAACCTGTGGGTTTTCTGAAATAAGGTGTCGTCCAAATATTTGACAACTAAACGAAGTGTAAATTGCAGAATGCAGTAAATTTATTTATCAATGCAATATGTATGTGTCTGAACTATGGGTTCTATGCCTAAGGCTTAGGCTTCTAAATATTTTGCTGTATGCCTGCCTGCCCATGGCCCATAGTCACAATGTCTCAGAGTTGGAGTGCTGATCTAGGATTTAGATCATAAGGAATAAGATGATATGGAAAGGGGGGACCTGATCCTAGATTATCGCTCTACTCTGAGACACTTTGTGAATACAGGGCCAGATGAGGATTGTTTCTCTCCTTGGGTTTGGTTCTTTTAAAAAAAAGAAATCTGGACTTACCTTCAGTGAATTTATATTTTTTTGTGGGTTTAAACCTTGGTCTCTTTATGAAGCATTCTAAAACAAATCCTTTAGTAAAAGATGAGAAAAAAAACATTTAAATTTAGTTTAACTTTATTTCATCTTCAGTTCCAATAAAACAGTGTGAACCCCTGAGATAACACATTCCAGTTGCCTGATGGTCAGGTCTATTATTGATTTCAGGATAATTACTAACTATTCAGGGAAGAAAGACACTAACAATATTGAACATGTCTTGTATTTTACTATAATATAATATAATATAATATGTATATTACTTCGGCAAGACGGAGCTGCTCTTCCTCCCGGGGAAGGACTGCCCGTTCCATGATCTCGCCATCACGGTTGACAACTCCATTGTGTCCTCCTCCCAGAGCGCTAAGAACCTTGGCGTGATCCTGGACAACAAACTGTCGTTCTCAACTAACATCAAGGCGGTGGCCCGTTCCTGTAGGTTCATGCTCTACAACATCCGCAGAGTACGACCCTGCCTCACACAGGAAGCGGCGCAGGTCCTAATCCAGGCACTTGTCATCTCCCGTCTGGATTACTGCAACTCGCTGTTGGCTGGGCTCCCTGCCTGTGCCATTAAACCCCTACAACTCATCCAGAACGCCGCAGCCCATCTAGTGTTCAACCTTCCCAAGTTCTCTCACGTCACCCCGCTCCTCCGCTCTCTCCACTGGCTTCCAGTTGAAGCTCGCATCCGCTACAAGACCATGGTGCTTGCCTACGGAGCTGTGAGGGGAACGGCACCTCAGTACCTCCAGGCTCTGATCAGGCCCTACACCCAAATAAGGGCACTGCGTTCATCCACCTCTGGCCTGCTCGCCTCCCTACCACTGAGGAAGTACAGTTCCCGCTCAGCTCAGTCAAAACTGTTCGCTGCTCTGGCTCCCCAATGGTGGAACAAACTCCCTCACGACGCCAGGACAGCGGAGTCAATCACCACCTTCCGGAGACACCTGAAACCCCACCTCTTTAAGGAATACCTAGGATAGGATAAAGTAATCCTTCTCACCCCCCTTAAAATACTTAGATGCACTATTGTAAAGTGGTTGTTCCACTGGATGTCATAAGGTGAATGCACCAATTTGTAAGTCGCTCTGGATAAGAGCGTCTGCTAAATGACTTAAATGTAAATGTATTTATTCATGTTATAATATTGTTAGAGATATTATTTTCATCTCAGAGCCTATTAAGGTTAGATCATTTGTCAGTCTGTTGGAGAAAAACTCTAAAACCTTTTATAAGTGAGATACTGTATAATCACATTCATCAAGAGGTAATCTGCACTCATCATCACAGACTTAGGCTTGTCAAAGCAGATCCGCAACGCCATGCCAAATATAGTGGCGAGCTGATACAGAATACGCGTTGTGATGAATCATCTTCCTCTATATCCACGTGTCCCTTCGCTCCTGCAGATAAGAGGGTTTAAGCTAGTATGTTTGATCTCTGTCATGGTAAACCTTGGGTCAAAACAAGCAGGGGAGGAGAAGAAGACTTCATAGCTGGCCCCTTGGCCCTGTCTGTGTGCCTTGAGGAAGCGACTGGAGGCCTGTAATCCTTCTGGTAATGACTTCAGTCTGCGCTTTGCTTTCAAATTTTATAAAACTTTGTTTTGGTCTATTGATTACCACTTTGACAGAATGATCGTTGGGCCCTTACGCGAATTCCCCATAAGCGTTAAGAATATGAACAGAAAAATATTAACACTGGTCTAGGAAACTATTTCATTAAGGTCATCCCCCCCAAGAGTCAATTAGCCAAACCCTGCATATTGAGGATGATGGAGGAACGCACAGACATTCAAAGCTCTGGATACCTGGTTTACTGCCAAGTAAGCTGCATGAGTGTTCATTTTTACTATGCATTTTGACTTTAGAATCCCACAGCAACACTGCAATTTGTGATAAAGCAGTTGCACGCTGGTCTGAAACAGAAAAGGGCATGCGAACAATAAAGGCCCCCACGTCGCTTGTTCAATTCAGCTGAAAGTATGTAAAATTTGGTTAAACACCCTTGGAGGGTGGCAGGTTGCCTTCTTGTAATAAAATGGAGTTAGAATTTCAGTGACCTCAGGCTCCCATCAGGCCTATGTGAATGTGGTGTCTGCTTCCTGCTGAGTCAGAGCAATTGAGCTTTATGGGTACAGCCAATATGATATCATAGGAAAACTTCCCCATGTTACGTTTTTGCCACAAGTTAGGCTTCAACCAATTGATGCTTATGTCAATACATTCCAGCTAATGGGAAAAGATTAAAGTATGAAAAGATTAGACTCACAGACAGACAGAAATGTCTCTTTCTAATCTCTAATCTGCTTCTCCCCCCGATTATTTATTTATTTGGGCATATTCAACCTTTTTAATCCTTTGAAATCTCCTCTATAACCCCCAATTAGGTCACTTCCTGTAATTGCAGGAAGCTGATAGTCAATGTACATCCTGGGGACACTATTTAATAATGGCCTGAGTTTCAGAGGACGGAAGACAGTGTTTCCTGTTGCCCCTCAAGCGGTTGGTCGGCAAGCCCGGAACAGTTATAAATAATTTGTACACTGCAAAATGACCGCAAGAGTCCCAAACATAGTATTTCACAAAACCAGAATAACTTTAAGCATTGATGACATTGGGATATGATCACATTTGCCTCTCTATTTATGCGTGGGAATACTTGGAAACAGGTTAACTAAATGAAACTCACTTTGAGCTGATTTCCTTGTTCCTCACGTCTTATCTCCAACAGTGAACATTATAAAATATATACAATATACACTGAACAAAGAAAAAAACGCAACATGAAAAGTGTTGGTCCCATGTTTCATGAGCTGAAATAAAAGATCCCACACTATGCACAAAAAGCTTATTTCTCTCAAATGTTGTGAACACATTTGTTTACATTCCTATTAGTGAGCAGCTCAAGAATATCAAGAAGCTGGCATATCAAGAAGCTGGCATATCAATTTACCTGACTGCAGTGGACAAATGCCCACCTTCCATGGCCACTGGCACGCTGGTGAAGTGTGCTACTCACGGATTAATCCCGGATTCAACTGTACCGGGCAGGTGTCGGGCAACGTGTATGGCATCATGTTCGCACACTGTTTGCTGATGTCATCTTTGAGAACAGAGTGCCCAATGGTGGCAATGGGGTTATGGTATGGGCAAGTGTAAGCCACGGACAAGAAACACAATTGTATTTTATCAATGGCAGTTTGAATACACAGTATAAACCAGGCTCCCTGAACATAAAGGCCGACGTGCTGTCCCGTCCTTATGACACGGAGGATCGGTCCACCGAGTCTACTCCCATCCTGGACCCGTATAAATCAGCTGGGCTTGACAATCTGGACCCTCTATTTCTGAAACTATCCGCCGCCATTGTCGCAACCCCTATTACCAGCCTGTTCAACCTCTCTTTCATATCGTCTGAGATCCCCAAGGATTGGAAAGCTGCCGCAGTCATCCCCCTCTTCAAAGGGGGAGACACCCAGGACCCAAACTGTTACAGACCTATATCCATTCTGCCCTGCCTATCTAAGGTCTTCGAAAGCCAAGTCAACAAACAGGTCACTGACCATCTCGAATCCCACCGTACCTTCTCCGCTATGCAATCTGGTTTCCGAGCCGGTCACGGGTGCACCTCAGCCACACTCAAGGTACTAAACGACATCATAACTGCCATCGATAAAAGACAGTACTGTGCAGCCGTCTTCATCGACCTTGCCAAGGCTTTCGACTCTGTCAATCACCATATTCTTATCGGCAGACTCAGTAGCCTCGGTTTTTCGGATGACTGCCTTGCCTGGTTCACCAATTACTTTGCAGACAGAGTTCAGTGTGTCAAAGTCCTGAGAAGGATAAACGAGGTGTGTTATAGATTACAACTCCCTTCCTATTATCGCATTAACCCCTCGTTTCATGTGTCTCTCCTCAGGCCGGTGGTAGCTGGTCCCCTGCAGGACGGTGAGGTCCGGACATTGAGGGGTACCCGGCGTACACGATACGGGCCATTCTGGACTCAAAACGCCGGCTGAGGGGCCTGCAGTACCTTGTTGACTGGGAGGGGTTTGGTCCGGAGGAGAGGTGCTGGGTACCGGTGGGGGACATCTTGGATCCGTCACTGTTGAGGGATTTCCATCGCCTACATCCGGCTCGCCCTGTGCCTCACCCTCTGGGTCGCCCTCGAGGCCAGTGTCGGCGCCGCTGCGGGAGCCACGCGTCAGGGGGGCTGTCACGACTCCTACCGAAGGTGGCTCCCCTTCCTGTTCGGATGCCACTCGGCGCTCGTCGTCACTGGCCTACGAGCTGCAACTGATCCCTTTTCCCCCTTTTCTGTTTATTAGTTGCACCTGTGTTTAGTTAGGATAATTGGTTGGCCTTTATTTACCAGCCCGCCTGCTGGTTGTGCAGTATTATTTTCAGTGTACAATTGAAACTGTACACGACTGTCCATGTGTGTGTATTTTGCTGAACTGTTTAAGTTCCCATGTTTGTGGCGTTTGTTTGGGTTGGCGTCGTTTCACCGGTGTGGTGTATTAAAAGTAGCGCTACCCTAAACTCTCTGCTTCCTGCGCCTGACTTCTTCCTCCACTACACCCCGGGCGTTACATAGCTAGACTAATTTTGATTTTAAAAAAGAGATTACATTCAAATGGCTCTCCTGTGAGGTAGTGACCCGCGACATACACCTAGTTTCTTGAAACGGGTCACTATGTCAGGAATTTGCTGGGTCAGGTCGAGGTTAGGGGGAGTATTATTTAAAATGTTGTTTGAAGAGGTAGGGTTTCAGATGTTTTCAGAAGATGGGCAAGGACTTTGCTGTCCTAGCTTCAGGGCGAAACTGGTTCCACAATTGGTGTGCCAGTTCAGAGAAGGGCTGAGAGGGAGCTGCCCTCCTGTAGGGGTGGGAGGGCCAAGAGACTTGGTAGAAGAATGGAGTGCTTGGGTTGGGGTATAGGGTTTTGGCATAGCCTGAAGCTATAGAGGGGCAGTTACACTTGCTGTTCCATAGGTAAGGAACATGGTCTTGTAGTGGATGCAAGCTTCAACTGGAAGCCAGTTGAGTGTGCAGAGGAGCTGGGTGACTTGAGAGAACATGGGAAGGTTGAAAACCAGGCGGGCTGCTATGTTCTGGATCAGTTGCAGGGGTTTGCTGGCGCATGCTGGAGCCCAGCTAACAGCAAGTTGCAGTAGTCCCAACGGGAGAGAACAAGTGCCTGGATTAGGACCAGCGCCACTTCCTGTGTGAGGTAGGGTCATACTTTACGGATGTTGTAGAACAAGAACCTACAGGAGCGGGTCACTGCTTTGATGTTTGCAGACAGAAAATTACATGTGTTGTCCAGGGTCATGCCAAGGTTCTTTGCACTCTGGGAGGTTGACACTGTGGAATTGTCAACCATGATGGAGAGGTCGATGGCGAGGCCGTCCTCAGGAGGAATATCTGTTCCGTTTTGTTGAGCTTGAGGTAGAGGGCTGACATTCAAGATGAGATATCTGCCAGGCACGCAGAGATGCATGTCGCCACCTGGGTGTCAGAAGGGGGAAAGGAGAAAATTAGTTGTGTGTCATCCGCATAGCAATCATTAGAGAGACCATGAGAGGATATGACAGAGCCAAGTGACTTGGTGTATAGGGAGAAGAGGAGAACTAATGACCACACAACCACTGACCAAAACAAATCAACTATAGACCACAACTACTGCACACTCCTGTTGACAAATACTGACACAACCACACAACTGCTGACCACAAAACATTTAGACCATAACTACTGCACACAACTCCTGACCACAACCACACTATAGACCATGACTACTGACCACAACCACTCAACTACTGTCCCGACCACAACTATTTAACACAAGTACTGAATATAACTCCTGACCACAACTAATGAGCACAACTACTAAACTACTGACCACAACCACACAACTACTGACCACAACTACTGACCACTCTCGTTCTGAAAGTAAAGTTTCAAATAACAGCAGCATTAGGTGGAAATACTCTTACTAGACAGATGGAAATGTATACTGTCTGGAAAATGTACCTTTTAGTGTATTAATAACATCAGTTTGGTCATTCTCTCATCAACCTAAGAGACATTTCAAAATAGACAATCTGGAACTCATGTTTCTTTTGATATGAAAATATCAAGAGCATTGCTTTGGTGGAGGATAAACACAAACACAGTTAAAAAGAGTTGCGACGAGCAAACCCGTATCCGGGAGCGTAATCTTCTCCTTTCCCCCTTCTGATGACCAGGTGGCGAATCGCATCTCTGCATGTCTGGCAGACATATCAGTGTGGATGACGGATCACCACCTCAAGCTGAACCTCGGCAAGACGGAGCTGCTCTTCCTCCCGGGGAAGGACTGCCCGTTCCATGATCTCGCCATCACGGTTGACAACTCCATTGTGTCCTCCTCCCAGAGCGCTAAGAACCTTGGCGTGATCCTGGACAACACCCTGTCGTTCTCAACCAACATCAAGGCGGTGGCCCGTTCCTGTAGGTTCATGCTCTACAACATCCGCAGAGTACAACCCTCCCTCACACAGGAAGCGGCGCAGGTCCTAATCCAGGCACTTGTCATCTCCTGTCTGGATTACTGCAACTCGCTGTTGGCTGGGCTCCCTGCCTGTGCCATTAAACCCCTACAACTCATCCAGAACGCCGCAGCCCGTCTGGTGTTCAACCTTCCCAAGTTCTCTCACGTCACCCCGCTCCTCCGTTCTCTCCACTGGCTTCCAGTTGAAGCTCGCATCCGCTACAAGACCATGGTGCTTGCCTACGGAGCTGTGAGGGGAACGGCACCTCAGTACCTCCAGGCTCTGATCAGGCCCTACACCCAAACAAGGGCACTGCGTTCATCCACCTCTGGCCTGCTCGCCTCCCTACCACTGAGGAAGTACAGCTCCCGCTCAGCCCAGTCAAAACTGTTCGCTGCTCTGGCCCCCCCAATGGTGGAACAAACTCCCTCACGACGCCAGGACAGCGGAGTCAATCACCACCTTCCGGAGACACCTGAAACCCCACCTCTTTAAGGAATACCTAGGATAGGATAAGTAATCCCTCTCCCCCCCCCCTTTAAGATTTAGATGCACTATTGTAAAGTGACTGTTCCACTCGATGTCATAAGGTGAATGCACCAATTTGTAAGTCGCTCTGGATAAGAGCGTCTGCTAAATGACTTAAATGTAATGTAATGTAATCATAGCCTCAAACGCATTAGCATAACACAACGGACATAAATACCCCTAGATACTTTTCCTATTCATGAAAATCGCAAATGAAATGAAATAAATATATTCAAACACAAGCTTAGCCTTTTGTTAACAACACTGTCATCTCAGATTTTCAAAATATGCGTTACAGCTAACGCTAGACAAGCGTTTGTGTAAGTTTATCATGGCGTAATGCTATGCTAGGCTCTGCTGGCAGCAAGCAACATTTTCACTAAAATAAAAAAAGCAACCAAATTAAATCATTTACCTTTGAAGAACTTTGGATGCTTTCACTCAGGAGACTCCCAGTTAGATAGCAAATGTTCCTTTTTTCCAAAAATATTATTTTTGTAGGCGAAAAAGCTCCCGTTTCTTCACCATGCTTGGCTGAGAAATCGACCGAAAAATGCTACAAATATAACGGCAAACTTTTTAAAAAATTAGCTACATAATATCAACAGAAACACGGCAAACATTGTTTAGCATCCATCCTCAAGGTGTTTTTAACAAATATATACGATAATATATCCATCGAGGCAGTTGGTTTCTCATAAGAAGCGATTGGAAAAATGGCTACCTCAGTATTTTACGCAAGGTTTTCTGCGGGAGATACCATGTGACCACATGCCATATATGGTCCCTTAAAGCAATTCTTCAATGGAAATGCCTAAAAAGACGTCACAATGTTGTAGACACCTTGGGGAAAACGTGGTAAACGTAAGCTAATTCGGAGCTCATTCACAGCCATATAAGGAGTTATTGGCATGAGGCAGTTTCAAAAAATGCGGCACTTCCTGGTTGGATTTTTATCTGGGTTTCGCCTGTAACATCAGTTCTGTGGCACTCACAGACAATATCTTTGCAGTTTTGGAAATGTCAGAGTGTCTTCTTTCCAAAGCCGTCAATTTATGCATAATCGAGCATCTTTTCGTGACAAAATATCTTGTTTAAAACGGCAAAGTTTTTCATCCAAAAATTTAAATAGCGCCCCCTATATCCAAGAAGTTAACCCAACTTTCAATAGAGAGGTCAAGTTATGTGGAGATAGCCCCACTCTCTGCCATTACTGACAACGGTCCTATAGAATTTTTCATACCAGGCCACGGTGACAATTATCTGGACCTCAACAACACCTTGGTGCATTTGCGTCTGAAAGTGACCAAAAGAGATGGTACTAATATTGCAAACGATGCCAAAGTGAGTCTCATTAATTACCCAGTGGCCACCATCTTCTCCCAAGTGGAAGTGATTTTGGGTGAACGTCTAATCAGTCAAAGCAGTGCCACATACCCTTATAGGGCCATCATGGGGCCATCATGGAGTGTTTACTCAACTACTCAGAAGACACTCAAGACACAATTCAGCACCGGGCTGTTTAGCAAGGATACTGCAGGAGTCTCTATGGAATCTACAGACCCATCCACTGGTGCAAACAAAGGACTGGAGGCACGCCCTCGCTACAGTGTCGAATCTCGAGTTTCATCTGCTAGGCCCTATACACTCTGACATTTTCTTTCAAGAACGTTTACTCTTAAATTCAGGTGATTTAAGACTAAAATGAACCAGGGCCAAGGATGAGTTTTGCCTAATGTCTGTCCAGGACGGGGACTTTAATTTAAAAGTGTTGGGGGCAACGCTTTTTATTTAAAAAGTGTCTGTATCTCCGGCAGTTCGTCTGGGTCACTCACAGGCTTTGATGAAAGGAAATGCCCTTTACCATGAAAACATTTAGCATACCTGTGGGCAGTAGAATCTGCAGTCAAGAAAACCTATTTCTAGGCGCTTTACCACGATACATGGTTATAGATTTGGTTGATCACGCCTCTAAAACGGTCAGCTTAAATAAAAACCCATTTAATTTTCAACACATCAATGCAGAGTATGTAGCTCTCTGTCAGGGCGGACGTCAGGTCCCTGCTAAGGCTTTCCAACCTCAATTTAATAACAAACATATCTGTGCGAGAATTTTACAATCTATTCCTGGCTACCGGGACGAATCTAAAAGATCTCTCTTTACCTATTGACAGAAATGATTTTGCAGAGGGTTACCCATTGTATGCTTTCAATTTATCACCTGATGATGACACCTCGGGAAATCTTTCGGTGGTGTCCCAAGGTAACCTCAGGCTGGAAATGCGTTTCCGTACACCTTTAGCCTGTACCGTTACCGTGATTGTTTATGCATGCTCTGATTTAATCTTGGAAGTGAATACACGAAGACAGGTCTTAGTGGATTATTATTAAGGATCGTTGAGCAAAGACATCAATACCCAAGAGTTGGAAGGGCTCATGAGCCGACTGATTGGAAAACAATTTTGTGTAGTGTTGGCTTGTGATGAATTACCTATTGAGAAATGGCCGGAGCGGCCTGCCATGTTTATTGACAATACCCATCCTAAACACATGCCGGGTGAACATTGGCTAGCTGTGACATTAGAAGGGAAAGGAGGAACAAAAATCTCGACTTTTTTTTATTCCTACAGCTTTCCACGCGGTTTGTCACACTTCCCCAAAACTACTAAAGAATTTTTGACAAAAAACAGATCAAAGATATACTACAGCATCAAACAAGTACAAGATAACCTTTCCACTAAATGCGGTTAACACTGTGTATTCTACCTATGCCAAAGAGACCCGGGAGTTTCTTTTGAAGATTTTATGTCTCTTTATAAGGATGATTTAAGAAGTAATGATAACGTTGTAGCTTGTTTTGTTAGAAAATATCAAAAGTGTTTAAATATGTGTCCTTTAAGACCGTGTAATCAAGGCGTATGCTCACGTCAAATGTTTCAAGAACGCCACAAATGTTAAATTGCTTTATTTAATTTTTTTAATCGTAGTCATTCAAAAGTCATTCAAAAGTCTAACCACCCAGAGAGATCGGGATTAGGAAAAGGTCTGGAGGCGTTCAGGGGGGTAAATTAGTTATCGTCATTCATTTCATAGGGGGCAGAGTTGTTGGGGCATCTTTAGGGGTGCTGTATCTTGTTGAAGGTTTTTGTTATAAAGCGTGTATCTGTTGACGAAGATTATAGTTGGGGACACCCGAGAGGGGAATGTTGAGGATTGCCAGGGCCTTACGAAACTGAAGCCACCCTGGAGGTCTTCTGTCATCAGCAACCTTGTGGGCCGATGTGGTACTTTTAAGCAAGTCAAGCATATGTGAACCCCTGACAACAGCGCCCCTGAAAGATAAACTCTCCTTTGTCGTTCCAAGTAGTGGCCCCATTTGAGTCTTTTATCTTGTTCATAATATATCTAACATTTTTCCTGTTACATGCCGGAACATGGGTTAACATGTCATGCATAACTTTATCTTCAACAGGCATTTGATCTTCAGACGGTAAGCTCGCAGGTACAGGCATTACAGGGGCTTGGCTCTCTCTAGGCTCGTCATCTTTTAAAGGGTCCGGTAGGGAAAGAGTTAAATGGCTGGTCTCTCTCTCCCCTCGTTTCACCAAGGCCATATACCTTTGCAAGAGGTTTGTGTATTTTTGGACCTTATCATAGGGGTTCAATCCTTTTCGATTCGAAATATCCTTCATGGCCGTATCCAAATCAGTTTCCACTGTTTGTCTGATATTTTCAGGACCCTGCACTTATTTTTTAAGTCTATCCAACTCTTGTTGTGGCACCAGATACATTTTATTGGCCATCACCCTCTGTGTTCAACCCCCACATCTGGCAGCGATAAGGCTGGCGATGAAGGGCACGGCTATACTTAGTAAAGGTAGAAGAAAACCCTCAGATTGTTGTATGCTATGTCTTTTTTTTGAAGACTGGCCCTTTTATTGGCAAAGAGTTTGATCGCAGTCTTTCGTCTCTTTCATTTTTTCAATTTGGGTCAGGGTGAGTGGAATACGTCCTTTGAGAATATTCAAAGCAATCTCACATAGGGATAATATGAGATCTAAAGAACAGTGACTCAAGATGGCCTTCCGTTCATTAACTGTAGCCCCAACTAGGCTTCTCAAGAGGGGCAGTGTTTTTTTTAAATGCAGAGACATCGCTGTTACTTTTTAGGAATGTACGCAGCCGGCCGCTCCCACGGGAACAGACATGTTCGTAGCCTCAGGTGTTCTGGATTATTTGCTTTTAAATCCACGATTAAATAAGAAAATGGTGCTTTGGTAGCGTCCTCATAGCTCTCCATAAAGTAGGATTTCCTTCCCGGGTACATCTGCTGAGCTAGAAAGTTCATTTGTAGCTTGGCTCTAGGATTTTTAACAAAACCACGTAATTGGCGTTCAAACTGATGGTGCGGCTATTTTTACCTTGGTGAAAGACGTTAAGTAAAGCACGGACAGGTTTCTATGATGAGTATATTGGGTAAAAGCTTGGGCAATTTCGGGATGTTCACTACTTGCAAATAGCATATTGTCCAAAACCAGCAGATTGTTTTTATGAGGAGGGAGAAGTTCATCATCAGACAGGGATTCAGGTATTCCTTCAACAAACTTGATTTTTATTTTCTTCAACAATTCATCATACAGAGGTTGATAACACAAATAACACCACACAACATTAACAGGCTTTTGAGATAACACATGTTCAGAATTCTCTAAAATACTTTTTATATTTTTTTACCACTATTAGATGGCCCTGCGACCTCTTAGAACTACCTCTCCCGAATCCAGGAGAATTGTCATCAACTGACACTAATTAGCATAACGCAACGGACAAAAATTATTACTAGAAAATATTCATATTCATGAAATCACAAGTGAAATATAGTGAAACACAGCTTAGCCTTTTGTTAATCACCCTGTCATCTCAGATTTTGAAATTATGCTTTACAGCCAAAGCAAGACAAGCATTTGTGTAAGTTTATCGATAGCCTAGCATGGCATTATGTACAGCTAGCAGCAGGAAGCTTGATCACGAAAATCAGAAAAGCAATCAAATGAACCGTTTACCTTTGATGATCTTCGGATGTTTTCACTGACGAGACTCCCAGTTACATTTACATTTACATTTAAGTCATTTGGCAGACGCTCTTATCCAGAGCGACTTAGACAGCAAATGTTAATTTTGTTCCATAAAGATGATTTTTATAGCCGAAATACCTCTGTTTGTTCTTCACGTTTGGTTGAGAAATCCACCGGGAACTGCGGTCACGACAACGCCGAAAAATATTCCAAATTAAATCCATAATATCGACAGAAACATGGCAAACATTTTTTGTATTCAATTCTCAAGGTCTTTTTCAAATATCTATTCGATAATATATCAACTGGGACAATTGGCTTTTCAGTAGGAGCGAGAGGAAAAATGACTACCTCGGTCTTTTATGCAAGAATAACTCTGAAAGCCCTCAGCTGGCCACTTACGCAATGTAGTCGTTTATGCTCATTCCTCAACATAAAGGCATGAAACTACGTCAAAATGCTGTAGACACCTTAGGGAATACGTAGAAAAGGGAATCTCGTGGATATCCCTTTCAATGGCGAATAGGGGTGCATAGGAACACGGTTTCAAAATAAGAGGCACTTCCTGGTTGGATTTTTCTCAGTGTTTCGCCTGCAATATCAGTTCTGTTATACTCACAGACAATATTTTGACAGTTTTGGAAGCTGTCAATTATATGCATATTCTAGCATCTTGTCCTGACAAAATAGCCCGTTTACTTTGGGAACGTTATTTTTCCAAAAATTATAATAGTGCCCCTTAGTTTCAAGAGGTTAAGGCCGAAAATGGTAGTTGCAACCGGTGGTCAAAACCTTCTACAGCAGTCATTATATCTTAAGCTTTAAGACACACGGCGGCTTGTAGCATAAGTCAGTAGCCAAAGGACAATGTGGTCCCGTCAGGCAAAAGCAGTCTCTTGTCATAGACTACCCTGAACCTTTTAGTGGGACATTCCTTTGATGGAAGCCCTTTTTATCCCTTTATCCCTTTTTTGTAGGAGCTCAAAATCTCCAAGTCACTATTCCTGTTATTTATGAACCCCTCGACCAAGTGTGTGATTGATTCCAAGTTTACATGCGGGGCATTTTCATAGTTTTGAGTCACGCCTTTGGCTTTCAACACCACGTGATTCTTTTTAGTCCTGAAAGCATAGCTTTTGAGAACACAGGAGGACCATTCTGTGAAATGGTCACCATCTTCGAGTTCACTTGTTAAGCCACCCAGAGAGTTGCTAAATGGGGGGCTCCAATCCCCCTGTTTTCTTACATAGACTACATAGTCTGTGTCGTGGTAAAGAACCCGCCTCTGAAGCTGCTCCATGAGCGTGTACAGTTCAAGTAGGCCAAAGGCCGTGGTAAATGCTGCAAGAAACACATTAACATTACCCGGGGTTGAGCCCACTTCTTGTTATGTCGCCATTGCAACAGGGCAATGTCTTGACTCAAGAATGAAAAATGTGAAATTTCGTATTGGTCCGAAAAAACAAATTCCAAAAATTATTTGGGGTCTTTAATGATCGACGTTGTTAGCATATTACATCTCTGCGATAATTTGCCCCAAAGCGAGTTCAAGTACAATTTTGACACATTTCGTTTGGTTTTGTTGACCTCTATTCTGTCAGGGTCAAGAAGTATGCCTTCTCTGTCGTGATAGTCTTGAATGTACCTGTCTTTGCTCTCTTGATCTGTGACCGATGCAGGATAGCCTGAAGCCATTTGGTTGCATCTCAAGAAGGTCTTGATGTACTCTTTAAAAAGAGTGTGATTTCCTGGCAAAGTTCCACACTTCAAAGATTTTGGCAATACGATACCCCATCTCTAAAGCCTTAGAGAATTCAACTGTGACCCAAACCCCTGTCAGGGCTCTTTCTTTATCAGAGTGATCACATGGTTTGTGCTGGTTGTTGTTTTCACTGCAGGTGCGACAAAGGGGGAAAGAACAGTTTTCCTTGAGGGTCCCTGTAAGACAACACTGGTATAAACAAACGCCTAGGAGTGTAGACAGTTGCTTTGATCAGACCAAAATAGTTTTGAGGTAAGTCAAAATCGCAATGAATAATTTCTGGATGCCCCACGAGGAACTCATTACATGAGGATAAAGGGATGTGAAATCTACATATCCCATTGTCTCATCGAGTTGCACTACATACCGCAAGGTCAAAGCATTGGTACGGCCGCCATACAAGGCCTGTCATGGTTCCAGGGGTTCTGGTGTGTCATAGCTGGAAAGGAAGGCTTAAACATGAGGATCAGACTTTTTGAGGGCGGCCCATTCGTGCTCCCACAAAACCTCCACTTTTAACCCGTAAGTAGCCTATAAAGAATCCAATTTGTCTTGAAACTCTTGGTACATTTCCCCAAAAGTATTTTGGGAAAGGACACATAGGGCCTAGGGCACCTGTCAAGATTTATAACCGTGGAAGAAACAACCGTTGTACTCATACAAGGTCTCAACCCCGTCAATCTGTGTATATCCATCTACATGGTAAGAGCCAAATGCCTTCTCCCCCCGATTCAAAGCATGTTGAATAAAAATGTCTTTATCCTGGGCCAAGTACTCCAACCATTGAATGGACCCACTAGAGTATGATTTGAATTGGCATCAGTAGTTGTCAGGTGAGGGGGATAGCTATAGATGCTGTTGGCAGAAAGTGTGTACGATAGGTTTTCATGCATGCAGATGCAATAGTTGTACAACTCCAGGGGTCAATGCCTGCATCTTTGATTACCTCTTCTCTGAATCTGAGGCATCCTTCATGAAGTATAACCACATCATTGTCACAGTATGATTCCATCTCTTTATGGAAATCAAAGGTGCCATGTCTTACTGTCTCGTACCACGTCATGAATCTCTCACACTCTTTGGGAGACATTTGATCACACCTGTACATTTCGGGGCTGGGATATGATCCGATAAAATGTAGATTCTCCTCAGATGTGAAGAAGTGGGACAACCAGCCTTTCACAGAGTTTTCAAATCCCAAGGCCTCTGGCATTTGAGCCAATCTCATGGGTAAGAAGCTTAAACTGTCAATGTATCTCTGGTTGAAGGCTGGGTCTACAAAACACAAGATTTTACTACCCTGAGCTATGACACTGGGTGCCACGCCTTGCTGTATCAAGGGGTTCAGAAGAAGGTAAGAGTCATAGGCTCTAGAATTGTGCACTATAAACGTGAAGTTTCTGTACTGGGGCTTTCTAAAGTGTTTTAGAATGAGCCGTGCACAATTGGGTCCCTCTGCCGACCACTTTTCACCCTTGAAAGTCATGGTAGATACACAAATAGGCAAATGAACCCCTGATTGCTGATTTGTCTGAAAATCATAGAACACATATTTCTCTGAATGTTCATCTTCAGCCAAGGGCTGAATTTAACACTCGTGTTGCACTTCTTGAACCACTTCAGCGTCTCTGCTTTTCAAAGGCCCTTTACAGATTGGGCAATGTATGATTTCACACACATGCAGTTTAGGGCTATCTATTTTTAAGGTTGTAATTGCAATTGCATTTTGGGCATTTCTTGTTAATGTCACAACTACTTACAGATTTACAGGCCTTGGGGTGCCATGTTTCAATTTAGTGTTTTTCGTAACAGTAGGTCGAACGACATGTGCGGTGGCAATCCTCACAGGGTGTCAATTTTAAGGGTTGCATTGGGCAATTTGCATCAAGACATACTGAACAGTTATAACGGCATGAGTACCCACCCCCTTTCGGGTGTAGCCGGTATGGCAGGATGGACACACATATGGTGTGCCTAAAAACGCGGTGATGTTAGTAACGGCATAGTAATATTCATTTTGCACATATTCATTTTGCACATAAAGTACAGAATCTGAGGATGAGGTTGGGGGTTGTTTTGGAACTTCAAGAGAGCTGCATTAGCTCTATTGTGGTACAAAACCACAATCTTGATATTCAGAAAGTTTTCAAATTTGACTATGTCAGAGAAAGCCAAAGCATCCTGTATACCGAGACCCACGGCCGGTTGGAGCTCTCTAGCCTTTTGCAATGCCGCTAGATCAGTACATCCAGGGTTGAGTAAATGTGCTAGACCTATTGCAAAGCATAGCTTATTACCGGGATTGTGAACGTTTATTAGGTTGGCCCTTTTATTGCTTATGATTTATGACTGCATTAGGCTATCAAGCTTCCTTCTCTGACCATCGAGCTTGCACCACAAGCTCGAGGGTCCGATCTGAAATGACGGCTAAATTTGACTGAACAAGGTGTTCTAGAAGTGCGATAAATTGTTCAAGATCTGCTTCGCCATTGGTTAAAATAAGAGATACCGTGTTATGCAGGCTATCTCCACAAATTGCCAACTGTAAGACATCACTTGGTTCACCATAATCTGTTGCCCTGTCTAAGAGATCGTTCAGAGTGTCTAATATCATTATGTAAAACACAGCATAGACAAGATTCTGATTCACCCATATGAAATTGAAAAACTGTCGAATCTCTGTAATGATGAATTTATTTCGGTAAACAACCCGGACACTTCTATCAATACCATCTCCTTCCTGATTTATTAGACAATTTTCCAATTCCCCCAAAATATTGTGTTGTGTTTCAGACTCTACGGACATGGGTGTTAACGGTTGGGATGTCGAAGATGGTGTGTGGGATGTCGAAGATGTCTGGCTCTCGTTCATCTGATTAATTAGGGATGAGGGCTTTGGGAATCTGTGATAACAGGTTTTCATCGGGCGTGCCTGATGAAATTGCCTTTTTGATTTCCTGCACCGAGGTGGGGCACCGGGCGCTGATTAGAAATAACATTGTTTAACCCCGGGGTCGGTCTAGACATACTGTAATCTTTCTGGGGTGTTTGAATTTAAATTCGGATTTGAAAGACCTGTCTGTTAATGAATTGAAAGTGGCCATTTTAAGAGACGCCGTCACACTTTTTGATGGAGGGGGGTAGGCAGATATCTGGACATACTGTATGCATGATAGTGCAAACCTTGGTTTCAAATGATCCCCTACAGAGCGAAAGGGCCTTGAGTGCAGATGTCTGGGCATTGTTGAACACACACCCCTCATATTTTTGAAGAACATACTCCTGCTGGCCCGTCACACACACACCCGCGCACCCACTCTGATTTTCCGTAAGTCTTTTTCTCCTGGGTCATGCTTGGTGATGTAAAATACATTTTCCTATTGTTAAAGGGAGAGATACTGTTTTAAATTCATTTTATTTAATTCCAAAATATTTAGTACAAACTTTAAGACATGTTAGAATGAATTACCCAATTTTACTGCGCAATATTTAAACATGTACGAGTAATTTATGTAAAAACATTGGCGGTCTATAACATACCATTGTAGGAAAGACTATAAAACAATACATGTTTTTTTTAAAGACATTGCATTTCTCCGCGACAGACCAGCGCGTGAGAGAAAACGAGATATCCCCTTTCGTTAAAGGGTGAGATACAATTTTAAAACCATTGATTTAATTCCAAAATATTTAGTACATACATTTTAACACGCAACATAATTAAACCTTTTACTATTCCTTTCTTACAGGTGTATGTCCTGGTTAGCCCTGACCATTATCCATTTCCAATTCACCATCGCCAAGACGCTTGCACACTCCATCAAAGCTCTGTACGTTGTCACTCCAGGGAAAGATCTGCCTTCTGGCCGTGATTCAAATCAAATCAAATCAAATTTATTTATATAGCCCTTCGTACATCAGCTGATATCTCAAAGTGCTGTACAGAAACCCAGCCTAAAACCCCAAACAGCAAACAATGCAGGTGTAAAAGCACGTGATTGTTCACGATTTTGGAAAAGACTGTCCAGCTTATTCATAAGTGTTATGAAGATATGATAATCACGCCATTTAAAACTGAACACAGGTATCAAAAAAGTTTACATCCTTGCATGCTTTGTAAAATGCATATGAATGGACAGATTTCATTGCATTTGCACTATGAAATTGTTCACATGCTAAAATTGTCACTTTGGAGTCAGGGGTATACGCCATTGAAGCGATTCTTAGGGCCTTCAGATCACTGCATCCGCAGACCAGTTCTTCCAGGGCATATCCATGCAGAGTTGTACCACTCAGGGCCTGTTCAATTTGACAGAGCGCGAGTCTTACCTTAAACCATTCTCTCATCCGTAGCGCAGGAAAAAAACTCCCAGGTTTTGCCTGATAAAGGGGTTTGGGGCCGCTGTCTGTGAATATCTTAACCATAGATTCCTCAGGTTGTAATATGTTAAGACATATGTCCCGCACTTGTACCCAAACCTCCTTTAAAACATTCTTGGGTCTCACACAAAACATCCTCCAGGTTTTCGTCATTGGGTTCTCGACATGAGCCGCATAGCACTCCGAGAATTGGCCTAGGAGACATATTTTTCTGTTTAATATTCTGGGTTTTATTTTTTAAATCTTGTTTACTGTTCTGTTGGCAGCATGTCTTGTTCTGGGCTTTATTTATAATGCGTCTGCCACACCCAATACCCCGGACATTCCTGTTTCATAGACAACAGCCCTAAGATCAATAAAACAGGGGGTTGGGGGGGCCATACTCTTTGAAATGTTCAAACACATCCCCTAGTTCAAATGGGTCCCTAGCCAATCAGCATGACAACTTCAAAGGAATAGATACAATGTATGCATAAATTAGCACACCCTCTAACATGTGAGAAGAGGAACAGGATGCCCATATATGGGCATAAGCACGTGATCAGTTCCCGCCAGGACGTCCTGGCCGGATGCCCAAATATGGGCATGCGCACGTCATCATGACATAGGGTCATAAATCAAACGTTTGACGTCCGCCGTCTACTTTATATGACATCCTGGCATTAAAAAGCATATGCTATTTTACAGTATTTCAAATACTATAAAACTTTTGATTTTTGCATACCCAAAAAGTCTGCTATTTGGGATGGAAGTACGAGTATTTGCACACCGCTAGAGATAATTATATTTAGCTGTGTAAAAGATGTATAGCACTTCCTTCCCAGTCGGCCATCTTTAGGTGGCTTTTATAAAGAGCTCTAGGTCTACTCGCAGTCAAGATAGATTTATCACAATATTTTTTTGTAACTATTCCAAACTTAGCTTCATACTCTTGTCTGCAGGCAGACTTCCCTATAACAAAAAAAAAATCACACTTGTAGTTGCTGTATATTTCATAAAGGACACAACCATTGTGACTCCCATTGACCCAGTTTGTGATGTTCTTGTTCATGAGTTATTTACTGACAGTGTTTGAGTGTCAACTTCTTGAGGAGAAAGTTTGCGGTCTCATCCATCAGTGGCTGGGACATTTCCTGCCTTCCTTCCTTTTACAGCCACGAGAATAGACACTAATTATTTATTCATGTGGCATTGCTTATTTATTTATAATTTCCATTGCTGTGTACATGCCAATTATAGATGGCAAATTATGACAATATTTCAAGGACATCCTGATCCTTCTCAAACACTCAGGTTGAGTAGGTTTAATGAATATAGTAGAAAATCAACACATTGAGTTCTACCACTTATAAAATCCCTATTATATTGCCAATATCCAGTTATACACTCATTTACAAAATTACAACCAAGCAGTTACTACTTTTTGAAATGCAATTACCTCAATATTTTTGCTGTTATAGAAGCCTGTAGTAGCTTATAATGGAGCAATCACACATTACTGATATTTATATTTTGTGGTCTTTGAATTTTGTCACAATCCAGACCCCTTTAGAAAAAGGAATTGCAAACATGGTATTGATTTATCATTTGCCTATTAGAATTTAAGACTGAAATAATATGCAATCTTCCATATGGAAGTCTATGAGCATCTTGATTCAATCTTGCATTGACAATGCTTTTCCATGCTTTATATGTTTTAAGACTGTCGACATTCAAATGATCAAATTGTCAAACTGTGCAACAGTTTCATCAGCTGTCCGGCTGATTTCAGATGATTCCGTAGGTGAAGAAGCTGGCAAGGTGCACCTGTGTAATGATCATGCTGTTTAATCAGCTTCTTGATTTGCCACACCTGTCAGGTGGATGGATTATCTTGGAAAGGGAGAAACGCTTCCTAACAGGGATGTAAACTGATTTGTTTTCATCAATTGAGAGGAATAAAGTTAGGCTGTAGCTATGTTGTACCTCTTCTCATCTTCCTAGCTAAACCCAGACAATCTCTTCTGCCTCACATTACCGAAACCCTGCCCACAGTGTTTGATTGATAGGCCTAACACACTTTGAGATACATGCAGTTTCTTTAAAAACTATCAGAAACCATCTCGGCGCTAGCTCATCTGTGTGCGTATCATCCCCACCAGGGTTTTGACCTGACTGCAGTTCGGTGATGTAACCGCATTCAGTGGCAGATTCTCACCTTTGATGGCCACTGGCTCTTGGAGATGTATGCTCTTCATAGATTAATCCTGGTTTCAACTCTACCTTGCAGATGGCATGGCGTTGTGTGGGCTAGAGGTTTGCTGATGTCAATGTTGTGAGCAGAGTACCCCTTGGTGGTGGTGGGGTTATGGTATAGGCAGGCATAAGCTACAGACAACGAACACAATTGCATTTTATCAATGGCAATTGAGTGCAACGAGATACTGTGACGAGATCCTGAGGCCCATTGTCATGCCATTCATCTGCCACCATCACCTCATGTTTCAGCATGATAATGCATGGTTCCATGTTGCAAGGATTTATACACAATTCCTGGAAACTGAAAATGTCCCAGTTCTTCCATGACCTGTATACCCACCAGACATGTCACCCATTGAGCACGTTCGGGATGCTCAGGGTTGACGTATGACAGTGTTCCAGTTCCCACCTAGCAATTGAAGAGAAGTAGGACAACATTCCACATGCCACAATCAACAGCCTGATGAAAAGTAGGACAACATTCCACATGCCACAATCAACAGACTGGTGAACTCTATGCGAAGGAGATGTGTCGCACTGCATAAGGCAAATGGTGGTCACACCAGATACTGACTACTTTTCTGATCCATACCACCACCTTTTTTAAGGTATCTGTATTCCCAGTCATGTGAAATCCATAGATTACGGCCTAATGAATTTATTTAAATTAACATAGTTCCCTACCGTGGCTAAATGCGCTTTAAGTTTTGTGCAAATGCTGCATTCATCTATCCACGGTTTTTGGTTTAGATACGTTTTAATCATCACAGTGTGAACAATATCCCCTATACACTTCCTGATGAACTCAGTCACAGTTTCAGTGTATGCGTCAATGTTATTCTCAAAGGCAACCCCTAACATATCCTAGTTTGGGGGGTCAAAACAATCTTGAGGCATGGATTACGATTGTTCAGACCAGCATTGAATAGTTAGATCTTAGCTCGAGTAAGTCTTGTTTGAGTTTATGTTTATAGGAAGGGATCATAATCATGATTTGATTTGCCGACGGGAGTGCCGGGGAGGGCCTTGTAGCCAACCCGGATTGGAGAGTAACATTTGTCGAGAGTTTTTGAAGAACGAGTACTGCATGCGATGTGTTCATAGAACTTAGATAACGTTTTGGATTGGATTTGCTTTATTAAAGTCCCCTGCTACAATAAATTCCATTCTACTGCCAATGTTTTTCTATGGAGTTTGCATGGCTTTGTGCTTAAATTTATACACAACAGCAATGTGTGTAGCTTAAATAGCCGAATCCACTAATTCCAGGGGGTTTCCACACATACAGTATATATTCAAATGTATCTCATTAACAGAAGTACATTTCTAGAATTGTGAAATTGTCCAAGAGCACAGTGGTCTCCATCATTGGGAAATGTAAAAAATATAGAACTACGCAGACTCTGCCTAGAGCTGACCATCCGACCAAACTGGGAAACAGGGCAAGAAGGAGGGAGGTGAGCAAGAACCCAATGACCACTCTTGCAGAACTACATAGTTCCTTGGCTGAGATGGGAGAACCTACCAGAAGGTCTCTACACAGCATTTCACCAATCTGGGCTGTGTGCGAGGGTGGCCAGACTGAAACCACACCTAAGAAAAAAGACACAAGACCATACACCCAGTGTTTTCAAAAAGGCACGTGAAAGACAGAGCATAAGGCAAAATATTCTGTGGTCTGATGAGACAAAAATTATTTGGCCTAAATCCAAAGTGCTATGTCTGGGGAAAACCAGGCACAGCTCATCACCAGAACAAGGATGTGAAAGTCCTTGAGTTGCACAAACAAAGCCCAGACTTGAATCCCATTGAACATCTGAAGACTTGTAAGATTGCTGTTCACCAACGCTCCTCTTCTGTCTTAACAGAGCTTGAGAAAATATGCAAGGAAGAATTGGAGAAAATCCCCAAACCCAGATGTGCAAAGATGACTCAACACAAGTATTGACTCAGGGGTGTGGACATTTTAAAGTATGTAAATTAGAGATTTCTGTATTTCCTTTTCAATAAATTTGCAAACATTTCTAAGTATCGGAACCTTTTGTTAACCATTCTATCCTAAAATGACATACCCAAATCTAACTGCCTGTAGCTCAGGACCCGAAGCAAGGGTATGCATAGTCTTGATACCATTTGAAAGGAAACACTTTGAAGTTTGTAGAAATGTGAAATGGATGTAGGAGAATATAACACAAGTGGGTGGGGTTATATCCTGCCTGTTTGGCCCTGTCCGGGTGTCATGCTCTGACCGTAGAGATCCTTTGTATGTCTCTATTTGGTTTGGTCAGGGTGTGATTTGGGGTGGGTATTCTATGTTCTATTATTTGTATTTCTATGTTTGGCCGGGTAGGGTTATCAATCAGGGACAGCTGTTTATCGTTGTCTCTGAATGATAACCATATTTAGGTAGCCCTTTTCCCACCTGCCTTTAGGAAGTTGTGTTTGTTTGTTGGCACTACAGCCTTTAGCTTCAGGGTTGTTTTTGGATTGTTGAACTGTTCTGCCTGTGGCTATGGAGCCCTGACCTGTTCACCGGACGGCCTACCTGTCCCAGACCTGCTGTTTTCAACTCTCTAGAGACAGCAGGAGCGGTAGAGATACTCTCAATGATCAGCTATGAAAAGCCAACTGACATTTACTCCTGAGGTGCTGACTTGTTGCACCCTCGACAACTACTGTAATTTATTATTATTATTTAGTTTCCACCCAGAAACTATATTTTGATATTTATTTCATTAGCCTATTTTTGACAGTCCCAAAATGTTTTGATTCTTAGCAATCAAGTTAAGATGTTACTTTGAAAATACAGAAGTCATCCCTGTATAATGCAAAATGCATCATACGGGAATAAGGTCTGTATTTTCAAAGTTATATCCCAGACTTCTGTGTTAAATGTAACATGCATGATGGCAGCTTGTACAGTATCATTGCCTGTGTGAGTGTGCTGAGATATTGCACAGAACTCAACTCCAAAACTTTTATACACTGAGATTACCTCTACCCCAATACCACTAATCCCTAAATGTTGTATCCTAAATCTTTCCCAGTTGATATATAGAGTGAAGAAAATGGTTGACCTCTGTCTATTCCAAGCTAGTTCAATTGCCCCCTCACTTGATCATAGGCAACATTGTAAAAGCATTTGTAACGGCTTTCTTCCTCCTCTTCTGAGGAGGAGAAGGATTGGATGACCAATGCGCAGCATGGTAAATCTCCATAACGTTTTATTTTAAGATATAAACTGAACACTATGAAAATACAAAACAATAAACGTGAACATTAAGGAAACCGAAACAGTACCGTGTGGCAACAAACACACACACGGAAAACAAACACCCACAAACCAAAAGTGAAACACAGGCTACCTAAGTATGATTCTCAATCAGAGACAACTAACGACACCTGCCTCTGATTGAGAACCATACTAGGCTGAACTCAAAACCCCAACATAGAAAAACACAGACTACTCACCCAACTCACTCCCTGACCATACTAAATAAATACAAAACAAAGGCAATAAATGTCAGGACGTAACAGCATTAAAACTATAAGTCTGTATATTTTCTATTTTTTGTGAATAGTTTGGCTTTATTTTTTAGGTTATTGTCCTGCTGAAAGGTAAATTTGTCTCCCAGTGTCTGTCAGAAAGCAGTCTGAACCAGGTTTTTCTCATGGATTTTGCCTGTGCTTTACGCTATTCCATTTCTTTTTATCCTAAAAAATTACTTAGGTCTTGCAGAACATGATGCAGCCACCACCATACTTGACAATATGAAGAGTTGTACTCAGTGGTATGTTATGTTGGATTTGCCTTATTGCAAGCAAGATGCATGTTTTGGAATAGTATTACTTAAGTGTTTTTTTGGGGGGGGGGGATTGTACCTTACTATGTATATTGTTTGACAACTTGTACTTTTACCTCACTACATTTCTAAAGAAAATATGTACTTTCTACTCCCATACATTTTCCCTGACACTGAAAAGTACTCGTTACATTTCAAATGCTTAGCACGACATGAATATTGTTCAATTCACAGACAAAAAAAATGTGCAGTGATCATTACTGCGTCTGATCTAGGAAGACTCAATGAACACAAATGTTTCGTAGGTACATTTGCTAAAATAAATGTGAGATTTATTTTTACGTATGACTGAGTGTTTGAGTGTGCCTCTGGCTTTCCATAAATAAAAACAGAATTGTTGACTGATTTGCTTAATACAAGGAATTTGAAATTATTTATAGCATGTACTTTTGCAATTACATGCAACTCGTGACTTGTTAAGCACATTTTTACTCTGGAATTTAAGGCTTGCCATAAAGAGCTTGAATACGTATTGACTCAAGACATATCTTTTCATATTTGATTCATTTGTAAACATTTAAAAAAACATTCTACTTTCATATTCTGGGGAATTGTGTGTAGGCCAGTGGCACAATCTCAATTTAATTTTAAATTTATACTAACACAAAAAATGTGAACAAAGTCCAGGTCTGTGAGACATTTCTCTAGGCACTGTATGTAGAGGTGATTCATAGCTTTCTTTGTTTTGAATACCCCATAGGAGTGTACTGTGTATACACACAGAAATCCATTAGCCTTCATTCATTTCATTATTTGTTTTTGCTACTCCTTGCTTGCTCATACAGACTGCTAATGAGAATTGATAATCTGAATATTGACATAAGGACTGTTTTTTCTTTACTGCGGTCGATGTTTACTACATATATTGTTGGTTGTTGTCTTTGTGACTGGGCTGCTGCACTTATTGACAAGCTAATTTCAAAGATTCACTAATATTAAATATGCATTCTGCAGTTTAAACATATAATCTGAGGGATTGGCCTGGATGCCATCTATTCTGTTGTTCTCAAAATTGCAATGTTGTGTTGTAGTCTTCAGTGTACCGCGACGCTATAATAGATTGGACTATAATGCAGAGGTAAAGTAATAAAATCTATCTTAATATCGTGTCACAGAAGGATAACTTTCCTTTTTAGATTTGTTTTTTCTTTCCAGGAAGCAGATTAGCATTTCAACATCCTGTCAAATAGCCTCTAACCTGTGGCTAGATTAAATTATTTCAAAAGGCCACTGAAAGACAACCGTTTTGGAATGTCAGATAGTAGCCTATTCTGGGTTGTTTCTCAGCCCCTGTCACAAGACAAATTGGTACAAAATAAACCCCAAAACATAGCGCTAATTACCTCTATTTGTAAATGTCAAAAGCCTTTAGCTGCCGAAACTCAATTGGAAATTTGTTTGAATTTTGTAAAACAAAAAGCATACCGATTTAGGAAAAGGAACACGATATTGATACATTTTAAAAAAGGTATTGCATTAGAATTTTCATGATTAAGTATGCATAATGTCTGCCAAATTGTTTGATATGTCATTTCCATGGTATTATCCAGTACAACACATACACTTTTGTGACCGAATGGCTCAAATGGGTTTTATGTAGCAATATTTGAAATCGTGTTTTTTAAATTGGATAAAAGTAGAGACAAAATGGTATAACATACACGGCCACTGAGGAACAACGGGAAAGTAAATCTGCTTTGAAAGTTGATAAACTTGTAAACCCACTTTTGACAAAATGGCCTTTGAATGTTTTGGTACCTACTGGAGAGCTTTCCTTTGTCTACACCCATTCAGCATTGTTCACACCCTCTTAAGCCAACACCACACATCTCTTTAAGGATTCACGTGGGGTCGTGTAGTAAAGATTAAGCCTAAAAGTAGCCTACAATAAGGAACATTTCCAGGTAAACAGAAAGTGTGCAGATAAAAAATTATTTTATAAATATTAGATGACCCTTACCCAGACACACTAAGTTGACGGGTCATGTGAAAGAAATGCTGTAACATCCAGCCACACCTTCCTAAGTGGATGGGTTTCTACAGAAGGTTCACACACTTTTTCTTGCAACTGTATATACAGGTGATTGTTTTGGGCTTTGTCCCCGTCATGTTCATGAGTACTCTATTTGGGGTAGAGAAGTTTTTTTAAACTATTTTTTATTCCTGTGCCTGTCTCCTATAATTATACAACGTGGTAGGATAATCAACCCATCTAATGGAGACAGCAGGAAAGGCCAAGGTGGCAACCATTGTGGGACAGTCCAGCATCACGAGGACTGTCTCTCCAGACTCGGCAGTGCCATGGACAGCGTACTGGCAACCATCCTGTATTTGGAGGGGAATGTGCAGACCCTCCAGTCTCCAGCACCGGCACCAGCCCCCACACCACCACTACCGGTCCGCAGAATACCTTGATCTACCCCTCTACATCACCAGCGTGCTCAAGCTTCTTTTTGGTTAAGAAGAAAGATGGGGGATTGCGCTCCTGCATTGATTATCGAACACCGAGTAAAGCCACCATTAAGTTCAGCTATATTTTACCCCTGATCCCTTCCATTATCAAACAAATGCATGGGGAGCAGTACTTCACAAAACTGTGACTTGAGGAGCGCCTACAATCTGGTGCGCATTCGTGCAGGCAACGAATGGAATAAGGAGTTTTCCACGACCACGGGGCATTAGGAGTATCTCGTAATGTCATTTGGCCTATCTAATGGTCCTTCAGTCTTCCAAGCCTTTATTAACGAAGTGTTTCGGGACATGCTGGAACGGGGCGTTGTGGTTTATATAGACAACATTTAAGTCTATTCTGCTGCCCGCACCCAGCATGTCTTGTTGGTCAGGCCTGTGCTGGGAAGACTGTTGGAGCATCATCCATATGTTAAACAGGAAAATAAATCAGTGGTCCGTGTCCTTTTTGGGCTACCTCATATCCACGGAGGAAGTGGACATGGAGGAGCAACGCGTCAGCGCAGTCAGGTCAAGGCTCATCCCCGAATCCGTGAAAGCAGTCCAGCAATTCCTGGGGCTTACCAACTATTTCCGGAATTCCTGGGCTTGCCAACTAGTTAATCCGAGGATTTAGCACGGTGGTCGAGCCTCTTACCTTCCTGCTGAGGGGTCCCCAGTAGTTTCGTTGGACGGCGGAGGCGGAGAGTGCTTTCAAGACACAAAGCACATTTCACCACTGCCTCTGTGCTGGCACATCTCAACACCTCACTCTCTCTCTTCATTGTCGAGGTGGATGTCTTTGAAGTAGGATTTGGGAAAGTGCTGTCCCAGTGCAACAGAACCCCTCCAAATCTGAGGCCCTGTGCCTTCTACAACAAACATCTGAGCCACGCCCAGAGGAACTACGACATTTGGGACTGGAAACTCTTGGCTCTGAAGGCTTGGAGACACTTGTTGGAGGGGTCTAAACACCCTTTCCTGGTGTGGATGGACCACCACAACCAGGGCAGCGAAGAGACTTAGGCCAGGTGGGCTCTATTCTTTGCCAGGTTCCAATCCATGCTTTCCTATAAGCCAGGCTCGAAGAACCTGAAGGCGAACGCCTTGTCTCGCCTCTATGACGCAGAGGAGAAGCAGGGAGAGGAGACGTCCATTATGCCGCCGTTCATCCCACACCTGGACAGAACTGCACCTACGTGCCCACGGGTGTGCAGGACCGCCTCCTTACCTGGGCGCCTGTGGTGGGTCATCCTGGGATAGGCCGTACCATCGCCTGCCTGACTGAGAAGTACTTTTGTTTTGTTAGAGCTTGAATTAAACATTTATTCAGTTGAGCTTTTTTTATCACTGGCCTACACACAATAACCCATAATCTCAAAGAGGGATTATGAGTGTTTTGAGTAAATCCTTGTGTTATGGTGGAATGGCTTTCTTCTGGTGAAGGAGAGGAGGACCAAGGTGCTGCGTGGTAAGTGTCCATAATGTTTTTATAAAGACAAATGAACACTCAAACAAAAACAAACGATGGCGTGAATTACAAAACCGAAACAGTATCATGTGGCGACAAACACTCACATGGAAAGAAACACCCACAAACCAAAACCACTGTTCAGAGATAACTAACGTCACCTGCCTCTGATTGAGAACCATGCTAGGCTGAACACAAAAACCAACATTGTTTGTTTTTCTAACTGCCCACCCCAACACACGCCCTGACCATACTAAAACAAAGAATAAAATAACAGAACTATGGTCAGAATGTGACAGTACCTCCCCTCAAAGGTGCAGACTCCGGCCGCAAAACCTGAACCTATAGGGGAGGGTCTGGGTGGGCGTCTATCCTCGGTGGCGGATCTGGCACGGGGCATGGACCCCACTTCACCACAGTTTTAGTGCGCCTCTTAGCCCGCCTACGTGGCCTCTGTAGAGCGGCGACCCTCGCCTCCGACCTTGGACTGGGGACTCACGTCATGGGTCCCGAATGGACGGGAGAGTCCGGCAGAGGCGGACAGGCGGGAGACTCCGGCAGCGCCGGCGTGACTGACGGCTCCGGCGGCCCAGGATAGGCGGGAGGCTCCGGCGGCCCAGGACAGGCGGGAGGCTTTGGCGGCTCAGGACAGACGGGAGACTCCGGCGGCTCAGGACAGATGGGAGGCTCTGGCGGCGCTGGACAGTCGGGAGCACCTGTAGGTAGAACACAGAGAGACAGCCTGGTGCGGGGACCTGCCCCCGGAGGGCTGGTGCGTGGAGGTGGCACTGGATGGACCGGACCGTGCAGGCGCACTGGAGCTCTTCAGCACCGAGCCTGCCCAACCTTACCTACCTGGTTGAATGCTCCCCGTAGCCAGGCCAGTGTGGCGAGGTGGAATAGCCCGCACTGGGCTTTGCTGGCGAACCGGGGACACCAGGCGTAATGCTGGTGCCAGGTATGCCGGCCCGAGGAGACGCACTGGAGACCAGATGCGTAAAGCCGGCTTCATGACACCTGGCTCGATGCCCACTCTAGCCCGGCCGATACAAGGAGCTGGAAGTGTGAGAGTTGGGCCAAAAAAAAATGAAACAAAGGCAAAACAAAATGTCAATGCTTTCAGATAATTCCCTTGTTTTTTTAATAGCCAAATGGCATTAGTGATCCCCTTCAGAGTAACTTTAGTGCATCATAGTTTTCTAACTAGCTGTGGTAGAAAATAAATAACTACGCTACCAGTTATTCAGCTAATTGTTTCAATGCACCTTCCAAATGTGACACTACAAGACAAAAAAGCCACTTACCGAAAACCAAGGTCTTCCTTGTTGTGAAGGTAGCTAGCTAGCTAGCTAGCTAGGTTAGCCAGTGCCAATCTATTCGCCATTATGTTCAACCTGGTCTCAGGCATTTTTATTCTGTATGTAAATCTGTAAACTGTAGTTAGCTAGGCTAGGGTTTATTTTTTGAATTTCACCAGGTAGGCCAGTTGAGAACAAGTTCTTAATTACATCTGTGACCTGGCCAAGATAAAGCAAAACAGTGTGACACAAACAACAACAATGTTACACATGGAATAAACAAATGTACAGTCAATAACACAATAGAAAAAATATATATACAGTGTGTGCAAATGAGGTAAGATAAGGGAGGTAAGGCAATAAATAGGCCGATGATGTGTTCAGGGTGATGAGCTGTGTTGCTTTTACGCCAAACAAGAAATGGCTTTCTTCTTGCCACTCTTCCATAAAGGCCAGATTTGTGCAATATACGACTGATTGTTGTCCTATGGACAGAGTCTCCCACCTCAGCTGTAGATCTCTGCAGTTCATCCAGGGTGATCATGGGCCTCTTGGCTGCATCTCTGATCAGTCTTCTCCTTGTATGAGCTGAAAGTTTAGAGGGACGGCCAGGTCTTGGTAGATTTGCAGTGGTCTGATACTCCTTCCATTTCAATATTATCGTTTGCACAGTGCTCCTTGGGATGTTTAAAGCTTGGGAAATCTTTTTGTATCCAAATCCGGCTTTAAACTTCTTCACAACAGTATCTCGGACCTGCCTGGTGTGTTCCTTGTTCTTCATGATGCTCTCTGCGCTTTTAACGGACCTCTGAGACTATCACAGTGCAGGTGCATTTATACGGAGACTTGATTACACACAGGTGGATTGTATTTATCATCATTAGTCATTTAGGTCAACATTGGATCATTCAGAGATCCTCACTGAACTTCTGGAGAGAGTTTGATGCACTGAAAGTAAAGGGGCTGAATAATTTTGCACACCCAATTTTTCAGTTTTTGATTTGTTAAAAAAGTTTGAAATATCCAATAAATGTCGTTCCACTTCATGATTGTGTCCCACTTGTTGTTGATTCTTCACATAAAAATACAGTTTTAAATCTTTATGTTTGAAGCCTGAAATGTGGCAAAAGGTCGCAAAGTTCAAGGGGGCCGAATACTTTCGCAAGGCCTAAAGCCAGCACAACTTTTGGCCGCCTTTCCTTCCAGTTCTCTGCTGCCAGTGACTGGAACGAATTGCAAAACTCTCTGAAGCTGGACACTTACATTTCCCTCACTAACTTTAAACAACAGCAATCTGAGCAGCTAACCGATCGCTGCAGCTGTACATAGTCCATCTGTAAATAGCCCACCCAATCTACCTACCTCATCCCTATATTGTTTTTATTTACTTTTCTGCTCTTTTGCACACCAGTATCACTACTTGCACATCATCATCTGCTCATCTATCACTCCAGTGTTAATCTGCTAAATTGTAATTACTTCGCAATTACGGCCAATTGATTGCCTTACCTCCTCACGCCATTTGCACTGTATATCGACTTTCTTTTTTGTTTATTGTATTATTGACTGTATGCTTGTTTATTCCATGTGTTACTCTGTGTTGTTGTTTGTGTCGCACTGCTATACTTTATCTTGGCCAGGTCGCAGTTTTAAATTACAACTTGTTCTCAACTAACTTACCTGGTTAAATAAAAGTGAAAAAAAATAAATAAATACAATTCTGGAGGGAGACTTTTGCAATTCGTTCCAGTCATTGGCAGCAGAGAACTGAAAGGAAAGGCAGCCAAATGAGAAATTGTCTTTGGGTGTGACCAGTGAAATATACCTGTTGGAGCGCATGCTATGGGTGGGTGCTCTATGGTGACCAATGAGCTGAGATAAGGTGGGGCCTTTAACTAGCAAATACTTATAGGTGACCTGGAGCCAGTGGGTCTGGCGATGAATATGAAGTGAGAGCATATATTTCATTTTTTCTAGCATTTAAGAGCAGTTGGAAGCCACAAAAGGAGAGTTGTATGGCATTGAAGCTTGTCTGGAGGTTTGTTAATGGTCCTGTTGCACCAAAAAAAATAGTCAAGGGAATCCACCTTGGATTTGGCGTCACTCCCATCAAATACAAATGAGAGCGTACGTCATTGACGGAAAAACTTGAATTGTTGCATCTCGTTGTGGTGTTGTCCTCCAGTGATTAGCTGGCTAGCTAAAATGGTGCCTTTCCTAAATTAACCATGGAAGCAGATAGGGATTTGGACTTGTGGTTTTACTTAATTCTCCGTGCTGGCCAATGATTATAATGGCGATTCAGATCCCAACCATTAATTCATACATTTTTGTGCCCCTGGCCTGAGACAATGGAAGTTCAATATGTAGCTAGATGTAGAAGGCTAATGTTAACTAGCTGACATTGCCTATGAATGAAAGTTAGGCTACTGCACAAGCATTTTAGCCAGATAGTCTAGGACAGCAAAAAATTTAAGCATGTACTCTATGACAGAGTGATAGACCATTTCGTCAACATGAGAGGACGACATTGGCGTTTCTCTGCAAGTAGTGTGTTTTTCTACTTGCACGAATGGACATACACAGAGAAATCAGAACCATAGATAGCCAAATCATATTTAGTTTATGTTGATTGGACTAAATTGTTATTGGTATCTTCTGTTGTCAATGTATTAGACTAGGCAGAGGTGATATGATATTGTTGAAATGTTGAAGTTAAAATGGTGCTGGAATAGTGGAGGCAGCTCCTGTTGTCTTTTGCAACCTGCGGTAACTATCTGTGGTTCCAAATCAATAGTTGTTAGTGATCCAAAAATGTTGGAAACATTAACTTAGCTTCCCCCGCTAATGCTGCGCAGGGATCCAAATTGTGGATTTAAAAGAAAACATGATTCATCAGAGTACAATGATATCTTTGTTTTTAAAGCCCGGATTGTTGGATCTCATTGTAATAGCTAACATTTCGATGGCCATAATTAATAGATATACCGACAGTGGACAACTTTGTTTCACTCCTCTCAGAAGTAGCCATTGTTTACTGTTTTACAACGGGGGTTACTATACATAACTTTAACACATTGTATAAGAGATTCTCCAAAATTAAAATAGTCCGGGAATTTATAAAAAATAAATTTGCACCCGTTTCCCTGATTGTTTAAAGTGTTATATTGTTTCCAGTACTTGTCTTATATTATCTCCAATGTCTCATAACATGGAAAAAATAATAATATCTGACAATAATTTAATTCTATGCATTTTGCATCACGAAACTGAAGTGTAAGGGGCCTCCAGTTTTTTAAGTAGACTCTATCTTTATATTTACCACTTGGGTCTTATGTCAGTAATAGTGAAATCAGACCTCTCTAAGTATCTGATTGTTTACCATTTATATAGGAGGGGTTAAAACATGCTAATATCAGACTTCTGAGTAAATGGAAAAAGGTCTGACATACCTCAACTAGTATACCATTACAACCCTGGAGTTTTTCCTTTAACTGCATCAAGAAATTACTCTGTAGTTTTGTTTGAAAAGTTATATTTTTTATATGTTTTATATATATGTAGGAACTGGGTTCTACAGTTTCAAACCCTTCTGTGTCGGCTACAAATAGTGTCGCTCAAACAGAAGGGGGAACTAACAAAAAGTTTCTGACCAACAACCAAAATGTAACAGGTGGGATTTTATGAGGGGTTCTGAAAGACACTCACATGGGTGTCCACTCAAAGTTAATTAACAGCTGGACCCTAAAAAACACGCATCATGGAGGAAAACAAAAGAAAAACCCACACTAATCTTCAAGACAGGAAGCAAAACAAAAGGTTAGAGCAAAAGGAAATCAGAGAAATCAGACAAAGGATTGTTTTTCTAGAAATCAAATAGGGCGAGCCAACTAAAGGTGTTGACCATCCACATCTCTTAAGACAACTGGAGGACAGGGTCAGCCTATTCTTTAAATAGCACTTGGGCCAGCACAGGCCAAATATTTCTCACTGGGTCAGGATATTTAAGCCTGCATATATCCACTAGTATCAATATATCCATAATATTTGTGATTTCCTTAAAAACCACTTAAGCTTAGGGCTTACTTTTTCAAACATTCTGTTAAAAATCGCGCAACATTTCAGCGTCCTGCTACTCATGCCAGGAATATAGTATATGCATATGATTAGTATGTGTGGATAGAAAACACTCTGACGTTTCTAAAACTGGTTAATTCACGGCTGTGACTATAACAGAACGTGTGTTTAGTCAAAAAGCCCAAGGAAAACTGATCACAAAAAAGTGGAAAATATATCAATGCGCCACTTGCATGTATTGTCTATGGCTCAGCAAATTAGGGGCCGAAATTGCAAGGCCTACAGCTTCCACACGATGTCGCCAGTCTTGTCAATTGCCTGGGGGTTGTTTCTGGGTCAAACGAGGAAGAGAGACCTCATTCCTTCCGATCTCCGACAGGATGTTTTGGAAGAGAGATTTCCGACCATGATTTTAAGACGTGGAGCTATTGAATACACATCGCCCCGTGATCAATTTGATAGATTATTAACGTTTACTAATACCTAAAGATGGATTACAAAAGTATTTCGAAGTGTTTTGTGAAAGTTTATCGTCGACTTTTTTAATTTTAAAAAATGACGTTGCGTATTAAAACACTGTTTTTTCCTTGATCACACAGTCTTCATAGATCGATATTTAGGGTATATATGGACCGATTTAATCGAAAAAAAGACCCAATAGTGATGTTTATGGGACATCTAGGAGTGCCAACAAAGAAGATCCTCAAAAGTAATGAATGTTTTATATTTTATTTCTGCGTTTTGTGTAGCGCCGGCTATGCTAATTATTTTGTTTACGTCCCCTTCGGGTATTTCGGGGTGTTGCATGCTATCAGATAATAGCTTCTCATGCTTTTGCCGAAAAGTATTTTAAAAATCTGACTCGTTGGCTGGATTCACAACGAGTGTAGCTTTAATTAAGTACCCTGCATGTGTGTTTTAATGAACGTTTGAGTTTTAACGAGTGCTATTAGCATTTAGCGTAGCGCATTTGCATTTCCAGATGTCTAGATGGGACGCATGCGTGCCGGGTCGACGTAAGAGTTTAAAAGGTGACTGCCCCTAAAAACCCACGAATCCTTTTCAAAATGGCCTATGCAGCATCTATGAGTCAAACATTTATTCTTATGTATAAATAGGATCATTTTGGTCATAAAAGTCAGTCTGGTCTAAAACAGAGTTTGGAACCTCAGTGCGTCACAAAGAGCTTATTAAGGTTGGGTTTGGATTACTATGTCAAACAAATCTTGCCCCCTTTTGCTAAGCTCCACATGCAAATCTTCCCTCCGGCCACTTTGAAAGGGGTTGTTTCATCGCCTCTAATACGTTCAAAGGACCACGGCCGTTTGAGACTGGAAAACCCAATACAGATTGACCATGGATTGAATGCTTCCAGCAGGAAAAACAGCCAACAACTATCATGCAAAATGGTAATGAACGGATGCCGGGTCCTACCAGAGGGAGCAAAGGTGGGTATATCATATCATGTCCCGCAATGTGATTGTAATGGTTTAGCGATCTCCAAAAATAATAGAATTTACTGTTCACTTGCTATTTTTAAAGCTTGTGATGCAAGATCTCAGAATAAAAGTGTGTCATACACTTTGACACCTCCGTTGTTTCCAGAGTTTCTGGATTGTAGAATGTTGGTTCATGTTTATTTTTAAAATGCTTCAAGATGGTTGTTGATCATTCCTCGAAAGCCATTTTCCAGTTTTGCCAGTCAAAACTGTAACTAGGCCACTCAGGAACATTCAATGTCGTCTTGGTAAACAACTCCAGTGGCTTTGGCCTTGCGTATTAGGTTATTGCCCTGCTGAAAAGTGAATGTCTCCCAGTGGCTGTTGGAAAGCAGACTAAACCAGGTTTTCCTCTAGGATTTTGCCTGTGATTATTTCTTTTCTTTACCTTTCCTTTTTGTCCTAAAGATTCCCCCGTCCTTGCCGATGTCAAGCATACCCATAACATGATGCAGCCATCACCATACTTGAAAATATGAAGAGTGTTATTCAGTTATGCGTTGGATTTCCCACAAACATAACGCATTGTATTTGTACAAATACATTTGTAATGTGTGTGAATGAGTGAAGAAACATGTGATCTGAGTGATAATGCATTAATGTGCACTTAAGGTATAAGATGTACCAGCATTTATCAAATTAAACCAAATGTGTTTTTATTTGTCACATACACGTGTTTAGCAGATGTTATTGGGGGTGTAGCGAAATGCTTGTGTTTCTAGCTGTACAGTGCAGTACTATCTAACAATACACACATATCTTAGTAAAGGAATGGAATTAAGAATGTATAAATATTTGGGTGAGCCAATATCAGAGAGGCATAGACTAAGATACAGTGGAATAAAATAGAAGCCAGTATATGTATGAGATGAGTAATGCAAAATAGGCAAACATTAAAGTGACTAGTGTTCCATTATTACAAAAATCATTATCTTTGAAACACAAGAGAACATTTTTTTTAATGCATTCAAAGCTATTCAAAGCTTCCTCTGACCTATTCAAGTAATCATGCAGGAGGTTTGTTTGTTGTGATTGAGTAGGGGGAAAACAAGTTTGACAGATGGGTGTGGTGGCAAGGACACCCAAGAAACACCCACATCAAACCACACCCCCAAGCCAACTCACCTTTGGATTCTGTTATTGCTGCCAGCATTTCTTGAGGAGCAAGCCAAAACACTAGGCACTACAGACCCTTTGTTCAGCCCCAATGCCTCTAGTAAATTTACCAGCCTCAAGTTTGACCTCGTGGTAATTCTCAAGTGAGTTTAGGTTTGAAGTAAGTTTCGGCTGTTGTTTTTACAGTAACAGTATCTTCCACCGTACAGATGCGTTGTTCTGCTTCGTCCAAGTGCATGGAATAGTCCTGAAGGTCTCATTTAACATTAGTAATCCCCATTAGGATGCCTTCAAGTTTGGTAGAAAAGTCTGTCCTCATGTCAGAGATGGATTCCAAGAGCTGAGCTTAGCAGATCTAGCTGAATTAGTCTGGACAATGAAGTCATTGCAAGTTGTACTTTTTGTTTTAGGAGGACTATGTTTGAGGCTACACATATTGGTTGTAGGATAGGCCTGAAATTGTCCAAGAGAGAGCTGTTTGTGAAATGAGGGTTTAAAAGGAGAAATTACATGAATTTCGCTGAAGTTGCCAGGAGAGCACCAAAAACACGTCCACTCAGTTCAGTACCATAACAATGCCCCGACACCCATCTTTTTGAGATAAAAAAATATTACTTGTGAGACAAAATCTCTTTCTCTACACAATTGTATGAGTATGGAGTACAGTGCGCATGTTAGGACAGCCTCAATCTCTGGAGGGTTCCGGTTGGTTATATGGAAAGTGGGAAAGTGTCTCAGGAAGCAAGTTTCAGGAGGTTCATTTGCAATAATATTCTGTAGAGTTTTATTTGTTTCACACTGTAAATGTTATATTGATAATTTCATTTCTGCCCGCTACTACTCAAGTCAATGTGTCAATCAAACCCTATTCATAACACACATTTCAATGACTAGTCTATTTTTTTAGCTCAACAAAACATCCCATATCCTCGCCATATATATTTGTACAGCAAAGAAAAATATTTCATTTTGGCTCTATACTGGGACAAATTATCAATATGACAAGTACAGAAGTGTCTTTTGTTTGAGGGTATTTTCATACATATCTTTTTTACCATTTACTCAAAAGTTGACGTTCTGTATTTTCCTCATACTGTAGTAACAATGATTTCAAATTCAAAATTATTGAGTACAGAGCTGAAATTTAAATTGTAGCTTCACTGTCCAAATACATAGTGTGAGGACTATAATTCAACTTTTCACCCTTCTATCATAAACTCTCAAAAAAAACCCAGCATTCAAATTCAGGTCATCATCTCAACCCGTGACTCCCAAAACCTGTCCCTGTCTCTAGCCTCCTGAGGCCCCGCGTGACAAGACTGTGAAAACAGGTGGTTCTGCAGGTGTGCCATTGATGAGAGGTGACAGGTCGCTTCAGACTGTGCTTCAAGATGACAGCGGCTTGGCTGGTCACAAAGGCAAGGTGCTGCAGGGCAGATGGTGGACGCGGCGAACCTGGGGCTAGACGTCTGCACAGTACACACACACTATTGACATGCAACACACATGTAGGTACCAACCAACATATGCATGTACATACAGGAGCATGCATGTGAACATTCACACACACACACACTGAGAGACCCGCCTGTTGTGACACGCCGGTGACCGATGTCCAGGTATCTGACAGGTGTGGCAGCTGTGAAAGCCCCAAAGCTGGCGAGTAGGACCATCTGCCCCTGGTAATATATTTAATATTGGGAGGTAATATAGTAGTAAACAATAATGGGATATATCCACTACCCCTTACATGTCCAAATGCTACATTTCTCAAAGCCATATTCAGTGTCATCTAGCCCTATCATTGTACTGACCTCACAACATTTAGCATATGTTAACATAATCTGAACTCCTTGACAGGCTAGGGCATATGAATCTGAATATGAAGAACATTTGTATGTATGCGTTCTCAATCTCACATTGTATTGTACGTTGCTGCTTTGATTTATAAAACTATAGTTAACAATAGGTCATCTCTATTGTGTGTTGCTGTATTGCAACTTACGTGTTGGTGAGCTAGTCGAGTTGGAGCATGTTCTAAGGTTGTGACAGCTTGAATTTGATCTCTGTGCACCATCTTTCCCACATTCTGTGCTGCTTGCTATGTACAGAGACAGCCTCAGTGCAGTATTGAAGCCCAGTTTCTTTGTCTCTCTCTCCCTCAGAGATCACCAACATGAGACTCACTCTATTTCATGTTAGACCAAGCATGACAGACTAGATGACAGGTCTGGGAACTGTATCATCTGAGTTTTTGGTTGCTGTGCACTGCTGAGAAACTTGGCAGGGACATGTCACAAGGCAACAATTTAATATCAAGTAATAGACACTTCTGATTTATTGCAAGACAGCCACTTTGTCATTTGCATCATTGAACTGAACTCAGTGTGGCGAGACCCAGGTAATCTACCATTGCTGTCACTTCAAGTTAGATTGCAGCTTGCAAGAGCCTTACAAGAGAGGATGGAAAAACAGAAGGGTTTGTTTGTGGGAAATTCCTGTGACAGTAAACAAACTAAGCAGACCAGGGCAGGATTTTGGCTAGTTGATTGTCAATGGGGAAAATGACAAACTCGTCCCTTGATGGTAGATGTTCTCTAAATACCTAAACACAAAAGATGTCTTCACTACAAAGCTACAAAAGTGACAAACTCACATTTCCATTTAGTCAAAAACAACTTAATTTCAAAGGAGTGCTGTAAATGCACTAAACGCGGTCACGTGGCTAGATGGAGTACAGCTATGGACAAAAAGTTCCATGTTCAAGTCACTTTGGGGACTACTGTAGCATTTCAGCTAACCCTAACCCTTTTTTCTAACCTTAACATAATTCTCCTAAGTTACATTAATTATCCTAACCTTCGGTATTAGTTCTCCTAACCTACCATAACAGGGTTGACGACTTGACCTTAAATCAGCCATTACTCCCCTTGTGGCAGGGGAATTTAATCTTATTGTGTGCAACAGGGAGGGGAACTCTTAGATAACTGGATCCAATTTTCCATGCATGAAAATTAAGCAGTGATTAGGACTGCCCAAGTAGACCCAAATGACGTATTTCTGGAAAATTTAATTCAACATTCTTAGAAAAAGTTGTATAATGTCACCTATATAAGACATCAGGCATAAGGGAGTACAAAGTGCACAGTTTCAACAATATGTATTTCTGCATTTTGAACAGCTTCCTCTAAATGTAAACATGCATCATGAATTTTCATTATTTCTGAAACCCAAGTTATAAAAGCAGCATCATATTTAGTGTACAAGTTGTTTATCTTATCAGTTTTGTCATTATTGCTGCATTGCAACATATGAAATTAATGAATAATATATTGGTCTTGTATGTCTTCCATTTCCTAATAATTGCTCCCACAGTTGATTTCTTCAAACCAAGCTGCCTACCTATTGCAGATTCAGTCTTCCCAGCCTGGTGCAGGTCTACAATTATGTTTCTGGTGTTCTTTGACAGCTCTTTGGTCTTGGCCATAGTAGAGTTTGGAGTGTGACTGTTTGAGGTTGTGGACAGGTGTCTTATACTGATAAGTTCAAACAAGTGACATTAATACAGGTAACGAGTGGAGGACAGGGGAGCCTCTTAAAGAAGACGTTACAGGTCTGTGAGAGCCAGAAATCTTGCTTGTTTGTAGGTGACCAAATACTTATTTTCCACCATAATTTGCAAATAAATTCATTAAAAAAATACTACAATGTGATTTTCTGGATTTTTTTTTCTAATTTTGTCTGCCATAGATGAAGTGTACCTATGATGAAAATTACAGGCCTCTCATCTTTTTAAGTGGAAGAACTTGCACAATTGGTGGCTGACTAAATACTGTGTGTGTGTGTGTGTGTGTGTGTGTATATATACATACATATATACACACACACACACACACACACACACACACACACACACACACACACACACACACACACACACACACACACACACACACACACACACACACACACACACACACACACACACACACACACACACACATACACACACACACACACACACACACACACACACACACACACACACACACACACATACATACATACATACATACATACATACATACATACATACATACATACATACATACATACATACATACATACATACATACATACATACATACATACATACATACATACATACATACATACATACATACATACATACATACATACATACATACATACATACATACATACATACATACATACATACATACATACATACATACATACATACATACACACACATATACATATATACATATATATATACACACACACATATACATATATATATATATATACATATCTATATATATATATACACATATATATATACATATATACATATACATATATATATACACACACTGAGTGTACAAAGCATTAAGAACACCTTCCTAATTCTTAATATTCTTAATATTAATTGCTTTTGAATGGGGTATGGTAGTAGGAGCCAGAAGCACCTGTTTGTGTCAAGAACTGCAACGCTGCTGGGTTTTCACACAACAGTTTCCTGTGTGTATCAAGAATGGTCCACCACCCAAAGGACATCCAGCCTACTTGACACAGTGTGAAGCACTGGGCCAGGGGGTGTAAACATTTAAACAAAATTGGGAACTTAAACAAAAAAAAGGTTTTGTTTTTCCCCCAAAAAATATTCAAATCGTAGTGCAGTTATAGCAAAACATTATTTTCCATGTTATAGCTTAATTAGATGGACGGCTATAAAGGCCTGGGAAAGTTGTGTAATTTAAATAAAACCAGAGGAAGAGACAAACTTTAAGTTACTGTTATTGTGAGGCATGCTAGACGGATTACCGAGAAATATGCACACTTTTTCTGCTGCCCCCTTCTGTTTCTCCTTCGCACTGGCTTGCTTGGGGGGCATATTTCTATTGCCGATTCCGTTACAAAACTTTTTTTAAACAGAAGCAAATGTAACGAAACAAGGAGGGTCCTTCCTGAATTTGTCCAATAGAAAATCTTGTTTTATTGGACTAATGAATACATTAGTGCTCTTTCTCTTTGCATATGATGCAAGTGTGTGTTTAGTCTTTGGTCTGTTGCTTGTAGAATATGCTAGCCTATACATTGATGATAGGCTGTCGTGGAAATTCCTACTGAGATTTACTTTGTCATTTCTTCAAACAATCATCTTTATTTAATATATTGATTAATTATTGCAATAATGAGGCTACTCAACCCAACACTCTTGACTGTTGGGCCGAGCATGCTAACCCTTACAGAAATGCAGTTCTTTATATAGCTGACACTAAGAATGCTTAGTCATGGCTGGTTTCACCCCTCCCATGCAGACCAAGGGGCATATTGTTGTTATCTACACCTGGTGTTATTTTAACCCCCACCCGGCTTAGTCTCCCAGATTCAAGGATGATTTTGAGACAATGACGGATTGTTCTAATCTCTTCCAGGCTCACTCTATCTAAGTTACACCCACCGCATCTTGTCTATGTAATGCAGTCTTTAACCTCTAGTGACTCCCCATCCCTCGTGCGGGAGCGTAATCATCGACTGACCTTAATTAGCATAACACAAATATTACTAGAAAATATTCCTATTCATGAAAATCACAAGTGAAATATATTGAGACACAGCTTAGCCTTTTGTAAAGCTAGACAAGCATTTGTGCAAGTTTATCAATAGCCTAGCATAGCATTTTTTCCAGCTAGTAGCAGGTAACTCTGTCACGGAAATCAGAAAAGCAATCAAATTAAATCGTTTACCTTTGGATGTTTTCACTCACGAGACTCCCAGTTAGATAGCCAATGTTCCTTTTTTCCAAAAATATTATTTTTGTAGGCGAAATAGCTCCGTTTGTTCTTCACGTTTGGCTGAGAAATTGCTCCATAATATCGACAGAAACATGGTAAATGATGTTTATAATCAATCCTCAAGGTGTTTTTCAATTATCTATTCGATAATATATCCACCGGGACAATTGGTTTTTCAGTAGGACCGATTGGAATAATGGCTACCTCTGTATTTTATGAGAGAATCACTCTGGGAGCCATCAGGTGACCGGGTATTCTTCAACGTAAATGCGTAAAACTACGTCACAATGCTGTCGACACCTTAGGGAATAAGTAATCTGGTTGATTCACTACTCAATAGGGATGCATTGGAACGTGATCTTGGAGATCACTTCCAAGATTGGATTTTTCTCAGGCTTTCGCCTGCAATATCAGTTCTGGTATACTCAGACAATATTTTTACAGTTTTGGAAACTTGAGTGTTTTCTATCCTAAACTGTCAATTATATACATATTCTAGCATCTTGTCCTGACAAAATATCCCGTTTACTACGGAAACGTTATTTTGCCAAAAATTAAAATACTGCCCCCTAGTCACAAAAGGTTAAACTATTTTTGGAAAGGCATGCCGTTAGCGCCAGGCCTCGACAACATCTGGTGAAATTGTAGAGCGCGAAATTCAAGATACAAAATTTGTAATATTAAACATTCATGAAAATACAAGTGTTATACATTGGTTAAAAGCTTAACTTCTTGTTAATCCAGACGCTTTTAAGATTTCAAAGAAAGGCTTTAAGGCGAAAGCATACCATGCGATTAATCTGAGGACAGCACCCCGCATTAAAAACATTTTCCAACCAAGAAGATGCATCAAGAAACTCAGAAATAGTGATAAAATAAATAAAGGACTTTGAAGATATTCCTCCGTTTGCAATCCAAAGCGTCTCAGCTACATCACAAATGGTAGCTTTGTTCGATAAAGTCCTTTATATCCCAAAAAAGTAAGTTTAGTTGGCGCACTTCTTTCAATAATCCACCGGTTTCCCTCGTTCAAAATACATACAAAATTACTCCCAAACGTTACAAATAAACTTAGTCCAAACAAGTCAAACAACGTTTCTAATCAATCCTCAGGTACACTAATATGTAAATAAATGAAACGTTAAAATGGAGAATAGTATGTTCATTACCGGAGATAAATAATGAAGTGCGCGCTCTCATCCACACGCGTCATAACACTACAGCCGAAATGGAGACCAAGGCTATGGAGCAGTACATTGAGGACTCCGTCCATCTGCTTCTACCACCTTCGCAGGGTTCTTCTTTGTGGAGAGGGACTAAACCCTGCACCTGTGTATCGACTAATGGAGCCTAAATGACATCATGGTTAAAATCAGTTACCCTCTACCACTCATCTCCTAGGCTTTCAAACCTCTTCAGGGTTAAACAGTCTTCTCAAAGTTGGACCTTTGGAACACCTACCAAGGAGACAAGTGGAAGACGAGTGGAAGACTGGGGTTCTACTAGCGGAATCAAATCAACAGAAATCTCATAAATCATATTTCTCAAACATACAAGTATTAGGCACCATTTTAGAGATACAATTCTCGTTAATCCAGCCACAGCCTGTCTGATTTAAAAAATGCTTTACAGCGATAGCTCCACAAACGATTATGTTAGGTCACCACCAACTCACAGAAAAACCCAGCCATTTTTCCAGCCAAAGAGAGGAGTCACAAAAAGTACAAATAGAGATAAAATGAATCACTAACCTTTGATGATCTTCATCAGATGACACTCATAGGACTTCATGTTACACAATACATGTATGTTTTGTTCGGTAAAGTTCATATTTCTATCCAAAAATCTTATTTTACATTGGCGTGTTACATTCAGAAGTTCCAAAACATGCAGTGATATTGCAGAGAGCCACATGAATTCACAGAAATGCTCATTATAAAATGTTGATGAAAATACAACTATTATACATGGAACTTTAGATACACTTCTCCTTAATACAACCGCTGTGGCAGATTTAAAAAAAACTTTACCGAAAAAGCATAATCTGAGAACGGCGCTCAAAGCCCAAACCAGCCAGAGAAATATCCGCCATGTTGGGTAGTCAACATTATTCATATTCACTTACCTTTGATTATCTTCATTAGAATGCACTCCCAGTAATCGCAGTTCCACAATAAATGCTTGTTTTGTTCGATAATGTCTATAATTTATGTCCACTTATGTCCAACAGCTTCTTTTATTAGAGCGTTTGGGTAAAACAATTCAAAAAGCGCTATCTGGTCCATTCAAACTAAACGTTCAAAAAGTGAAATTACAGGTCAGAGAAACTTGTCAAACTAAGTATAGAATCAATCTTTAGGATGTTTATCATAAAAGTGCAATAATGTTCAAACCGGAGAATTCCATTGTCTGTAGAAAAGCAATGTAATGAGAGCTACCTCTCAAGTGAAAGTCCGTGACTGAGAACGAGGATGTAGGCAGACCCCTTAGTCAAACATCCGGCGCCCCTTCACATGAGCTGCCTTAAACAATTTTCTAAAGACGGTTGACATCTACTGGAAGCCTTAGGAAGTACAAAATAACCCATACCCCACGGTGTATTCGATAGGGATGAGTTAAAAAACTACAAACGTCAGGTTTCCCACTTCCTGATGGATTTTTTTTATTTGATTTTTGCCTGCCATATGAGTTCTGTAATACTCACAGACATCATTCAAACAGTTTTAGAAACATGAGTGTTTTCTATCCAATACTAATAACAATATGCATATATTAGCATCTGGGACTGAGTAGGAGGCAGTTCACTCTGGGCACGCTATTCATCCAAAAGTGAAAATGCTGCCCCCTATCCCAAACAAGTTATCACGGCAAGTTGGCACCATGAGTTCTTAGTTATGCCACTCGGACTGACCAACGCTGTTTTCCAGGCCCTTGTCAACGATGTGCTCCAGGACATGCTAAACCGGTTCATATTGGTCTACCTCGATAACATCCTTTTCTTTTCCCATTCAGCTCAAGAGCACGTCCTCCAAGTCCGACAGGTCCTTCAGCGTTTCCTGGAGAACCATGTTTTCATTAAAGCTGAGATGTGGTAATTCCATCGCTCCACCATCTCCTTCCTAGGATACATCAGCAGGATATATACATATGGATCCAGAAAAGTTGAGTGGTGGTGGATTGGCCTCAATCCACATTGTTTCCTGGAATTTGCTTAATTTTACCGCTGTTTCATCCGGGTTTACAGCATCCCAGCAGCACTCACCCCTCCCAAGGTTGCATTCACATAGTCTCCAGCAGCTGACCGGGCGTTCTCGGACCTCAAACATCGGTTCACTGCAGCCCCAATCTTAGTCCATCTGGACCTGTCCCTTCAGCTTGTGGTGGAGGTAGACGCCTCGGATGTTGAGTGAAGGCCGTCCTGTCCCAACATTCGGCCCAGGACAAAAGATGCACCCTTGCACTTTTCTCTCCCAACATCTTAAGCCTGCCGAAAGAGGAACTATGATGTGGGAAATCGAGAACTCTTTGCTGTCAAGATGGCGTTGGAGGAATGGAGGCACTGGTTGGAGGTGGCGGAACACCCGTTCTTAGTACGGACTGATCATAAGAACCTGGAATATCTCCACACCACCACGCTCCTCAATTCTAGGCTCGCTCGTTGTGCCCTGTCTTTCACCCATTTCAATTTCACTCTCTCCTACTGCTCAGGGTGCAAACCGAACAATAATGAAGCCTGACGCACTCTCCCATTTGTATAGCTCCGCTGCTACTCTGTCTGACTCCGAACCATCCTCCCTACCTCCTGTCTAAAGGCTGCACTCGTCTGGGGTGCAGCCTTTAGAAGCCATCATGAGAACAAACAAACGACTCTTCCTTTCCACTTTAATGACTCTGAAGGGCCCTGAGAGGGTTCAGCAGACAGAAAATAGACACCGTCGGCAAGTCTGCCGTCTTGTGATCTGTATGTGTTACTGGGTAAATGACCCGTCAGGCTTTTGAGTACTGGGGATGTGTATCCCAAGAGGAGAGAAAATTGACATTTAAACACATTTTCTGAACAATGTATCAAACTTATGGACTCATGACAGGTTGATATAATCTTGAAGCATACTGTGATATTTTTCTTCTTTCATATGTCATTAAAATGGGCACAATGGGTATTTTGCAGTAACATCCAATGTATGGATTTTACACAAGGTGTGTTTTGTACCTACAGGCTACGTATTACGTCGTAGGGACTGTTAAACTGTTTTTGTATAGAAGGAACATTCTGTAAACACTTATGAGGAAATCTCAGATGTGTCTCACTGAACCTAAATGCTAAATGTAATGTAAATGCTCTAAATTCTTAGAACCAATGCAGTGTTCTGTCCGGCATATCAAAGTATCCCTATAAATTACAGGACTTGCAAACAGACTTTAGATCAAGTTTCTTCAAGATGCGGCCACACCAAGTGGAACTGAATGATCCCAGTTTCTTGGAAACCATACACCTATTGACGAGAACCTATCCTACTCAGACATAAGCAGTCATCCCAGAGAACCCTGTGGAAAGCACTGTTGCTCATTCTGTCATGTTTTGTCATTTATTATCTTGTCTTGTCCCTGTGCTTCCCATTCTATTCGTTTACCTCTGCTGGTCTTATTAGGTTCTTTCCCTCTTTCTATCCCTCTCTCTCCCCCTCCCTCTCTCACTCTCTCGCTCTCTCTTCTCTCTATCGTTCCGTTCCTGCTCCCAGCTGTTCCTATTCCCCTAATCAATCATTTAGTCTTCCCACACCTGTTCCCGATCCTTTCCCCTGATTAGAGTCCCTATTTCTTCCTTTGTGTTCCGTTCCTGTCCTGTCGGTTCCTTGTTTAGTATTCACCGTGCTGTGTTTGTGTATCGCCCTGTCGTGTCGTGTTTTCCTCAGATGCTGCGTGGTGAGCAGGTGTCTGAGTCTGTCTGGTTCAAGTGCCTTCCCGAGGCAACCTGCTGTTCACCTGCTGTTCAAGTTCGAGTCTCCAGTTTGTCCTCGTCATATCGAGTGAAAGTTGTGTTTTTTTGTTTGTATTTACTTTACTGGATTAAAGACTCTGTTTTCGCCAAGTCGCTTTTGGGTCCTCTTTCACCTCCATGACAGAAGGAACCGACCAAGGAATGGACCCAGCGACTTCAGACGCTCGTTACACTGCCGTCGAGATCCAAGGAGCCATGCTCGGCAGACACGAGCAGGAATTGTCTGCTGCTCGCCATGCCGTGGAGAACCTGGCCGCTCAGGTTTCCGACCTCTCTGGACAGTTCCAGAGTCTACGTCTCGTGCCACCTGTTACTTCCTGGCCTGCCGAGCCTCCAGAACCTAGGGTTAATAACCCACCTTGCTACTCCGGGCAGCCCACTGAGTGCCGCTCCTTTCTCACGCAGTGTGAGATTGTGTTCTCTCTCCAACCCAACACATACTCTAGAGAGAGAGCTCGGGTTGCTTACGTCATTTCACTCCTTACTGGCCGGGCTCGAGAATGGGGCACAGCTATCTGGGAGGCAAGGGCTGATTGCTCTAACAAGTTCCAGAACTTTAAAGAGGAGATGATTCGGGTTTTTGACCGTTCAGTTTTTGGTAGGGAGGCTTCTAGGGCCCTGGCTTCCTTATGCCAAGGTGAACGGTCCATAACGGATTATTCTATTGAGTTTCGCACTCTTGCTGCCTCTAGTGAGTGGAACGAGCCGGCGCTGCTCGCTCGTTTTCTGGAGGGACTCCACGCAGTGGTTAAGGATGAGATTCTCTCCCGGGAGGTTCCTTCAGATGTGGACTCTTTGATTGCTCTCGCCATCCGCATAGAACGACGGGTAGATCTTCGTCACCGGGCTCGTGGAAGAGAGCTCGCATCAACGGTGTTTCCCTGTTCCGCATCGCAACCATCTCCCTCCTCTGGCTCAGAGTCTGAGCCCATGCAGCTGGGAGGGATTCGCATCTCGACTAAGGAGAGGGAACGGAGGATCACCAACCGCCTGTGCCTCTATTGCGGAGTTGCTGGACATTTTGTTAATTCATGTCCAGTAAAAGCCAGAGCTCATCTGTAAGCGGAGGGCTACAGGTGAGCGCAACTACTCAAGTCTCTCCATCAAGATCCTGTACTACTTTGTCGGTCCATCTACGCTGGACCGGTTCGGGTGCTACATGTAGTGCCTTGATAGACTCTGGGGCTGAGGGCTGTTTCATGGACGAAGCATGGGTTCGGAAACATGACATTCCTTTCAGAGAGTTAGAGAAGCCTACGCCCATGTTCGCCTTAGATGGTAGTCATCTTCCCAGTATCAGATTTGAGACACTACCTTTAATCCTCACAGTATCTGGTAACCACAGTGAGACTATTTCTTTTTTGATTTTTCGTTCACCGTTTACACCTGTTGTTTTGGGTCATCCCTGGCTAGTATGTCATAATCCTTCTATTAATTGGTCTAGTAATTCTATCCTATCCTGGAACGTTTCTTGTCATGTGAAGTGTTTAATGTCTGCCATCCCTCCCGTTTCTTCTGTCCCTACTTCTCAGGAGGAACCTGGCGATTTGACAGGAGTGCCGGAGGAATATCATGATCTGCGCACGGTCTTCAGTCGGTCCCGAGCCAACTCCCTTCCTCCTCACCGGTCGTATGATTGTAGTATTGATCTCCTTCCGGGGACCACTCCTCCTCGGGGTAGACTATACTCTCTGTCGGCTCCCGAACGTAAGGCTCTCGAGGATTATTTGTCTGTGTCTCTTGACGCCGGTACCATAGTGCCTTCTTCCTCTCCGGCCGGGGCGGGGTTCTTTTTGTTAAGAAGAAGGACGGTACTCTGCGCCCCTGCGTGGATTATCGAGGGCTGAATGACATAACGGTTAAGAATCGTTATCCGCTTCCCCTTATGTCATCAGCCTTCGAGATTCTGCAGGGAGCCAGGTGCTTTACTAAGTTGGACCTTCGTAACGCTTACCATCTCGTGCGCATCAGAGAGGGGGACGAGTGGAAAACGGCGTTTAACACTCCGTTAGGGCATTTTGAGTACCGGGTTCTGCCGTTTGGTCTCGCCAATGCACCAGCTGTTTTTCAGGCATTAGTTAATGATGTTCTGAGAGACATGCTGAACATCTTTGTTTTTGTCTATCTTGACGATATCCTGATTTTTTCTCCGTCACTCGAGATTCATGTTCAGCACGTTCGACGTGTTCTACAGCGCCTTTTAGAGAATTGTCTCTACGTAAAGTCTGAGAAGTGCTCTTTTCATGTCTCCTCCGTTACTTTTCTCGGTTCCGTTATTTCCGCTGAAGGCATTCAGATGGATTCCGCTAAGGTCCAAGCTGTCAGTGATTGGCCCGTTCCAAGGTCACGTGTCGAGTTGCAGCGCTTTTTAGGTTTCGCTAATTTCTATCGGCGTTTCATTCGTAATTTCGGTCAAGTTGCTGCCCCTCTCACAGCTCTTACTTCTGTCAAGACGTGTTTTAAGTGGTCCGGTTCCGCCCAGGGAGCTTTTGATCTTCTAAAAGAACGTTTTACGTCCGCTCCTATCCTCGTTACTCCTGACGTCACTAGACAATTCATTGTCGAGGTTGGCGCTTCAGAGGTAGGCGTGGGAGCCATTCTATCCCAGCGCTTCCAGTCTGACGATAAGGTTCATCCTTGCGCTTATTTTCTCATCGCCTGTCGCCATCTGAGCGCAACTATGATGTGGGTAACCGTGAACTGCTCGCCATCCGCTTAGCCCTAGGCGAATGGCGACAGTGGTTGGAGGGGGCGACCGTTCCTTTTGTCGTTTGGACAGACCATAAGAACCTTGAGTACATCCGTTCTGCCAAACGACTTAATGCCCGTCAAGCTCGTTGGGCGTTGTTTTTCGCTCGTTTCGAGTTTGTGATTTCTTACCGTCCGGGTAGCAAGAACACCAAGCCTGATGCCTTATCCCGTCTGTTTAGTTCTTCTGTGGCTTCTACTGATCCCGAGGGGATTCTTCCTTATGGGCGTGTTGTCGGGTTAACAGTCTGGGGAATTGAAAGACAGGTTAAGCAAGCACTCACGCACACTGCGTCGCCGCGCGCTTGTCCTAGTAACCTCCTTTTCGTTCCTGTTTCCACTCGTCTGGCTGTTCTTCAGTGGGCTCACTCTGCCAAGTTAGCTGGTCATCCCGGTGTTCGAGGCACTCTTGCGTCTATTCGCCAGCGCTTTTGGTGGCCGACTCAGGAGCGTGACACGCGCCGTTTCGTGGCTGCTTGTTCGGACTGCGCGCAGACTAAGTCGGGTAACTCTCCTCCTGCCGGTCGTCTCAGACCGCTCCCCATTCCTTCTCGACCATGGTCTCACATCGCCCTAGACTTCATTACCGGTCTGCCTTTGTCTGCGGGGAAGACTGTGATTCTTACGGTTGTCGATAGGTTCTCTAAGGCGGCACATTTCATTCCCCTCGCTAAACTTCCTTCCGCTAAGGAGACGGCACAAATCATTATCGAGAATGTATTCAGAATTCATGGCCTCCCGTTAGACGCCGTTTCAGACAGAGGCCCGCAATTCACGTCACAGTTTTGGAGGGAGTTCTGTCGTTTGATTGGTGCGTCCGTCAGTCTCTCTTCCGGGTTTCATCCCCAGTCTAACGGTCAAGCAGAGAGGGCCAATCAGACGATTGGTCGCATACTACGCAGCCTTTCTTTCAGAAACCCTGCGTCTTGGGCAGAACAGCTCCCCTGGGCAGAATACGCTCACAATTCGCTTCCTTCGTCTGCTACCGGGTTATCTCCGTTTCAGAGTAGTCTGGGTTACCAGCCTTCTCTGTTCTCATCCCAGCTTGCCGAGTCCAGCGTTCCCTCCGCTCAAGCGTTTATCCAACGTTGTGAGCGCACCTGGAGGAGGGTGAGGTCTGCACTTTGCCGTTACAGGGCACAGACTGTGAGAGCCGCCAATAAACGCAGGATTAAGAGTCCAAGGTATTGTTGCGGCCAGAGAGTGTGGCTTTCCACTCGCAACCTTCCTCTTACGACAGCTTCTCGTAAGTTGACTCCGCGGTTCATTGGTCCGTTCCGTGTCTCCCAGGTCGTCAATCCTGTCGCTGTGCGACTGCTTCTTCCGCGACATCTTCGTCGCGTCCATCCTGTCTTCCATGTCTCCTGTGTCAAGCCCTTTCTTCGCACCCCGTTCGTCTTCCCTCCCCCTCCCGTCCTTGTCGAGAGCGCACCTATTTACAAGGTACATAAGATCATGGACATGCGTTCTCGGGGACGGGGTCACCAATACTTAGTGGATTGGGAGGGTTACGGTCCTGAGGAGAGGAGTTGGGTTCCGTCTCGGGACGTGCTGGACCGTTCACTCATTGATGATTTCCTCCGTTGCCGCCAGGATTCCTCCTCGAGTGCGCCAGGAGGCGCTCGGTGAGTGGGGGGTACTGTCATGTTTTGTCATTTATTATCTTGTCTTGTCCCTGTGCTTCCCATTCTATTCGTTTCCCTCTGCTGGTCTTATTAGGTTCTTTCCCTCTTTCTATCCCTCTCTCTCCCCCTCCCTCTCTCACTCTCTCGCTCTCTCTTCTCTCTATCGTTCCGTTCCTGCTCCCAGCTGTTCCTATTCCCCTAATCAATCATTTAGTCTTCCCACACCTGTTCCCGATCCTTTCCCCTGATTAGAGTCCCTATTTCTTCCTTTGTGTTCCGTTCCTGTCCTGTCGGTTCCTTGTTTAGTATTCACCGTGCTGTGTTTGTGTATCGCCCTGTCGTGTCGTGTTTTCCTCAGATGCTGCGTGGTGAGCAGGTGTCTGAGTCTGTCTGGTTCAAGTGCCTTCCCGAGGCAACCTGCTGTTCACCTGCTGTTCAAGTTCGAGTCTCCAGTTTGTCCTCGTCATATCGAGTGAAAGTTGTGTTTTTTTGTTTGTATTTACTTTACTGGATTAAAGACTCTGTTTTCGCCAAGTCGCTTTTGGGTCCTCTTTCACCTCCATGACACATTCAAGACCAACGGAAAAGTTGACAATACTTCCCAGCTTTGATCAGAGAAAGAACAGAAACAACTCTAATAGACTTTACTTTCCTGGACTGAGAACAGAGAGAGATGTCTCACTCCTTCGGCTGTGAGCTATTTTTGGCCTCATCGGCCCCAATGGCGAGAGATTTTTGGTCAACAATGCATCCCAACTTCATCCGATCCTTACGGAATCTAACAGGGCAGGCAACATCGACATACAGTACAAGTCAATTACCTACCCATAGCATTCTTAAATTCCTCTGAAAGTGGCGTTGTGTGTGCTAACCTCTCTGGGATATGTGGGATGCTAGCGTCCCACCTGGCCAAAAGCCAGAGAAAATGCAGAGAACCAATTCAAATAAATTACTATAAAATCAAACTTTCATGAAATCACACGTTAGATACCAAATTAAAGCTTCATGTGTTGTGAATCCAGCCAACAAGTCAGATTTCAAAAAGGCTTTTCGGCAAAAGCAAACGATGCTATTATCTGAGGACAGCACCTCCGTAAACAAAGAGAGAGAAGCATATTTCAACCCTGCAGGTGCGACACAAAACGCAGAAATAAAAATATAAATTGTGCCTTACCTTTGACGAGCTTCTTCTGTTGGCACTCCAATGTCCCATAAACATCACAAATGATCATTTTCTTCAATTAATTCCGTCGATATATATCCAAAATGTCCATTTATTTGGTGCGTTTGATCCAGAAACACCGGTTCCAACTTGCACAATGTGACTACAACATATCTCAAAAGTTACCTGTAACCTTGCCAAAACATTTCGAACTACTTTTGTAATACAACTTTAGGTATTTTTTAAAGTAAATAATCGATAAATTGAAGATGGATGATCTGTGTTCAATACAGGAAGAAAACAAACTGATGCTACTTTTCTGGTCACGCGCATCTAACAGACAGTACACTTGAAGTTACCCTGGTTTTGAACAGTGCTACTTCTTCATTACACAAAGGAATAACCTCAACCAATTTCTAAATACTGGTGACATCCAGTGGAAGCGGTAGGAACTGCAAGAAGTTCCCTTAGAAATCTGGATTCCCCAATGAAACCCCCCAAAATCTGAATGGTTTTCCCTCAGGGTTTCGCCTGCTACATAAGTACTGTTATACTCACAGACATGATTCAAACAGTTTCAGAACTTCAGTGTTTTCTATCCAAATCTACTAATAATATGAATATATATATCTTATCTTCTGGGGAATAGTAGCATGCAGTCGAATTTGGGCATGCATCTCATCCAGACATGAAAATATTGCCCCGTCACCAAGAAGTTAAAACAGTTCTAGAATATAAATGGCTGTGATTGGAGAAAACTGAGGATGGATCAACAACATTTTATTTACTCCACAATATTAACCTAATTGTCAGAGTGAAAAAAAAGGAAGCCTGTACAGAGTACAAATATTCTAAAAAATGTATCCTGTTTGCAACAAAGCACTAAAGGAATACTGCAAAAAATATGTCAAAGCAATGAAGTTTGTCCTGAATGCAAAGTGTTATGTTTGGGACAAATCAAATACAACACATTACTGAGTACCACTCTCCATATTTTAAAGCACAGTGGTTGCTGCATCATGTTATGGGTATGCTTGTTAACTCATTAAGGACTGGGGAGTTTTTTGGGATAAACAATAAACGGAATGGAGCTAAGCACAGTCAAAATCCGAGAGGTAATCCTGGTTCAGTCGGATTTCCACCAGACACAGAGATTAATTCACCATTCAGCAGGACAATAACCTAAAACACAAGACCAAATCTACATTGGAGTTGCCTACCAAGAATATGGTGAATGCTCCTGAGTGGCTGAGTTACAGGTTTGACTTAAATCTACTTGAAAATCTTTGGCAAGAACAAAACATGTTTGTTTAGCATTGATCAACAACCAATTTGACAGAGCTTGAAGAACTTTGAAGAGTGGGCAAACGTTGTATAGTCCAGGTGTCGACAGCTCTTAGACCTACCCAGAAAGATTGTAACATATTGACTGAGGGTGTTGAATACTTATCTAATGAAGATGTGTTTAATTTTTCATATTTTTATTTTTTTACAAATGTTAAAATGTTTCTTCCTCTTTGACATTGCAGAGTATTTTTTTGTAGATCATTGACAAAGTAAATGACAATTAAATCTATGTTAATCCCACTTTGTAACACAACAAATGTGGAATAAGTCAAGGGGTGTGAATACTTTCCAAAGGTACTGTAAGTCAGTGAAGGAGAAAGTCGATAGCATACCTTTTTAAGAACTCATTGATTCTTATTGACACCAGGTAGAGCCGTGATCATGGTTGACATCAACCGATGCAGGTAACCATGAAATTGATATGGGTGCTTTCTCAAGCCTACTTTAGCCTTAGGGTGCTTGTTAAAGCCTGTCAGACTTATTGGACTGTCCAATGTAATGTTTTAAATCAATAACGCAAGTTTCATCTGAGACAATGTAAAAAAGCAATGTATTTTATAACTGCACCGTGACATGCTAAACCTAAGTTGGTCCTGTATAAATATAGACAATATATAAACCTTTATAGATCATTGCCATAATTCTGAATTTTGCAGAAGAGGTGTTGAAAGAAATTCCACTACTTGTTATTGATGCTTTCTTGATGCTTGTGCCACTTATTAGTGCTGTCAAAATTGAGCCTAATGTCTTTATGCCTTTATTCATGCCAAAATGGCCGACGACAATGCAAATGCTAGGGCATTATCAGGCAATGCTTTTTAGGGTAGCTAGGCTTCCATCCAATTGGTGACAGATTTTCATGAACATTTTCCCACGATCAAATTTACTTGTTGTGGATAAAAGGCTGTGCATGATCACAGTGCACACAAAAATACCTTTCACGGTTAAATTCCCATGTCCCCAAGTTTAAAGGGATTCCATCACATTTTAAACTCTACTGATGCTTTTCTCAAAAGAACATGTGTGTTATGTAGCAGGTGTGGTCACTCTGATATTAGCACATGCGCTCTAGCCAACAGTGTGGATGTTGGATATTTGCGCATAAGCGCTAATATTTCTCGGATAACTAATTTTACCAAAACAAAAAGACCCCCCCCCCCTTTATCTACCGTATTTTGTTTTGTCAACATTTGGAAAGTTTACCCAAACATGTTGTGTTTCCATCAGGCAGGTGTCACCAAAATGGATAGACATTGTTGTATTATTCATTTACTATAGTTTTATGAATCAAATGTCTATTCCCTTATCCATTCCGGCCTCCTCTGAAATATGTCACAATACAAATGCCTATAAATGGACTGATTCAAAACCAACATAGAGTATCTAAAAAAATACCAAAATCATGTCACAGCTGGTGACCCATGTCGTCGTAGTTCTGTCACATTGGGATCCATATTCACACTGTCCATTTTCTCTGTATTCTCCATTTCTCTCAGTTCCCATTAACTTCCACACAAACTCATCCAACCTTCACACTTCAGTATCGGTCCCTGTGGTCAGAATGACATTGATCCGAGCAGCAGTTAAAAAGGGCTAGGGGAGTCTGCTCTCTGCTTAGCACCCCCCTCCAACCACCCCTTCTCCCCACCACCATACCCCTTTGGACCACTGCCCACAAAGGGGATCTTTACGGGCACTCAGTGAGGCCCGCTCTCCGTGAAAGGGCTGGCGGACCGTGGCGGTTTCATTAAGACTGGTACATTAACCGTAAATTCTTTAGAAAAGTCCTGGTTCTACTACTGGGAGCCCATGGGTAGTAGCTGGGGGGGTCAATAAAAGGCATCCGTTTTCAGGGCCACGGCGACAGTGGAGACCTCCCACTCCACTCTGAGCTATTAACTCCTCTTTATGGAGGGCAAGGGGCCAGTCACCGAGCTCCCATAATCCCTCAGTCCACCTTCACCTGACCTTCTGATGCCCCGGGGATGGGAGCGGTGACAGAAAGGCAGCTGTTGATTGTCATTTAAAGCAAGAGGGATACACTCAGGAAAACTTATTTGATAAAAGGCAAACTACTTGTAGTGGTTCAACTGTTGATCATTTCTCAATGATAACCTAAATCTATATTTGTGATGAGCGTGTTACAATGTTCAGATTTCAATATGGCAACAGCCTTGTAATGACCTTGTGATAATATTGTACACACAAATGTAGCACTATCCTGTTGCAACAATATAAACAGCCATCATTTGTTTTTTAAACCCTGAGGGAAAAAAGTGGACTGAAGAAAGTTTTAAAATATGGTCTTGGGGGAGGGGAGATACTACCTGTCATTTAAAAGAATATGGAATCCAGAATCCTGTGGGATAGATCCAATCCCATAGTGCCACAGAGCACTTTCAGTTCCAGTTACATTGCTGACCTTGTGTTATAGCAGATAAATGTATGTGCATTAGCTGGGAGGTAAATTGTCTACCTCAGAAATAGGGCCATATGGAGCCACACTGCCTCTCAAAGAACCTCAATTCAAAAACAGAAAACATCCAACATTGCTCCCACTTCTCTGATCAAACTTTAATATTGGATTAAAGTATTCAACAGAATATATGTATAACATTGGAGTGGAGGGGAATGTTTTATTCAGGGGGGGGGAGGGGGAACTGTGGAAAGTTCTTGGATGTTTGAGGGGCAGCTCTGGAGGAAAACTGTGGGGGGGATCTTGGATGGTTCGTGGCCTGGCGGTTGGGTGGCCGAGAGGTTACTCGTTCAGGTCCCCGATTCGACTGGGTGGGGGATCTGTCCTTGTACTCTTGGGCGGGGAGATTGACCCAGGTTGCTCCTGTAAGTCTCTGACTGAGTTTCTGGTGAATGACAATGTAACGTAAATGTTGACTGGAAAATAAAGACTGGATGTCTGATTTGGACAAAATCATTTTACGTTTGCCTTAGTGACTCGTTAGAACAGATTTTTGGCCTGCAAGCAAATCCTGTATGCATTATACAAAGCCTCACCTCTCCTCACACTCCCTTCTCAAACCCTGTTAAAATCCTTCATTTCTCAGCTTGTGCTTATGCCAAGCCCCCCAGTGGAACGCTACTGGTGCGATTCAACAACATCCGATTTACTGCATTTGCTAGCTCCAGACAACACCAAATTGTCCTGACCAAAATAATTGTCTGTTGTACAGTAGCTCTGCACTTTCCTTGTGGGGGGAGGAGAGTGCAGAAAATCTACAAATTAAACGTGCCCACCCTAGTCTTGATTGATAGAGATGTGTGACATTGCACAACAGTAAGCTGATTTCTTTTTCTCTTTATCATTTTTTAAATTCTTGATTTCAATATGTAAGGGAAACCAGGTACAGGTGTTGATGTACTGTTAAGGGGTCCTTATTAGTGTTGTGATTAATTGTAATAATTCATTGTTACACTGTAATAACATGTTACTGGTGGTGATTACAGCCTGGGGGGGGTCAAGTGCAAGTGTTGGTTCAGTGAAGTTTTTATATTTGTTTTGTTTTTTGGGGGGTGGGTGATTTGAGGTGAGGAGGGGGATTATTTAAGATACACTTTGAAGGGTTTCAGGTGTTTTCAGAAGATGGGCAGGGAGAAGCTGGTTCCACCGTAAGAGCTCCAGAGACCAGGGTTGGCAGAACGGAGTGCTCGGGTTTGGGGTGTAGGGTTGGAATATAGCCTGAAGGTAGGGAGGGGCAGTATCTCTAGTTGCTCCTTAGGCATGCACCGTGGTCTTATTGTGGATGTGAGCTTAGACTGGAAGCCAGTGGAGTGTGCGGAGGAGGGATGACATGGGAGAACTTCGGAAGGTCGAAAATCAGGTGGGCTGCAGCTAGCTAGCTACCTAAAGCTGGCAAATATGCTACGGTCGCTACTTGCTAGCTAACGTTAGCTGGGTTCGATGGTCTTGTTTTCCCTGATTCTTGTTCTCAGGGTATCTGTACCAAGGGTGTTACGTGAGACACACCTAGCATGTTAACATTAGCTAGCTAACTACATGTGTCAACACAAGGGGTGCTTCCCAAAATGCATACTTGTGTTCTATCTAGAGCATATAGCGAGTACATAAGTCAACTTTCATTTTTCAAGTGTGATTCCAAGTATAAGAACCCGAAAAGGAAAGTATGTACTAAGTTAACTGGAAGTTCTATTAGCATACTTGGGAGGTCTGGAAAACATGGAAACATACTATTTTGTTCCCTTTGCCGGGGAGGCTATCCAAAAACACCTTGCGACACAGCAAAAATTCCAAAAACTGACAAATTAAATGGTAGACTGAAGTCCCTGCTTGAGAGAAAATGATCCAGAGAAATAACTTTTATTTATTCACCCAAATTTGATTTTAAAAAATGTATAAATTACTTTCTGAATTAATTCTGAATTAAAATGTTGAATCACTGTGTCACGCCATGGTCATTGTATTTTGTGTTTTTGGTATATGTTTGGGTAGGCCAGGATGTGACATGGGTTTATATGTTGTGTTTCGTATTGGGGTTTGTATTAATTGGGATTGTGTATGATTAGGGGTGTGTCTAGTTAGGCTTGGCTGCCTGAGGCGATTCTCAATTGGAGTCAGGTGATTCTTGTTGTCTCGGATTGGGAACCGTATTTAGGTAGCCTGAGTGCGCTTTGTATTTTGGTGGGTGTTTGTTCCTGTCTCTGTGTTGTAGTCACCAGATAGGCTGTAATTAGTTTCACGTTTCGTTTGTTGTTTTCTTATATCAGTTATTTCATGTACTGTCATATCATTTATTAAAGTCATGAGTAACCTACACGCTGCATTTCGGTCTGACTCTCTTCTTACAACAGACAAACATCTTTACACACTGCTGTCTATCAGCACGCTTATCAGGCGCAATAGCCAGGTGGCAGGCAATCTCATTCTGTTTAAGGATGAATAACAAACTAAATCAATGAATGTAGCAAATGGTATTTTTCTATTTGTCTTCAGGGACAGATGGCAACTGATGTGTTGATTTCACTCCTTGGCAGGACAGACAAGTCGTGCCCAGTTGGTTTGGAGGAAAGACATTTTAACAACATCTGATTAAAAATGTAGGAAATGCAGCTGTGTTTTGTTCATTCTCGGCTTGCTATCCAGACAAGTTATTTGTAGATTCTTACATGATCAGTCAATACATGGATGCAGTGTCTGTTCACCTAACGTTAGCTAACTTTCTTATTGTCACTTTCCCTTACCCTTGTATTTCACCATTGCATATAAAAACACATTTTCAATAATGAAATTATCAATTAAAAGTAAATCAGTGTAAGCCCATGAATATGTAAAACTGTTTACAAAACCATTAACAAAAAGGTAGTTGGGGTTCTCAGCAATTTGAACCAGCACTTAAACTTGAGCAGCGATGTTAATTTCTCCTCCTTTGGCCTTATGTTTCTGCTCTGTTCTCCTCAAGTTGAAGCACATCCCACCCCATCCACAGAACGATGTAAAGAACTTGGGAACCTCCCATCCACAAGGAAAATCACACTATCCCAGGAGTTTACTCAGCAGTGTGCAACATCACTATGTTAGAAGTAGATCCACACATTGTTCTCTGTCATGGAGAATTGTCAGATCATTGTAACAGATGAAGTTCATTCTAAAATACAGACTGGTTATTTCTGCCCCAGGGTAGTGCACTGTGTGCAAGTTTTTATTCCTGCAAATACCGTGCTCAACTATTCCTTGTCTACAATTTAGAACACAATATGTTAGTAACATACTGGAACAAAAACGTGTTAACTCCTGTCCTGTGTATAAAAAGCCTGTGGATGTCATGAAAAAAATTAGCCCTCGCACTAAACCAGGTTTTGAATGTTTATCTCCTTGATGCCCCTCACTTGGGGATGCTAAAAGCTTTATTATATTCTACTGAGCCATTAACGGTGTTCGTATTATATTTTATTATTTCTTATTGTTGTTGCATTGTCGAGAAAAAAACCTGCAAATAAGCATTTTGTTGGACCATATGTATCCTGTATGTACGACTAATAACACTTGAAACTTGACTTATTTTGTACAATGGACTGTGTTCTAAAAATTCATACACAGATACAAGAAAAAGAAATAGAAGGGTTAATATTTATATAAAAAAATAACTGTTGATGTATACCCATGGTTCTGGTTTTGAGGTTTGTGCATCTATGGGCTGCAGTTTGTCTGTCTACTCCACTGCAAGGAGGGAAAGGCATTCATAATATTTCAATGGAGTATTCATTTAACTTAATATAGAAGTACGAGTCATGTGTGCACACACCTTCTCATTCTAGAGGTTCTTTATTTTTACTATTTTCAACATTGTAGAATAATAGTGAAGACATCAAAACTCTGAAATAACACATATGGAATCATGTAGTAACCAAAAAAAGTGTTAAACAAATCAGCAAATATTTTACATTTTATATTCTTCCAAGTAGCCACCCTTTGCCTCGATAACAGCTTTGCGTACTCTTGGCATTATCTCCACCAGCTTCATGAGGTAGTCAACTGGAATGCATTTCAATTAACATGTGTGCCTTGTTAAAAGTTAAGAAGGAAAGAAACTCCACAAATTAACTTCTTCGATATAGGGGGAGGTCTTAATTTTGGGATAAAAAAACGTTCCCGTTTTAAACAAGATATTTGGTCACGAAAAGATGCTCGACTATGCATATAATTGACAGCTTTGGAAAGAAAACACTGACGTTTCCAAAACTGCAAAGATATTATCTGTGAGTGCCACAGAACTGATGCTACAGGCGAAATCAAGATGAAATTTCAAACAGGAAATGCCCCAGATTTTGGAGGCGCTGCGTTCCAATGTCTCCTTATATGGCTGTGAATGCGCCAGGAATGAGCCTACACTTTCTGTCATTTGCCCAAGGTGTCTGCAGCATTGTGACGTATTTGTAGGCATATCATTGGAAGATTGACCATAAAAGACTACATTTACCAGGTGCTCGCTTGGTGTCCTCCGTTGCAATTATTTCGTAATCTCCAGCTGCGTGCATTTTTTCATTTGTTTCAGAGGAGAAACCAAACTGCCACAAATTATTTATCATCGAATAGATATGTGAAAAACACATTGAGGATTGATTCTAAACAACGTTTGCCATGTTTCTGTCGATATTATGGAGTTAATTTGGAAAAATAGTTCGGCGTTGTAATGACTGAATTTTCGTTTTTTTCTTAACCAAACATGATGAACAAAATGGAGCGATTTCTCCTACACAAATAATATTTTTGGAAAAACTGAACATTTGCTATCTAACTGAGAGTCTCCTCATTGAAAACATCTGAAGTTCTTCAAAGGTAAATTATTTTTTTTGAATGCTTTTCTTGTTTTTGTGAAAATGTTGCTATGTTATCAATACTCTTACACAAATGCTTGTGTAGCTATGGTTGAAAAGCATATTTTGAAAATCTGAGATGACAGTGTTGTTAACAAAAGGCTAAGCTTGTGAGCCAATATATTTATTTCATTTCATTTGCGATTTTCATGAATAGTTAACATTGCGTTATGCTAATGAGCAATGATTACGCTCCCGGATACGGGATTGCTCGACGCAAGAAGTTAATGCATTTGAGCAAATCAGTTGTGTTGTGACAAGGTAGGGGTAGTATACAGAAGATAGCCCTATTTGGTAAAAGACCAAGTCCACATTATGGCAAAAAAAGCTCAAATAAGCAAAGAGAAACGACAGTCCATCATTAATTTAAGACATGGTCAATCAATCCCAGAATATTTCAAGAAGTTTGAAAGTTTATGCATGTGCAGTTGCAAAAACTATCAAATGATATGATGAATCTGGCTCTCCTGAGGACCGCCACAGGTAAGGAAGCCCCAGAGTTACCTCTGCTGCATATGATAAGTTTCGTTAACTGCACTTCAGATTGCAACCAAATTAATGCTTCAGAGTTCAAGTAACATACACATGTTAACATCAACTGTTCAGAGGAGACTGCGTGAATCAGACCTGCATGGTCAAATTGCTGCAAAGAAACCACTACAAAAGGACACCAATACGAAGAAGAGACTTGCTTGGTCCAAGAAACATGATCAATGGACATTAAACCGGTGGAAATCTATCCTTTGGTCTGATGAGTCCAAATTTGAGATTTTTGGTTCCAACAGCTGTGTCTTTGTGAGATGCAAAATAGGTGAACGGATTATCTCCGCATGTGTGGTTCCCAACGTGAAGCATGGAGGAGGAGGTGGGATGGTGTGGGGGTACTTTGCTTGTGACTCTGTCTGTGATTTATTTAGAATTCAAGGCACACTTAACTAGCATGGCTACCACAGCATTCTGCAGTGATACGCCATCTCATCTTGTTTTCCCTTAGTGGGACTATCGGTTTTTTTTCAACAGGACAATGATCTAAAACACACCTCCAGTCTGTGTAAGGGCTATTTGACCATGGAGAGTGATGCAGTGCTGCATCAGATGACCTGGCCTACACAATCACCCAACCTCAACCCAGTTGAGATGGTTTGGGATGAGTTGGACCGCAGAGTGAAGGAAAAGCAGCCAACATTTACATTTACATTTAAGTCATTTAGCAGACGCTCTTATGCAGAGCGACTTACAAATTGGTGCATTCACCTTATGACATCCATCCAGTGGAACAGTCACTTTACAATAGTGCATCTAAATCTTAAAGGGGAGGGGGGGGGTGAGAAGGATTACTTTATCCTATCCTAGGTATTCCTTAAAGAGGTGGGGTTTCAGGTGTCTCTGGAAGGTGGTGATTGTGATTGACTCCGCTGTCCTGGCGTCGTGAGGAAGTTTGTTCCACCATTGGGGGGCCAGAGCAGCAAACAGTTTTGACTGGGCTGAGCGGGAACTGTACTTCCTCAGTGGTAGGGAGGCGAGCAGGCCAGAGGTGGATGAACGCAGTGCCCTTGTTTGGGTGTAGGGCCTGATCAGAGCCTGGGGGTATTGAGGTGCCGTTCCCCTCACAGCTCCGTAGGCAAGCACCATGGTCTTGTAGCGGATGCGAGCTTCAACTGGAAGCCAGTGGAGAGAGCGGAGGAGCGGGGTGACGTGAGAGAACTTGGGAAGGTTGAACACCAGACGGGCTGCGGAGTTCTGGATGAGTTGTAGGGGTTTAATGGCACAGGCAGGGGGCCCAGCCAACAGCGAGTTGCAGTAATCCAGACGGGAGATGACAAGTGCCTGGATTAGGACCTGCGCCGCTTCCTGTGTGAGGCAGGGTCGTACTCTGCGGATGTTGTAGAGCATGAACCTACAGGAACGGGCCACCGCCTTGATGTTAGTTGAGAACGACAGGGTGTTGTCCAGGATCACGCCAAGGTTCTTAGCGCTCTGGGAGGAGGACACAATGGAGTTGTCAACCGTGATGGCGAGATCATGGAACGGGCAGTCCTTCCCCGGGAGGAAGAGCAGCTCCGTCTTGCCGAGGTTCAGCTTGAGGTGGTGATCCGTCATCCACACTGATATGTCTGCCAGACATGCAGAGATGCGATTCGCCACCTGGTCATCAGAAGGGGGAAAGGAGAAGATTAATTGTGTGTCGTCTGCATAGCAATGATAGGAGAGACCATGTGAGGTTATGACAGAGCCAAGTGACTTGGTGTATAGCGAGAATAGGAGAGGGCCTAGAACAGAGCCCTGGGGGACACCAGTGGTGAGAGCTAAGCCAACAAGTGCTTAGCATATGTGGGAACTCATTCAAGACTGTTAGAAAAGCATTCTTCATGAAGCTGGTTGAGAGGATGCCAAGAGTGTGCAAAGCTGTCATCAAGGCAAAGGGTGGCTACTTTAAAGAATCTAAAATGTAAAATATTTGCTGATTTGTTTAACCTTTTTTGGTTACTACATGATTCCAAACTTGTAATTTCATAGTTTTGATATCTTTACTATTATTCTACAATGTAGAAAATAGTAAAAAATAAAGAAAAACCCTAACTTTTGACTGGTACTGTATATTCATGTTTGATTTGCATGCATATATAATTGAAAATGTTCTCCTTTATAATATGCCAGTGTATGTTTTATATCCAATGCATTTAGTTTACATTAGGATGTCTAGGATTTCCAATCTAGTATTGCATAATATCGCCTATCAATTAGTTATCATGCAGTGTAATTTAATAACATGCATGGGTGATATAATTGTTCATTGGAAATAAAACACAAGCAGTCCTAATGCAATGCAATATTATTTTCACAGTGAAACACTACTATTCTAGCTATTTCTTAAACGGTGAGAAAAATAGCTTATTTCGCTATTTCCTTTTTTGGGTTGCTAAAGCCTCTGTACAATGAATGAAAGCTTATCTGTCATATGTCCACAACGATGTAGCAGCAAACCATGCAATTTGCGAGAGGACCCCACATAAAATTGTTCTGGTCAGTGTGAGCTTAATAACAGGTACTGAGAAAATCGATCTGTTACTTGTTTATTTGCTATTCATGTTAAATATTTCAATTTGGTGAGAGAGTTTTGGGCCAGTGCCTATCTGACAGGAGTCTCACATTGCATGGTGGACATTGTTCCTGCAGAATTTTGGCTGGCCCACTGGCCTTTGCCTTTCGCTGTGTTGGCACATTGTACTGGAGGAGTTACTGCCTTACCTGGACTATTGGATTGTCTGCCCCATCCAAGGAACAAGCCACAACAGACACAAGCACCCTCTTGAACCACAATCGAGTTCTAGGCCTCACCCTTAAACAAGGAGAAGAGTCACCTGATCCCCTCACGGAAGGTGATCTACCTCTGGATATCCATAGACTCAACCGTAACGAGGGCACATCTCCCTGAGGTGAGAGCAACAAAATCCTATCCTGCCTCAACTGTTTAAATGTCGGTGTTAGAGTGCCAACAGTTCCTCGGCCTACTGACGTTGGCTACAGTTTTTTTACGCTGGGCATTCTCCATCAGGCCACCCCAGAGACATTTCGACTCCCATGGCAGACACCGAAAACAACAGACGCCTTCAACTGTTGGTGATGAGTGCATGTTTGAGGACGCTATCAAAGTTGATATCCCGCTCCTTCCCGTTAACCTCTCTCAGGTAGGGGGCAGTATTTTCACCTCCGGATGAAAAGCATGCCCAAAGTTAACTGCCTGTTACTTAGAAGCTAACTGCCTGTTCCTCAGATGCTAAGATATGCATATGCTTATAATTGGTAGATTTGGATAGAAAACACTAAAGTTTCTGAAACGGTTAAAATAATGTATAACAGAACTGATATGGCAGGCGAAACCGAGAGGACACACCATCCAGGGGAAAAAAATAATTGAGGTGATACGATTTTCCATATTTCTATGGGATACCCTTATTATTAGGAACCTGGTTGCAATTCCTATGGCTTCCACTAGACGTCAACAGTCTTTAAAAATTGTTCAATGTTTTTCTTTTGAGAAATGAAGAAGTAGTGCTATACATTGTAAGTGTCACTCCAGGTGGACTCTACTGTTTTGATGCGCATGAACTGGAGCATGCTTCACGTTTTTTTTATCTGGTATTGGAAACAGTTTATTTAGTCTTAAATTTGATTGATTATTTACGTTTTAGGCTACCTGAGGTTGGATTAGGAACGTTGTTTGAAATGTTTGGACCAAGTTTACAGGTAACTTATTAGATACTTTGTGGGCATGTTGGGCGAGTTGAAACCGGTGTATTTCTTGGGACATAAACAAGGACATTATCAAACAAAAGGACCATTTGTGATGTTTCAGGGACATTTTGGAGTGCCAATGGAAGAAAAACTTCAAAGGTAAGACATTATATCTCTATTTCTGACATTTGTGGCGCACCTGGCTGGTTGAAATATGATTTTTATGTGTTTGTATGCGGGGCGCTGTCCTCAGAAAATCGCACATTTTGCTTTCGCCTTAAAGCCTTTTTGAAATCTGACACTCGGCTGGATTAACAAGACGTTAACCTGTTAATCCTACCCCCTAATTTTTTCGAACATTCTGTTAAAAATCTCGCAACATTTCAGCGTCCTGCTACTCATGCCAGGAATATAGTATATGCATATGATTAGTATGTGTGGATAGAAAACACTGACATTTCTAAAACTGGTTAAATCACGGCTGTGACTATAACAGAGCCTGTGTTTTATCGAAAAGCGCAAGAAAAACTGATCACTGAAAACTGGAAAAAGTATCAATGCGCCACTTGCATTTATTATTTATGGGAAACCAAATTACATGGGGCTTAGATTGCAAGTCCTACAGCTTCCACACGATGTCGCCAGTCTTGTCAATTGCCTGGGCTTTGTTTCTTGGTCAAACGAGTAAGAGAGAGCCCATTCCTTCCAGTATCCGACAGGATGTTTTGGATGAGAAATTTGACCATGAGTTCAAGACGTGGAGCTATTGAATACACATCGCCCAGTGATCAATTTGACAGATTATTAACGTTTACTAATACCTAAAGTTGGATTACAAAAGTATTTAGAAGTGTTTTGTGAAAGTTTATCGTCAACTTTTTTAATTTAAAAAAAATGACGTTGCATTTTAAAATGCTGTTTTTTCCTGGATCACACACTCTTCATAGATCGATATTTAGGGTATATATGGACCGATTTTAAATCGGGAAAAAAGACACAATAGTGATGTTTATGGGACATCTAGGAGTGCCAACAAAGAAGATCCTCAAAAGTAATGAATGTTTTATATTTTATTTCTGCGTTTTGTGTAGCGCCGGCTATGCTAATTATTTTGTTTACGTCCCCTTCAGGTATTTCGGGGTGTTGCATGCTATCAGATAATAGCTTCTCATGCTTTCGCCGAAAAGCATTTTAAAAATCGGACTTGTTGGCTGGATTCACAACGAGTGTAGCTTTAATTCAGTATCCTGCATGTGTGTTTTAATGAACGTTTGAGTTTTAACTTCTTGCGTCGAGCCATCCCGGATCCGGTATCATGACTACAGCCTCAAACTCATTACCATAACGCAACGTTAACTATTCATGATAATCGCAAATTAAATTAAATGAATCTATTTGGTCTCAAGCTTAGCCTTTTGTTAACAACACTGTCATCTCAGATTTTCAAAAATATGCTTCTCTACCATAGCAACCTAGCATTTAGCATTAGCAGGCCACATTTTCACAAAAACCAGCAAAAACATTCAATAAATAATTTACCTTTGAAGAACTTCGGATGTTTTCAATGAGACTCTCAGATAGCATATGTCCAGTTTTTCCTGAAAGATTTTTTTGTGCAGGAGAAAATCGGCCCGTTTGGTGCGTCACATTTGGCTACCAAAAAAAAACGAAAATTCAGTTATCCAAACGCCAAACTTTTTTCCAAATTAACTCCATAATATCGACTGAAACAAACATTCTAAACGTTGTTTAGAATCAATCCTCAAGGTGTTTTTCACATATCTCTTCAATGATATATCGTTCCTGGAAGTATCCTTCTCCTTCTGTATCGAAAGGTAAAATGAATGCCACTGGGAATTACGCACCAATTTAGACAAAGGCCACAATGCTGCAGACATCTTGGATGAATGGTAGAGCGCATAAGCTCGTTCCCAGCATATTCACAGCCATATAAGGAGACGTTAGTAAACACAGCGTCAAAAATCCTGTTCACTTCCTGTTAGAAGTTGCATCTTGGTTTCGCCTGTCGCATTAGTTCTGGGGCACGCACAGATAATATCTTTGCAGTTTTGGAGACGTGAGAGTTTTGTTTTTCCAAGACTGTCAATTACATGCATAGTCGAGCATCTTTTCGTCACAAAATATCGCGCTTAAAACGGGCACGTCTTTTTATCCAATAATGACATAGCGCACCCATAGACGCAAGAAGTTAACGAGTGCTATTAGCATTTAGCGTAGCGCATTTGCATTTCCAGATGGCTAGATGGGACGCATGCGTGTCGGTTCGACTTAAGAGGTTAAGCTTTATTTTGATGTATAACACATATTTTCAAGAATGTGAAATATTTCAATTTTGTATTTTGGAATTTCGCACTCTGCAATTTCACCGGATGTTGGCTACCATCCTACCTGCCTATTAGAAGCTAAAGGGGGTGAGAGAGTCCACCGCAGACTAGAGTCTACACCCTCAGATGGTGCTACAGCTTTGGGACAGGTGCAGTAGACTAAAGGTGGACCTGTTTGCATTTCAGGAGAACATTCATTGTCCCAACTGGTTCTCGATGTCGGACCCTATGGGTTTGGAAGCCCTCGCTCAAGATTGGCCAGCAAAGCCACTTTATGCTTTCCCACCATTTCCCTTGATCACAGCTACACTAGACAGGGTCATCTTCATTTGCGACCAAATGCTCTTGATAGCTCCATGACGTCTGACCATCTCTTCAGGCTGGGGGACACTGTGGCATATGGACCCACACCGTGGGAGAGTCGTTGACTTTCAAGCACCAATCCATGAAGGTGGCATTCCTCTTAGCTATTAACTCCACTAAGAGGGTAAGTGAACTTCATGCCTTTTCAGCGAGCCCTGAATGTTTTTCAGAATGGGTCCAGACAAGAGAGATGTCACCCGCCATCTTAACCACTCATTCTTGCCAAAGGTCCTGTTTACCAACCCTAACGTTTGTCCGTATATATTACTGTTGAGCTGGGGGTTCTTTTTTTACCCCCAAGTGTGCTCTGCCCGGGTCAGGGCCTTGGACACTTACATTACACAGACACAGGCAATACGACAGTCCAATCGGCTATTAGTTTGCTATGGTGAGAGCATTCTGGGCCATAACCGATCAATACAAAGACTGTCACATTGGATTGTGGACAATTACTACAGCATATCGGCTGGCCAGCCGGCCTCTGTATTCTGCTGTAGTGGTGAATTCTACAAGAGGAGTAGCTACATCGTGGGCACTGCTCCAAGGAGTTCGCCTCAATGACATTTGTGCCTCGTCAGTTGGGCATTGACTAGCACCTGGTTGGAGGGAGGGGGGGGGTCAACAAGTCATTGTTTCCCCCACCAATGAGGCCGGAACAGCTGTTCTGGTTTTTGCCTCCACTTCCCTAAGTGGGGAAGGAGGGGCACAGCAACTATGACTGGCCTGAGCTCAGTCCTACGGGACTTTGCTCTATGTCTGGCCCTTACCTAGTTCACTGATTAATCTGGTTTTGTGATACCATATTGGAGTGATCCAATATAGTGCTACATAACATAGTAGCCACGTGAGCTATTGGATCACTCCAATCATCTGTCGGTTATATACAGCGCCTCGAAAAGGACACAAGGTGGAAGTAGTACGGCGGCAGCTATTTAAGGTGGTCAGCCTTTGAATGTATCCTGCTGCACGGAAAGATATCATATTGGAATGATACAATTGCTTACATAACCATGGTTACATACATAAGTAAACTTCATTCTCCCATAGTAAATGGTATTCTCTAATGTGTTCTTGGAAGATCACCCTTGAAAGAACGGGATAACGAAGAATGCAAGTGCGCACCTTGGAACACAGCCAAGCACTATTATTGCTAGCTGGATAACACAACAACTAGCTAACTTGAAGAAGATAGCACCGATAGAGATGGCAGCTTCGCTTCTAGTCCTTAAAAAACAATATACTGCAGAGTTTCCTATGTATTATTTCTTACATTGTTAGCCCAGAAAACCTTAAGTGTTATTATAAACAATTCCAATACAGCAAATGAAAGATAAACATCTTCTTAATCTACCTATTGTGTCAGATTGCTTTACTGCTTTACAGCTTTACAACTAAAGTACAACATATGATTATGTTCGGTCATATCCAAGTAAAAAAAAACACAGCCACTTTTCCAGCCAAAGATAGGAGTCACAAAAAGCAGAAATATAGATCAAATTAATCACTAACCTTTGATCTTCATCAGATGACACTCATAGGACATCATGTTACACAATACATGTATGTTTTGTTCTATATTGTGCATACTTATATCCAAAACTCGCAGTGTACATTGGCGCGTAACGTGCAGTAATGTTTTGATTCCAAAACATCCAGTGATTTTGCAGAAATACTCATAATGAACATTGATAAAAGATACAACTTATTCACAGAATTAAAGATAGACTTCTCCTTAACATTTTGGCGCACCCATCCCGTAAACATGATCATTTTTGTCAACAACCGCTGAATTGCAGAGCGCCAAATTAAAATGAAATGACATAAAATGTTCATTAAATCACATGTGCAATATAGCAAAACACAGCTTAGCTTGTTGTTACCTGGTGTCGGATTTCAAAAAAGTTTTACAGCAAAAACTATCCAAGCGTTTATGTTAGGACATCTTTCATCAGACAAAACATTACAAACAGCTAACAGCAAAGTAGATTGCTTTTCTAACTTTCGTGACCAATCAAATTAATCGCTTACCTTTGATGGTCTTCGGATGTTTGCACTCACGAGACTCCCAGTTACACAATAAATGTTTCTTTTGTTCGATAAAGAATACTTTTATAACCAAAACCCTCCATTTGGTTGGCACGTTTTTTTCAGAAATCCACAGGCTCGTGCAAGTCATGACGGGCAGACGAAAATTTCAAATAGTATCCGTAAAGTTCGTAGAAACATGTCAAATGTTTTTATAATCAATCCTCAGGTTGTTTTTAAAATAAATAATCGATAATATTTCAACCGGGCCGTAGATTTTTCAAAAGGAGAGAGAGAGAGATAATGTCTGCTCCAAGCTGTTGCGTATGTAAAACTCTGCTGGCACCTAGCCATCCACTGACGCGATGTGATCATTCTCGCTAATTTTTCAGAATAAAAGCCTGAAACTATGTCTAAAGACTGCTCACACCATTTGGAAGCCATAGGAAAATGGATCTGGTTGATATCCCTTTAAATGGAGGGAAGGCATTCAATGGAACAGGGGGATTAATTTCTCTTAGGCACTTCCTGGTTGGATTTTCCTCAGGTTTTTGCCTGCAATATCCATTCTGTTATACTCACAGACAATATTTTGACGGTTTTGGAAACGTTAGAGTGAATTCTATTCTAATCTGACAATTCTATGCAGATTCTGGGCCTGAGAAATAGGCAGTTTCATTTGGGTACATTTTTCATCCAAACATCAAAATACTGCCCCCTACACTCAACACGAACCTCTTAAGGTTACCCCTTACTTTTTCGAACATTCTGTTGAAAATCGCGCAACATTTCAGCGTCCTGCTACTCATGCCAGGAATATAGTATATGCATATGATTAGTATGTCTGGATAGAAAACACTGACGTTTCTAAAACTGGTTAAATCATAGCTGTGACTATAACAGAGCATGTGTTTCATCGAAAAGCGCAAGAAAAACTGATCATATCCATGCGCCACTTGCATGTATTGTCTATGGGAAAGCAAATTACATGGGGCTGAGATTGCAAGTCCTACAGCTTCCACACGATGTTGAAAGTCTTGTCAATTGCCTGGGCTTTGTTTCTTGGTCAAACGAGTAAGAGAGAGCACATTACTTCCGGTCTCCGACAGGATGTTTTGGATGTTTTCGACCAAGACTTCAAGACGTG